>NC_139962.1:7441885-7921885 GCF_963454915.1 Gymnoscopelus microlampas
CTGATTTTAAGAGATTGTATGATTTGAAGAACGAAAAACAACAGCAAAAGAAAACACAGCTCACGATAACTAAAGCTCCACTGGCTAAGAGAAACGATCCACAGATCGTATAAAACAATTAAAAGAACGCTTTTTGAAACGCTTCCATCTTCCGGTGAAAACGAATGGAATTCTGGGTAACGCAGTAATAAACGAACGGCCTGCAGTGGCGCTAATGACCAGCAGAGGCTGCTAAAAAACTTTTTTTTTTATTTGCACTGTACAACTTTAAGCCCTATTTTATACTTTGTCATGGCCATCAATGCCCAGGGGTCGGCAACCTTTTTTAAATGAAGTGTCATGTCTTCATTATATAGATAGTCAGTGTGCCATGTCAACATTAAGTTTAATTATGACACCAGATTGTCCTTAAATATAACCTTTTTCCCTTCTTTTATAGGGATAATATTGTCTTTGATATCAGGACATTGTAACGATCATTAGACTCAGAGCAATAACCCACCTATCTCCCAGACTCCCTCCTCAGTCAGAGTTCAGAGTTTGAGTGAGTGTAGAATTATGTGCAGGATGTAATTTGCATACAGATGTGATGGGACTTAATTTAATTTAATGTAATTGATTAAACCAAAGATCCTCTCTCTCACACTAATGCCAGTGTGCCAGTGATTACCCTCCTCTGTGCCAATGTTGCCACCCGTGCCTACGGTCGCCTACCCCTGGTCTAGCCTATTCGAAAATAGAAGATCTACAAGCTCACAACATGCCATGATGAAATGCATCGATTGAACATTTTGAAAAAACTTTACTTTAGTATTGTAAGTATATTTTGATGCCAATACTTTTGTAGTTTTACTCGAGTAAAACGTTGAATATGGGGCTGACTTAGCTGTAACAGAGGATTGTTTTTGTATTGTCATTTTACTTAAGGAAAAAAATCTGAGTACTTCTTCCACCACAAGTGGTGGGTTTCACCCCCGAGCGGTAAACATCCATTTCCAGCTCTGCATCTCTTGAAGCGTGTTTTACATTAGCAATTGCCGTGTGTTTTGCTGGCAGCGCTGCATAATGTTAACCCCTAATTGTCAATCAGTGGGGTCTGTAAGAGCTATGATCAATATGAAAGCTGATGAATATGGAGAGCACTGTTTCAATGCGTTGCCAGGAGCAGAACTGCTAATGATTTGACATCAGAAGACGTGTCAATATATCGATGAAGGTTTCAAATTAAAGTTCAAAGCTAAAGTTGAACGCAACTTTGGGTTTGAAGAATCATCACTTTGTTTTAACCCATTCAATCCCGGGAACACGTCTGTGTTATTTTAGATTTTAGCTATAACCGTTATTACCGTGGCTATTCAAAAATAGCAGATCTACAAGCTCATAGTGCGGCACCGAGTGCCGCACTATGAGCTTGTAGATCTGCTATATTTTTGTAAAAGTCTCTACAGCTCTGTTTTGAAGCCTTTAGTTCAGCAAAAAAAAATGACTGTGACTGCAACAGGAAACTGGAAACGGTGTGCTATAGACCATCACACAGCGGCCATTTTGGAATTTAACATTGAAAGTTTGAATGTGACCATATTAAAATGTACAAAAAGACATAATATCGTTGCTGCCAGGCAGAAAGCTCTTGTCTCCATATTCAAACTTTTGTTTATTCGTAAATCAACGCCATACTTCATCATGCTACAGCGTCACACAAAAACATCAAAAGTAGCAGATCTACCAGCTTGAAACGTGGCGCGAAGCGTCGCGTTTCGAGCTTGTAGATCTACTACTTTTGCTGTTTTTACTCTCTGAGTGCCAAAATCGAGTTATCCCGAGTTTTTTCTGAATGCCCTCAGTGCCAAGAATGAGTTATCCCGAGTTTAAAAAAAGTAATTATTATTTATTTTTTTTAAAGAATGTTCAGAACCCAAGATATCGTGATCCAATGATTTGCTGCTCCATTCACTTCTTGTATAACTTATTACTGAAAAAGGCTGTATCTCGGCTCCTGAGCACTTTTTTTTCACTTTAAACAAACAGTATGAACCTATTTTTTTTTATGTCATTGGCACTGAGAGAGTTAATTTGAATCCTGAACAGTAACAGTTTTGGACATTTCCACCCTGACAGAGACGATTATGCTGTGTGAGAGAAGACTTGAAACTTTAGTGATTGAAAACACACAGTCTTTATGAAGAGGATTACTAAGGTAATACAACCAAGTGTGAAGTCGGGTCAGATTTCCCATTGACGTGGATGGAATGAAAGTTTTCTCTCTGCAACCTGCACCCGGAGGGGGGATAAGCGCCACCCGCTGGCCCATAATGAGAACTGCGTGCGTGTTCATTACTTCCGCATTGGCTTCGTTCTGAGCGGCAGAACCTTGGCGTGGCCTGCATGGTCGGGATGTGAGCCGTTGTTGTGAGCTTGTAGATCGGCTATTTCGTGCAATTTTTGTTGTACACGAGAAGTAGATGGGGCTTAAAAGTGGTTAACATGTCATCTCTGAAAGTGTGTGTGTGTGTGTGTGTGTGTGTGTGTGTGTGTGTGTGTGTGTGTGTGTGTGTGTGTGTGTGTGAGAGTGTGCACTGGGGGGGGGGGGTCGCAGCTTGGCTCAGATGTAAGAACGGCGGGGGGGGCGGGTGGGGGGGGGTGCTCCAAGGAAAACAAGTTTGAAAACACTGATCTAACATTAATGGAGTTGTCATGGCAGCCTGCAAATTATTTCATATCGTTGTTGTCGGGCAGAAAAAAACTCTTATCTCTTGTTTTAACTTTTTGTGTTTTTTCCGTGAATTAACGCCCTACTTGATCACACTACAGTCAGTGTCACACAAAACTATGAACACTTGTGACATTTTTGAATTTGAATCCTGAAAAGTAACAGTTTTGGACATTTTTTCATGTTTCCACCCGACCGAGGCAATATTCTATAATATGTCAAAGGACATTCATGATGAGCTGTAGACGTGCTGTAGCCTACACTGTAGATTAGAAAATACACATACATATTGAATACGCACATGTTTAGAGCGCTCTCTCTTTTTCTGATTTTTATCATTAAATATGGTGGAGTACCGTGTGCGTGTGCGTGTGCGTGCATGTGTGAGAGTGTGTGTGTGAGAGACACTGTCCCTGGTGAGCAGCACAGCTCTGTTCTGATCTCTATACAGTCTTGTGCTCTCACACACACAGACACACACACACACACACACACACGCACACGCACACGCACACGCACACGCACACACGCGCACGCGCGCAAGGCTGATGAAAGAGCGGGACACTGCATCATCAAATGAGTGAGGAGGGATCAGAATGTCTCAGACAGACTGTTCCAGTGTGTCCCAGCGCGCTGTGTTTTCAAACAACCACTTTGAACAGAGCAGCCCAGCAAAGATAAGAGCAGTAGGCCTACGTATACGCTAAGAATTAAACCGATGAAAAATAGGCTTTAAAGGACAACTTTGTTTTGTTTACAACAAGGGTTCTTTTATTACTTTGTAATGATAATAATTAAAAGATGAGTGTTTTTTTTTTTTATTGTTTTCTATTGTTATAGCGATTTTTAACTGGGGGGTGGGGGCATTCAGGTAATTGGTAAAAAAAAATAAAGTTTACACAATAAGCAGGCTGATTTTATATCCGCAAGGCCGAAGGCACGGAGGCCAGGGCAGAACCTCTGCCCCAAATGTTTCACATTGGTCTGTTACAGCGCCACCGGGTGGCAGATTTTTGCAAAACATTTGTTTTGATATTACTCCTACAAATGCTGTCCTTACATCACACAGATCGCTACACAGTATCTCTATAGTCATGTGATCAAGACAGATTTGTCTGATTGTTCATATTCCAGCCTTATTGGCTAAGATTGGCTTCCAAAGTTTGCAGGAGTGGCCAGTTTCGTACAAAATGCCTCGGATCATTTCTTCCTTGGCCTAGCAGGGATGTGCGTGCAACATTTCACAGCAATCGGACGCTGCGTTCATGATTTGAGGCATTTTGTACAAAACAGGCCACTCCTGAATACTTTGGAAGCAAATCTTAACCAATAAGGATGGAATATGAACAATCCGACATATCTGTCTTGATCACATGACTATAGAGATACTATTTGTGTGATGCTTGGACAAAATTTGTAGGAGTAATATAAGAAAAATGTTTTGCAAAAATCGGCCTCCTGGTGGCGCTATAACAGACCGATGTGAACAATTCGGGGCACAGGTTCTGCTAAGTTGTTTAAAGTGTTTTAGTTGTCCAGAGAAATAGGATATCTGCATATAAGTTCATCATCCCCCAAAATCATGAAGGCTAATTTGACCTTTTAGACAAATAAATATGTCATTGTGTCCAACTCCAGTCACTTAGTTACTGCAATGTGTTTTTGAAGGCTAACCATGAAAACACTGCTCCTTTCTTGAGCTCTGCATATCTCTAAAGCAGTGGTTCTCAAACTTTTTCATGGCTGCGGCCACATCTCAAAAATATTTTGTGCCAGGGATTTTTCAAAAATAGCAGATCTACAAGCTCATAGCGCTGCACTCTGTGCCGCACTGTGAGCTTGCGTATCTGCTATTTTTAATAGCCAAAGAATAAAATATGATTAAAGTGGTTAAAATGATTGTGAAGCTATATTGACTAATGTTGCTAAAAAAAAATTGGTACCCCCCCGGACTCCACTTTGAGAACCAATGCTCTAGAGCATTCATATGTTGTTGTTGTTTTTATATTTCCCCTCCCCCAACACCGCTGAAGTGCACTTGAGCAAGGCACTGAACCCCCAACTGCTCCAATGGAGCTGCTCAGTGGTCAACAGTTTAAGACTGTACGTAGAAAGAAAGAAAGAAAGAAAGAAAGAAAGAAAGGAACAATAATGGAACGTAGTCTTTATAAATACAGCAGTTTAACAGTTTATAGTTCAGGTCATTTGACATAACAATTCTTCACCATAGCGGTAGATGCATTGCACAAATTATTTGCAGTGAGATGCTAATTTACAACACTGGCCCACGGGAGGCTTTAACAAAATATATAAATAAGATTAAATGAAGATAAACAAAGAAACAAAACACAATATCAGCAACAACTGGGAAGCAATTCATTAAGAGGTTTGTGTGTGTGTGTGTGTGTGTGTGTGTGTGTGTGTGTGTGTGTGTGTGTGTGTGTGTGTGTGTGTGTGTGTGTGTGTGTGTGTGTGTGTGTGTGTGTGTGTGTGTGTGCGCGCTCGTGTGAGTGTGTACTTGTGTTACGACCTTGTGAGGACCTTTTCCCTGGTTCTCACAGGAGGAATGGATGTTTTATGGTTAGAAAATATACTTGTGGAGTTAGACTTACAATCAGGAAGAGATTAATCCATTAACACCGGGAACGCATCTTTGTCATGTTAAGATTTATTTGGCCTTTCCAAAAATAGCAGAAAAATCCACAAGTTTCCTAGGGCGTTGATGGGCCTCGTGGATATATCTGCTATTTTTAGAAAAATCTTGGAAAATGTGTGCAAATCTTTTGAATATATCTCTGCTGTCCGGCAGGAACCAGCTAACTCCGAAATGTTCATTTTTCAGGAAATGAAAAAAAGTGGAGTTAGGAGGTTCTGTTCTAGCCTGGTAAACCCTCCCTCCGGAAATCTCATTTCCATTTGATTTCCTGAAATCAAATTGATTGATTGATTGAATATTTTATTAGGCAAAAAATGTAAAACAACACATTTACATTTAAAATACTTTGTCTAACAGGTCCGTTCATAAAAGTCCTTGCGGACTTGTTTCCAATGAGGGCCTTGGTATTCAATTCATAGACATATATAGTGGCATCACAGTTCGAATATCATTACACAAAGAAAAAAAAAAAAACAGCAAGAATATATGTATATCTATATATCTATATATATATCTATACACATATATATATATATATATATATATATATATATATATACATACATATATACATACATATAATACTATGTACAACAAAAGAAAATAAAAAAATAAAAAAGGGGGGGGGGGGGAGATATGTACAAGAACAGGGGGGGGGGGTCGGCTATCTAATAGGAAAATGGTACTACCTCCTCTTTTGGCCTCCTGAAAGGTGATTTTTTAAGGCTCTTTTAAATGAGCCCAGCGAACTGCATTTTTTGAGGGATGGGGTTAGCCCATTCCAATCCTGGGTGGCAGTGCTGTAGAAGGAGAATTTGCCCATGTTTGTTTTATGGGTGGGTGGTACCAAATTGTTGTTAACGCTCCCTCTGGTATTGTGACTGTGGGTGTCACTAACCTTTTGGAGGTATTTACTCAGATATGCGGGAATAGGGGGCATATCGGGCAAATTTTCGTTTACAATTTTGAAGGCCAGTCCCATTTTTAGTTGTTTAACCCTGTCTTCCACCCTGAGCCAGCCTAGGCTGGCAAAATGGGCGGGAGAAAGGTGGGTCATGGGCCCCAATCCGAGGAGTAGCCGAATCAGTTTGTTTTGGGAGGTTTGAAGCTTAGTCTTCAGTGACACTGAGGTGTTGGAGTACCAGGAGGTGCTAGCATAGTCAAAATGTGGTTGAATCAGGGCCCCTGAGAGGGTCCTGAGGGCCTGTGGGTTGACAAAAGAGGAAACTCTGCCCATAAATTTGGTTCTCTGGTTTACTATTTTGACCACCTTTGTCCCCATGCTTTCACCCGACAGGTATTTGTCGAGAATACAACCCAAATAGGTAATCTCTTCTTTGCTAGCGATAATTGTGTCATCGACTTTGACCTTGAAATCATTTACCTCCATCTGTCTGAGGGAATGTTTGGTCCCAAAGAGAATGGATTCAGTTTTCCCAAGGTGTAGTGACAGTTTGTTATCGGTAAGCCAAGTACGGATTTTTGAGAGTTCAGAGCTGAGCGCCTCCTCAACTTGCAACTTGTCCTCTCCCGAGATCAGGAGTGCCGAGTCATCAGCGAACAGGAACAATTTGCAGTTACAGGCAGCATTCATGTCGTTAATGTATAAAAGGAACAGTAACGGCCCAAGAATGCTGCCCTGAGGAACCCCACAGCTCACCGGGAGGGAAGAGGACATGGTTCCGTTGATGTCAACCAAATGAGATTTCCGGAGGGAGGGTTTACCAGGCTACTACTGTTCATCATTGATAAGAACAGCTGAATGGAACTCCAAGCTCACAATAGGCTCTATTCACAGCAGCCATATTATGAAGACATTCACAAGTGTTGCCAATGATACTAATGAAGGCTCTGTTCCATTCTGGTCAAACAGAGTCAGGGTGCTGATGTTGTGCATGTTGGCTCACTGGAAACACTCTGTGGGTCTACAGTTGGGGTCCAGGGACCCTCATGGGCTTCCAAATGGCCCCTTACGGGTGTGTAACTCTGAGAGTGTACAAATTTGTACATTTGTACACTCTCAGAGTTATGGGGGTCGTGAAAACCACTGTGCTACACTAAATGGAACAGAGCCTTCATTAGTATCATTGGTAACACCTGTGAAGGAAGTGATAATATGGCTGCTGTGCATAGAGCCTATGAGGTTTGAGGTCAAAAGGGGGTGGAGCCTGGAGTCAGCTAAACCAGCTAACTCCGGTGGACTTCGCTGGTTTAGCAGAAAGTTTGAGGATCCAATGGAGTTGGCTGGTTTTGTCAGAAGCGCTTTTTAATGCTTTTCATTGGTTCAATTTTTTTTTTACCATCACACACCAACACACCGACGTAAAGGGTGTTCAATGGCCCTGATTTATGGGGAAAAAAATGCAAAAGTGTCAAAATGGAGTTAGCTGGTTTCTGCCGGACACATACTTTTTAAAGCAAACTCAAATATTTGCTTCTGGGAGGTCCCTGGAACAAAACATTTTGAGATGGGGGTCCGCGGCCAAATGCATAATCTAAAAATGTTTTGTGTGTGTGTGTGTGTGTGTGTGTGTGTGTTGTGCAGGTGTGCGCTGTGACAGTGTGTGTGAGGAGGGCCGGTGGGGAGCTGACTGTCTGTTCAGCTGCAGCTGTGAACACGGAGGATCCTGCTCTGTGGAGGACGGAGCCTGTACCTGTAGGCCGGGGTACCGAGGAGCCACCTGCAGGAGGGGTGAGATAACGCACACACACGCACGCACGCACGCACGCACGCACGCACACACACACACACACACACACACGCACACACGCGCACACACACACACACACACACACACACACACACACACACACACACACACTCTCATTTGACAGTCTTGCCAATGATCTTAATTACGAAGATCTGGTAGTTGGAGTGAAACAGCACAAAGCCACTTAGAGCAACATCAATTAAAGATAATTAAAGCTTTAAGGAAGAATGATTCCATTGGAGCTGCAAACAGAGGACAATGAAGACTTCACTTAGTTAATTGGGGGGTAAACACTGTGTAGACAAGACTGATGCTGAGACCACACACGCACACGCACACGCACGCACACACGCACGTGCGCACGCAATACAAATAACTAGGATATCATGCAAAATACAAAAGCCAAATTGAAAATAAAACGTATTAGACTAATTGATATGAATGAATTTGCATTGGGCGTTTTGTTTTATTCTCAATAAGAGTAATCTCCTGTCATGCACACAGAGAGAGAGGGGGAGAGGGAGAATGGGAGCGTTAGGAGGAGAACTCTAAGGTGGACCACAGCTATAGGACATCATCTGGAGTTGATTGATTGATTGATTGATTGATTTTTTTATTAGGCAAAATAATGTAGAACAACACAGTTACATTTATAACACTTTTGTCTAAAAGGTCCGACCAAAAAAGTCCTTGCGGACTTGTTTCCGTTGGGGTCCTTGAATTAATTTTATAGACATATACAGTAGCAACCAAACAGTTCAAAAATCTACATAAAAATACAGAGAAAAATTCCACCATATAAAAAAAAACAAAAAACACACCCTGTGTGAAGGTAGCGGCGCCTTTGATACATTATGTCATCGATATGTGTTTATAATGTGTTTATAGCCATGTGTCACGTGAAGCTTGACCAATCACTTTGTTGACGGGTCTGACCAATCAGAACGTTGACGGATCTGACCAATCAGAACGTTGACGGGTCTGACCAATCAGAACGTTGACGGTGAACACGGACAAAGTCAGGTATAGAGCAGGATCCGGTATGTGCCGCTAAAAAAGCATGAAAAATAAAAAATATATACAAAAAAAAGGAGAGGGGGCTCGTCTGTCTACCGGGAAACTGGTACTACCTCCTCTTATGGCCTCCAGAAAGATGAGTTTTTAGGGCTGTTTTAAATGAGCCCAGCGAACTGCTTTTTTTGAGGGATGCAGGGGTTAGACTATTCCATACCTTGGTGGCCGTGCTGTAGAAGGAGAATTTGCCCATGTTTGTTTTATGGGTGGGTGGTACCAGATTGTTGTTTATGTTCCCTCTAGTTTCGTGACTGTGGGTGTCACTAACGTTTTGGAGGTATTTAGACAGATATGCGGTAGGGGGCAAATCTGCATTTACGATTTTTAGTTGTTTAACCCTGTCTTCCACCCTGAGCCAGCTTTGACCACCTTTGTAGCCATGCTTTCACCTGTCAGGTATTTGTCAAGAATACATCCCAAATAGGTAATCTCTTCTTTGCTAGAGATGATTGTGTCATCGACACAAGACCTCTGAAAGTCTTATGTCAAAGAAATGTGACTTACGTGCTGTGCTGACAGTATTGTGCATGTCGTTGGCTCGATGCCATTCACATGGGTGGCTGTTGCATGTGCGTGCATGCCCATGTACAGCATGTTATACTGTACTGTACCATTGCAATTAATGAACAGGTTTCTGTTTGGGATGAACGCAGCACTCTTTACATTATCTGGAATGCATCCTTCTAGCAATAAAGGTCTTACTATCTTTAGTTTGAGACACTTAGGGTAAAGTGAGGTAAAGTGATCACCATCACATACTGCAGCTCATGGCTCTAGCCCAGGGATTCCCAAAGTGGGGTGCGTGCCGTGCACCCCTTGGGGTGCTTGAGCTGCCTCTAGGGGGTGCATGAGAAGAAATGTAATGGTGGTTTAATGGATGTAATAGTAATTACACCATTAAACCACTAAATGGGATTTTTAATGAAGTATAAGCATGCAATTAAAACATTTCCTTTGTACACTTTGGTAAAAGTTTAATCCAAATCCATTTTAACAAATTAATTAACGTACCCAAAATGCACTTCAGCTGCAATTTCAGTCATTTTTATAATTTTCTTCCTTTTAATGGGGCTTAATTATGACAGCATTTCACCCCCATCTAAAAGTGACGTTTGTAAGGCACAATAAGCACATTGCATTGCCTTGTTGTTGAAATTTGCTATACAAAAACACTTTCCTTTCCTTGCTGGTTGCTTGTTTCTCTCACAGAATCTGGCAACACCGAGGACTAGCTTCACGTCGTTCTGCATGAACGGCAGCTCATAAGGGACATTCAGTGCATTTTTGAGTGTCAGGACACTGCATAATGAGGATTAGTGGGAAAAAAATGAACTTTGGAGCTGCTAAAATAGGCGATTTTCGTTTATACACATTACTCCATTATGCCAGTGGAAGGGGTCTCCACAATAGACAACAGGGGCTTCTATGAAAAAAGTCAACTGCCCCTGGTATGTTGGTGAGTGATTAGCGACACATCAAAGCAAACACCTAAAATGACTGGATCTCTCCTTTAATTCAACTCTGATTCTGCCACACTGTTGAAACTGAAAGCAGAGTCGCCTGGATACCAGTGGTGGATAGTAACATAAGTACATTTACTTAAGTACTGTACTTAAGTATAATAATGGTCCGCAGCAGGGAGCCTTCCCTTGTAGTCTCAACTCAGTCCACTGTTTCCTCTGGCTTTGTTGTTTGTTGCGTCCACAGGAGGCACCTCAGGCATTAGTCAGTGGAAGTTGATGTTCCGTTCCAGACACAGTAATAGTTGCTTTGACAGAGACACACACAAATAATTTACAAAGGCATATACCAGACGTTTGGTGCCGGCGGGCACCAAGTGTGGTTGTAGCCCCAGGCACCACACAGGGTTTATCCTGCCCTGTCTGTACCGTTTTCTCTTGGTTTACACCACACAGGCACTCGCCCACTTAATAATAATAATAAAAATAATAGCTCAGATTTATATAGCACTTTTCTAAGTACCCAAAGAAGACTTAACTGACCATATTACTTTTTCCACATCTCTTATGCTGGCTACATATACTGTCATGATACTGACCAGGACATCACCAGTACCAAGAGAGAACAGTATACAGGCAGGGCACGATTAACCCTTTGTGGTGCCTGCGGCTATACGACCACATTTGTACGGAAGGTGGTGTATGGTGTACCGATTTGCGTGATGCTTGGACAAAATCTGTAGGAGTAATATTTAAAAAAGTAGTTTTTGCAAAAATCTGCCTCCTGGTGGCACTATAACAGGCCGATTCTGCTCTGGCCTCCAGGGAGTGTGTGTGCACAGCTTCACCTCGATCGGTCCAACAGTGCCGTAAATTAGCTGAGATTAGCTAGACAGACGGACGGACACACGGACGGAGAGGGGTGAAAACATAGTTCTCCGGCCACTCCTCTGGCCTGAAAGAGACAATAACCGACTCATAACCAAATGATCTAGAAGCAAGGCAGTCTTTATATAATTGTTTTCTTATTATATAAAGAAATCAACACAAAATGTAACATTACACATGACTATTCCACTCCATACCCGGGGATGTGTGCACTCAAAATATTTGCAGACTTTTAGTTATGTATGCCAAGTGTGTGTTCCTATTACCACACACACACACACGCACACACACACACACACACACACACACACACACACACACACACACACACACACACACACACACAGACACGGTGCAGCTGCTCCACGCGTTGTGATTAACAGAGAGAAGTTTTTGTCTGCAGCCATTCGCGGCACAACCAGCTGAAGTCGATGTTAAAGCTGTTCAAGCTATGCTACGTGTGCTAATAACGCAACCTGGATTGGAACATTGCACCTCTGAATCCACGTGCTAGTAGAGCTATAAAGAATGATATTCAGAGTGCCCTCCCGGCTCCCGCTCATAAAACGCAGTGTGTCTGGACACGGCCCCTACAATGAAAGTCCTTTATAAGTTTGCAGCGTGTGTGAGTTGTGCCGTTCTCTGTGTGGCAGAGGCCGTGGTCGGCACTCGGCAGCAGTAACTCCCAGTGGTGGACAGTAACTAAGTACTTTTACTTAAGTAATGTACTATTTTGAGGTATTTGTACTTTACTTGAGTATTTCCAATTTGCAATACTTTTACTTCTACTCCACTACATCGCAGAGGCAAATATTGTACTTTTACTCCACTACAATTATTTGAAGACTTTAGTTACAAGTTACTTTTCAGATATAAATGATTACATTATAAAACATACATTAACCACTTTAGCCCTATTTTATACCTAGGCTATTTGAAAATAGCAGATCTACAAGCTCACAACGCGTCGTGTTTGCGACGCGTTGTGAGCTTGTAGATCTGCTATTTTCAAATATTTAGTACTTCCACTTTTGATACTTTAATTACATGTTAATTTCCAATACTTTTGTACTTTTACTCAAGTACATTTTTAATTCTGGACTTTTACTTGTAACAGAGTATTTTTATATTGCAGTATTGGTACTTTTACTCAAGTAAATAATTTGATTACTTTTTCCACCACTGGTAACTCCACGCATGCAGTGTTTGATCATCCCATAGCTTGTGGTGCTGTAACCATGACGACAGATGTCCCGTAGGCCAAACTCGGAATCCCCGGTGTTTACACACTAATAAACGCTAATAAACAGCTTACATTTTGGGAAAGTGAAAAAAACAGGCGTCGAGGTTGTGTGCATTATGCTAATGGTCAATGCCCGTGTGCAAGTTCAGATCAATTGCTCAAGCCACTGAGGAGAGAACCCTGCTGAACAGACAGGTTTTGATGACAGAGGTTTCCTTAATTATAGTATATGTCAACATGGCTGCCATGAAAAAGGTCTATTCAGTCCACATTCAATACACATTATCCATGTCAACCCCCACTGTGCACACTCATATTGACTCTTCTCTGCCCTCTCTCTCTCTCTCTCTCTCTCTCTCTCTCTCTCTCTCTCTCTCTCTCTCTCTCTCTCTCTCTCTCTCTCTCTCTCTCTCTCTCTCTCTCTCTCTCTCTCTCTCTCTCTCTCTCTCTCTCTCTCTCTGTGTGTGTGTCTCTCTCTCTCTCTCTCTCTGTGTGTCTCTCTCTGTGTGTCTCTCTCTCTCTCTCTCTCTCTCTCTGGGTGTCTCTCTCTCTCTCTCTCTCTCTCTCTCTCTCTCTCTCTCTCTCTCTCTCTCTCTCTGTGTGTGTGTCTCTCTCTCTCTCTCTCTGTGTCTCTCTCTATCTCTCTCTGTCTCTCTCTCTCTCTCTCTCTCTCTCTCTCTCTCTCTCTCTCTCTATCTCTCTCTCTCTCTCTCTCTCTCTCTCTCTCTCTCTCTCTGTCTCTCTGTGTCTCTCTCTCATCCAGTGTGTTCTCCTGGGTCCTACGGTCAGCGGTGTCTCCAGTCGTGTCCTCAGTGTGTCCACAGTGACGGCGCGTGTCACCACGTCACGGGACACTGCGAGTGTCTTCCTGGATACTTCGGCCCTCTCTGCAACCAAGGTACAAGGTTTCTTTGTTAGGTCTCTGGAGTACAGGAGGAGTACTGCATGGGCCGGGGGTGGCTCATTAGAGCAGCCTTTTGTTAACCTGTTGACTGTAGCCGTGTTTGATTCCCAGTTTTGATTCTAGAAATGCCCTCTACATCCCAACAGTTTTCTGAAAAACGTATGTTTCTATATCAGTGGTGCTCAAACTTTTTTATGTCAAGAACCCCCAAAAGTATATGTATTTGGCCGCGGACCCCCATCTCAAAATATTTTGTTCCAGGGACCCCCAGAAGCAAAGATTTGAGTTCGCAAATGTTCGCTTTAGAAAATATATATTCAAAGATTTACACACATTTTTTTAAAAAATAATTAAATAGCAGATCTACAAGCTCATAGTGCGGCACTCGGTGCCGCGCTATGAGCTTGTATATCTGCTATTTTTGAATAGCCCAAAGTGTAAAATAATGCTTTTTTACCTCAAATCTAAAAATGACACAGATGCGTTCCAGGTCTTAATGGGTTAAAGATCTGCTGTGTTTGAATCAGGGTGTGGCACCCGGGGTTGCTCAATGCCCACCAAACTTGGTACAGACGCTGTTCAGCGGTCTGCACTTTTAAGCAGGCATGTATCGATTCACTCAACTCACGATACGATTCTAATCACGATGCTAGGTTCACGATACGATGGGGCGGCCATAGCTGAGTGGTTAGTGAGCCCGCCCAGGGAACCAGAGGCCCTGGTTGCCCCAGGTTCGATTCCAGGCCACGCCAGCATATGTGTCGATGAAATGAAATTTGTCCCTGAGCAAGACTCTTAAACCCTAATTGCTCACAGGTTCTCATTGGAAACAAGACCGCAAGGACTTTCATGAACAACCTCTTAAAAGGAATTATCCTTATACGATCTTTTATTATTTCTCTCGCTCTTGATTTTTACCAGGTGCAGCCTGGTCTAGGAAGAGACTGTAGTATACTTGTTCCTTTCTAGACACTTTCTCTACACTTTTTCATCATTGGCTGTCCTTTAAGCCAATGACTTCCCCGTCCTTTAAGCTGCTTCATGTCGCTCGTTAATTAATTTGCTCCAGGTGTGTAGGCTCAGAAGCTCATTTAAGTGGGCATGGGGCAACCGTCTTGCCTGTTTTGGTTGACAAAGACTGCAGTAGTTGAGCCATGTTTGCTTGCTACAGACCATGCTAATGAGTGCTAAATGCTAACACTAAATGAATGCTAACACACACACACACACACACACACACACACACACACACACACACACACACACTCACAGAGAGAAGCACCTGGTATAATGTGACTTTCTCTTACTTATTTAAATTCAGTAGCAAATGACTGAAAACTTTTTTTTTTATCAATTCTCTTGCAAAGATCTTGTATTTTTTAAAGTTTTTTTACGCGCCCTCTGCTGTTTGCATCGCAATACATTTTTGCATTAAATCGATTTAAATTGTCAGCAGTTTGAATCGATTTTAACCGATTTACGATAAATCGTTATATGCCTACTGTTAAGGGTTCTGCCAAGAATGCAAATATTCATGTACAGTCCCTCTACCACAAAATGTTACTCACATACAGTACTTGAGTAAATGCAGTGGTGTAAAGTAACTAAGTACATTTACTCAAGTACTGTACTTTAAGTACACTTTTGAGGAATTTTTACTTTAGCCTACTGGAGTATTTCCCATTTTCAGTACTTCTACTCCACTACAATTATATGAAAACTTTAGTTACTAGTTACTTTTCAGATATGAATTATGATATTATGAAACATACCTTAACCACTTTAGCCCTATTTTTAAATAGGCTATTTGAAAATAGCCGATCTACAAGCTCACAACGCGTCGCATCGCGACGCGTTGTGGGCTTGTAGATCTGCTATTTTCAAACATTTTAGTACTTTTACTTTTGATGCTTTAAGTACATTTTGATGACAATACTTTTGTACTTTTACTCAAGTAAATGATTAATTCTGGACTTTTTTGAGTATTTCTATATTGCAGTATTGGTACTTTTACTTAAGTAAAGAATTTGAGTACTTTTTCTACCACAGAGTAAATGTACTTAGCTACTTTCTTTCTACCACTAGGAGCCTGGTGTGTTCGTTGGCTGCTGTGTGTTGTATAGTTGATGAAACAGCTGTAAATTCTCCCAGTCAGAGGCTTGGCTCCAAATAGAATTTTATATAAAACAGCCACTAGAGGAGTGTGTGTGCGTGTGTGTGTGGTGAAATATTGATCATCATTAAAGATAAATGTTCTCTTATGCTTAATACATAGCTGTATATATATAGCTGTAAGACAGTGTCACTGACAAGATGCCATGCGTTGTTTATTTATTTATTTATTATTTTTTTGCGTTTCTTTTTTAGAAAAAAACTGTTTTTATTTTATTTTTTGCTGCTCATCTAAAGCATAGAGCATAGAGGCATCATCTATGATGACTGCTCATCATAGCCATCTGAGGGGTGGATGAGCAGTACTTTTCGATGGATTCGATGGAGTATAAATTGAGTTCTAATCATTCCCAGTCTGACATTGTTCATCTCAGAGCAGGCTCACTGTATGCAGGCTGGTTCATCCCCAAAGAGATGAGAGTGTACTAAGATAATATATTATATGGCTGCAGTTGGGAAACCTTGTATCTCCATTCTCCAATCTCCATATTTCAACTTTTTATGTTTGTTGTTTGTATATTAATGCCCCACTTCGTCGTGCAAGAGGGTCGCGCACAAACAGTGACAGTAGCCGATTTACAAGCAGCTCACAATGTGTCGAATCGCATCGGCAGCTTGTATATCGGCTGTTTTCATATTTTTTGAAAAAGAAGAGTGAATGTGTGTTTGTGGGTTTTATAAACGCACCCTGCGGTCCCCACTAGCCCCACTGGCCCAGGCCACCCTCAACACACCCCCCCCCCCCACCATATACCCTGTACCCCCAATACCCCCACACCTCACCATCTTCCATGCAGTTACTACGTGTAATTCCCCCTCCCCCCATCTTACAGAGCAAGCAGTTAGGGCCCCACCCCATACCCCCTGCCTACATCTTCCATTTCTCCATCCTATACCCCTGAAAGGAGGTAAGAAGATGTAAGAATGTGAAGCTGCTCAGTTTCCAGTGCAGCCGTGTTGATGTGAATGGGGGCATGTGCTCCCTGTAGTGGCCTGTAGATGGCGCATGTACACTGTGGAGCGAGCCACCTACTGGCCAAAATGTGGGGATGATCTGACTTCTTCTTATTCTCTGCGACCCCCGTACGTGTACTGAGGCGATCACTGGGTGGATCGCTGTGAAAATGTTATCTTCTATGCTGTTTAAAGGTTAGTAAAAAACGCTCTGAATCGCTGGCAGTGGCGTGACACTTTTCTGAAAAACTCTGTCAGTTAAAGAGTTAATCAAAGTTTTAAAAAGTGAGTCTGTACATTGTTAATTACAGTGTCACCGATGGGACATGAACCCACACAACCAAGGGCTGGAGAAGGAGAGAAAGGACGAGAAGAGAGGAAGGGGACGTAAGGAAGAGGGGAGGGGAAGGGGGAGGTGGAGAGGGAGAAGTCCTCTCCCTCTTTTTGCCTTTTACTTAGTTCTTACCCTTTTAACTTTGTAGGGCGACTGAGTACTGAGAAAAGCAATCTAGCTATAGGCTTAATCATAAAGAAAGGTTTTTAATCTAGTCTAAAATATACAGAGTTTGTCTGCTTCACGGACCGAAACTGGGAGAAGGTTCCACAGCTGAGGTTCCTGAAACTTAAATGCTCTGCCTCCTGTTCTAACCTTAGATATTTATTTATTTTTTGCATACTGTGAACACACTGGTGTTCTAGCAGGTTTGCAAGGCTCGTGAGCTCTTTGAGATACAGTGGTGCCTGTCCATTGAGAGTCTTAGTTAGGTGTAGATGAGGAGGAGAACTTTTAATTCTTTTTTGTATTTAACCGGTTGCCAGTGCAGAGAGGCCAGTGAAGGAGTGATATGATCTCTTCTTCTGGTTCCTTTCAGTATACGAGAATTCTGGACTATAGCTGCAGGCTGTTTAGGGACTTACCTGGGCAGCCTGATAGTAACAAGTTGCAGTAGTCCAGACAAATGCGTTTTTCGGCGTCATTTTGAGACAGAATGTGCCTAACTTTTGCAATATTACGCAGGTGAAAAAAGGCAGTCCTTGATTATTTTATCATTTATGTGGGATTGAATGGACACATCTTGGTCAAACGTAACTCCCAGATTCTTTGCAGCTTAGGGCCAAGTACAATAACTTCAGTTTTGTCAGTTCTTCAGAGTAGGTCATTCATAGTCATCCAACTCTTTATGTCTTCAAGACATGCTTGAAGTTTAGCTAGTTGATCTGTTTCATCTGGCTCTAAATAATATATTGAACTAATGAAAAGTATTAACAAGAGTTTGTGAATAGATAATAACTACATTGTGTCGCCTTGCTAAACTAATGGCCTATGTCATTTTTGTAAGTTTTTCAGGAAAAATAAAAAACTGATCCAAAACAAAACTATATGATATTTCTTAATCATTTCACCCAAAATGTTTATAACAAATTATGACTATTTAAATAGGAATAACACTGTCTGTCAGTTATGTAACATAAGAGATTTAAATAGGTTTAAAGAGGTTTAAATAGGATTAAATCGGACTTAGGCCAAAAAGAATATTTAAAAATGGCCTAAATCAGTAAATAATTTGGCCTACTGTAAGTCACAAAACCATGTGACTTACGCCAAAAAAGGCCTATTTTGTCACACTAGGGAGTTAGGCCATTATACTAAAAGGGGAGTGAACAGCATGATCCTTTTCAATTAGGAGATGGGCGATTTACCAGAGGTGGCCAGTGTCATGAGGAGCTGACTTATCATAAAATATCATTTTCCTCAAAAAATGACTTAGGCCATTAGTTTAGCAAGGTGACGATTGGATCCATCGGAACACATGCTCTTTTTTTCACCATTTCCTTACAAGTAACAGTTTTGGACATACAAGGTTTCCACCCGACAGCGGATACATGGAAAACTAATTTAAAATAACTTTTTGGGCATTATGTGAAATGTGTTATTCAAGTGAAACATCACCCCCTCATATTCATGACTCTCTCGTTTGATGCAGTACCATCAAAGATTGGCTGCTACTGACACAGTGAATTACTCCGCCTGCGTCGACAGTTCAATACGCTGCAGCTACATAAACTCATAAGTCATCTCATTAAACCTCATGAACTTCAGCTAACACTGAAAACTTGAAATATGTCTCCCAATCTGTCTCATATTTCTAATCTAACGTCCCAGATCTCCACCAGACAAGTGCCAAGAGCATGTGACAGATGCCTGACTGTTGGGGAGACTGAACTTATATTGACTCGTAGACATTTTTTAGGAAAGTGTCATACCCATGCATTTAACCCACTTAATCCATTAAGAACGGGAACGCTTCTGTGTCATTTTTAGATTCATTTGGCTTTTCAAAAATAGCAGATATACAAGCTCATAGCGTGGCACCACAAAGCTTGTAGATCTGCTATTTTATCTTTTTTTTTGCTTCTTGGGGTTCTACAAATTCTCCCAAAATGATATGTATTTGGCCACGGACCCCCATCTCAAAATATTGTGTAATAGGGAGGGACCCCCAGAAACAAAGATTTTAGTCAAACATTTATATATATTCAAATATGTGCACAAATTCTCACGATAAATACAGAAATAGCAGATCTGCAAGCTCGTAGCGCGGTACTCGGTGACGCGCTATGAGCTTGTAGATCTGCTATTTTTTAATAGCCAAATAAATCTTAAAATGACAGATGTTTTTCCCGGTCTTATTGGATTAAACCCTATTATATATCCTATATTGCACAGTGTCCCCAGGGGTCTATGCTAAGCCCCCTCCTTTTCTCCCTCTACACCAAATCGTTTCGGCGAATGTTCGCCCCCCAGAACAGGGGCGCTTTAGGGTTATATTTCAACATACTAAGTGAGAAAGTGAAGAACAACACAGAAGAGCAACTGAAGTGAAGAACAGCTACACTAGACTTGTCAAAGTGCGCGTATGCGTGGAATTTGCTGCGCGCACGCACAGTGTGTTTGGAAAGATCCAATTGATATCATTGATACCGGCTACACCAGGCACGCGGCTACGTGAGCCCCGCATACGCAGGCTTTATAATAGGACTGGATCTAAAAGTGCATGTGTGTCGCTTTGAAAAGTCTGGTGTAGATCGGCTGTTAGACAGCGCGCCTCCTTCATAAGGTTTTTTTTTTGTAGAAAGTTGCATTAATTCTGTCCTCTCTCTCTCTCTCTCTCTCTCTGTGTCTCTCTCTCTCAGTGTGTTCCAGTGGTGTGTATGGTAAAGGGTGTAATCAGACGTGTGTGTGCACCAACAACGGTGTGTGTAACCCCATCGACGGATCCTGTCAGTGTCACCCTGGATGGATAGGAGACGACTGCTCCACAGGTAGCACGCACGCACGTACGCACACACACACACACACACACACACACACACACACACACACACTTTCCCATGTTTGTTCTAAATGTGGGAAACCTAGCGTCACCAGACGTTACGGAGGAAAGCTTGGTATTCGTTCTAAAACTAGAAAAAGGAAAAAAAACTAATTGTGGTTCCGGTTGGTGTCACATTGTTTTTGTGAATTGTGAATCAATATTAGTTTCATCTCGCTGCAAGTTAGAATAGAATAGAAAATTCTAACTAGCAAACCGTTATTATACCAAAAGAAACAAAATGATTGTACCAAACTAAACCAGTTTTAAACTATGGAAGTCATTTTGGAGATGCACGGCGCCGTTGGTTCCGGTCGTTGGTTCCGGTCGTTGGTTCCGGTCGTTGGTTCCGGTCGCCAGTGGTGGAAAGTAACTAAGTACATTTACTTAAGTACAATTTTGAGATATTTGTACTTTACTTGAGTATTTCCAATTTCCAATACTTTTACTTCTACTCCACTACATCTCAGAGGCAAATATTGTACTTTTACCACTCCACTACAATTATTTGAAAAGTTATAGAACATACATTAACCACTTTAGTCCTATTTTATACCTAGGCTATTTGAAAATAGCAGATCTACAAGCTCACAACGTGTCGCACTGCGATGCATTGTGATTTGGTATGTCAGTATGTCTATTTTCTGCTTTAGGGTTTGGGCTAAAGTTTTTAAAAAAAGTATTAATTCTTAAAATGGTGATGTCCTCACACGTATAGTAATACAACTATCTCTGTGTGTGTGTGTGTGTGTGTGTGTGTGTGTGTGTGTGTGTGTGTGTGTGTGTGTGTGTGTGTGTGTGTGTGTGTGTGTGTGTGTGTGTGTGTGTGTGTGTGTGTGTGTGTGTGTGTGTGTGTGTGTGTGTGTGTGTGTGTGTCTCTCTACAGTGTGTGTGCAGGGTTCCTGGGGCCCAGACTGCATCCACGTGTGTAACTGTCACAACGGAGCACAGTGCAACCCTGTGGACGGAGAGTGTAACTGCAGTCCTGGATGGACCGGACTCTACTGCACTCAGCGTAGGTCAAACACGCACGTACGCACGCACACGCACACACACACGCACACGCACACATACACGCACACACACATACACACACTCAACATCTTTATTTGCGTCAACATCGCTCTCTCTCTCTCTCTCTCTCTCTCTCTCTCTCCTTTTCCTTCTCTACTTCCTTTTCAATGTTTCTCTTTCTATTTGGCCTTTGCTTGCATATTCTTTGTTTTCAAAAAGCAAGATCATGTGTCATGTTCTTTTCAATATCATTTTATCAAAATGTTGGTTTTTATGTGTATGTAAAAAAAAAAGAAGAGGAAAAACATTGAAGGAAGTAGGCCAGGAAAACAATCCTGTGTTGATGATGGGAAGTTGTCATTCCATGTGTACCTGAATAAGCTTGATATGTACAGTCATGCAGATGTGAACTGACAGTGATTTTGTGCCTAACTTCTAATTAACATACTAATGGGGGAAAAAACTCGGGAAACTCAGCAATAACCGTTTCAGGATACAGATCACGGATACAGGAAGCATCGTCTCCTCCATATGTGGCGACTGCCAATTATCACAGACACTGAACAGAATTTAGCCTTACAGCTCTTGGCTTGGGAATTCCTGCTATCTGTTTAATTTATGGACATTTCCGAGGCTTCCAAATACGAACACAAGCCGTTTACATATTTAACCAAGCTGTATAATCGCATCCTTAAGACGTTGGTACTTTAGCACCGTGATAAGGAATGCTTCTTCCAGACTGTGGTCGAATGTACAACCCACTTCCAAAATGATCACTTCTTTACTGTCCTCATCAACAACAACAACACACACACACACACACACACACACACACACACACACACACACACACACACACACACACACACACACACACACACACACACACACACACACACACACCATGGGCATCACGGCCATTCACTGTGCGTACGACGCGACACCCTCAAAATATGTTTACATTCTTATTCAGCACTCGGTGCCGCGCTATGAGCTTGTATATCTGCTATTTTTGAATAGCCAAAGTGTAAAGTAAGGGGTATAGTCCACCGAAAGTCCATCCCCCCCACCTTCTGAGAGCCTGTGACGTCCCTGACACACACACACACACACACACACACACACACACACACACACACACACACACACACACACACACACACACACACACACACACACACACACACGCACACACACAAGCCTACACCTCCTCCAGGTGGCAGGTAATGAAACTGCATCCTGGTGACTAATGTAACTCGTATAAGCACAGCGGTCATGGTTAATTTATGGCCTGAAACCTTTCCCCTCCATTTAAAGTCTGTCTGTAGAGCGAGACGGGCCCTGTTCAATCATTTGAAGTAATCCCATTGGTTCACACACACATCAATCACTTCCTGAAATTGATACTCCACTGCATCAATTATTCCACTCGCATTTCTTTTCACCCGATGCTGATTTGAGCGTACTTTCTTTAAATCAATTAGTTTCAAGTGATGTCAAGAGACGCCTGTGTGTGTGTGTGTGTGTGTGTGTGTGTATGTGTGTGTGTGTGTGTGTGTGTGTGTGTGTGTGTGTGTGTGTGTGTGTGTGTGTGTGTGTGTGTGTGTGTGTGTGTGTGTGTGTGTGTGTGTGTGTGTGTGTGTGTGTCTTCGTTTAGATGTATATTATATTTCATATATCAGTAAGGGATAAAAAATTCTTTCCCTTACTGATATTCGATCATAGAATACTACATAATGCATATGCATTGCTGACCTGCCTGTCTGCCTGTCTGTCTGTCTGTCTGTCTGTCTGTCTGTCTGTCTGTCTGTCTGTCTCTCCAGGTTGTACCACTGGGTTTTATGGGCGTGGCTGTGCTGAGGTGTGTCACTGTCAGAACGGGGCTGACTGTGACAACAGGAATGGACTCTGTTCCTGCCGGACCGGATTCATAGGACACAGCTGTGAACTCAGTGAGAGCAGCAATGCACTGACATTGTTATACTTATATGTACTGTGTGTGTGTGTGTGTGTGTGTGTGTGTGTGTGTGTGTGTGTGTGTGTGTGTGTGTGTGTGTGTGTGTGTGTGTGTGTGTGTGTGTGTGCGTGTGTGTGGTCTAAACATCTTAACGCACATACACCCGTTGTAACTTTTTGTACAGGTGTGCCTTATTGTTACCATGCTAAAATCAGCCTTTTAACAAAGGCTATATAGAGTCTGGAACTACACCTCCCGTTATCCGAGGCAGGGAGTTGTCATCTGTTCGTCATTTCCGTTCGCACATTTTTAATATTGAGATGATTTTAATATTGAGATGATTTATATCAGGTTAAACGGAAGTGGGGACGAGGCTTCACATCCGCTTAATCGCTTGATAATCTTCAGAGCTTCAGTGCTCCAGACTGTATGACGGAAGCATAAAAGAATTGTGGGAGACAATAGTCTGGATCACAAGGCTAATCAACCTGTGATGTCTTTTCTGGCATCTCCAACACACCCAACCAGCTGATGGCTGTGCTCTGTCCATGGTGCTGAGACCTCTCCTCACTCACTGCTCACTGCTCACTGCTCACTGCCCACTGCTCACCTCAGTGGCTCTATCCATGGTGCTGAAATCTCTCCTCAGCTCATGGCTCTATCCATGGTGCTGAAACGTCTCCTCTGCTCATGGCTCTATCCATGGTGCTGAAACGTCTCCTCAGCTCATGGCTCTGTCCATGGTGCTGAAACGTCTCCTCAGCTCATGGCTCTGTCCATGGTGCTGAAACGTCTCCTCAGCTCATGGCTCTGTCCATGGTGCTGAAACGTCTCCTCAGCTCATGGCTCTGTCCATGGTGCTGAAACGTCTCCTCAGCTCATGGCTCTATCCATGGTGCTGAAACGTCTCCTCAGCTCATGGCTCTATCCATGGTGCTGAAACGTCTCCTCAGCTCTCTGCTCACCTCAGTGGCTACGCCAGTCTGATCGGGGCACATGTGCGTGCGTGTGCGTGTGCGTGTGCGTGTGCGTGTGCGTGTGTGCATTTGTTTATTTGAGGAATGTTCCAGTACGCTAAACCAGGGGTTCCTAAAACCCAAAAGATACATAAGTGGTCAATTCAAACATGTGTATGAATTGAGCACTTAAGCACTATTTAAAAGCTCACAGCGATATGTTGTGAGCTTGTAGATCTGCTATATTTATTCATTTTTATATTGTGAATTAATAATGAAAAACAATAATAATAAATAAAATGGGATATTTACTCGTGACCCATAAAAATGGGTCCACAACCAAGAAATGGGTCCTGACGCACTGTTTGGGAACCAGTGCGTTAAACCCTCTCTTCTCTTGTGTTCCTGTCCAGAGTGTCCCTCGGGGACGTTTGGCTATGGCTGCCAGCATCTGTGTGAATGCCTCAACAACGCCACCTGTGATCATGTGACAGGAACCTGCTACTGCAGCGTGGGATTCAAAGGCATCCGCTGTGACCAGGGTGAGACCAGGGTCAGGCTGTTGTGTTCACGCCAGACAGAGTTTAAGTGGCTTGATTCAATATTTACCTAATTGATATGTATCTGATCACACAATGTATGAGGATACACTCCTATTACTTTGCATTTTAAATGTTCTGACGTTAGACATAAACCAACACTATTTCAATTGAAAAATGAGTGTTCCTCATGCATGATGTCATTCACCAATTAGTGTGTTTTCAATGAGTCTAACATGGTTACAAAGGAGTTTGAAGTTCACTTTATAGCAATATAAGCCCCGCTCCTATATATACTTCAGTTGATCAAATTAACTCATTCAGTGGCAAGTAAATACAAAAATAATTGATTTTTCGATTTTCGTACTTTTTCAAGTAGTCACAGAATATTTATCTCCAGTATGATCGATCCCCTGATGATTGCTAATCACGGAGGGTTTCACTGTGCTTCCGTGTGGGGAAAAAAAAGGCATCGTGACCTCCCGTTCGCTTGTTATACGCCGTTAAAAATAGCATGTCTCGCCAAAAATACATAAAACACAGCCCGAGATACAGAATATTTCCCAAATACTTTAACCAGGAAGTGAATGGAGCAGTATATCTTCCGGATCACGTTATCTCCTGATTCTGTGTAAAAAAAAAAAAAACACGTCAAACACGTCATTGGCACTGCATGAGTTAATCAATTGAACGGAAAAACAAACTAACAAAATCAGTCCAGGCCGGGTTCATTCCCCTATAGATAACGTCCGATCCCCGTCTCTCCCCAGCCGCCCTGGTGATGGAGGAGCTCAACCCGTACACCAAGATCAGCCCGGCGCTGGCGTCGGAGCGCCAGTCCGCGGGCGCCGTACTGGGCATCATCTTCCTGCTGCTGCTCATCATGGCGCTGCTGGGCCTGGTGGTGTGGTTCCGCTACAGACACACCGAGAAGAGACACCACGTGCCCACCGTCAGCTACACCCCCGCCCTGCACATCAACACCACCGACTACTCCCTCTCTGGTGAGACGCCATGTTCATGGTTAGGATGCAGTGACCCTCTTTCTCCTCCAGGTGGCAGTGTGGTTTGATGATGTAGTTTGGTGCCGCAAGAACTGCCTGAAGACGAAAAGCCTGATATCTCCTCTAGGCCTCCTCTAGGATATGGGGTCCCTGTGTGAGAGACCTGGGTTTGAATCCCGGATCAGGTTTCCTGGAGGGGGGGGCTCAAAGGGGGGTGAGTGTAGCAGTATAGTGGCTCAAAGCCTCTGCCTGACGACCAAAAGCCAAGAGGGGAATTCCACTTTAGGCTAGCGGTTAAGATGTTTGGCTTTAGTGTCCCTTCCCGATCCGGGGTCCTGGGTTCGAATCTCAAGTGTTACAGTTGCAATGTTCCATTTCTCCTCCAGGTGGCAGATGAGGTTTTGTTTTTGACGCCTCTAGTTTGGTTTGCAATCTGCGTATGTGTCCCTTGTATGTGTGTGCGTGTGTGCGTGTGTGTGTGTGTGTGTGTGTGTGTGTGTGTGTGTGTGTGTGTGTGTGTGTGTGTGTGTGTGTGTGTGTGTGTGTGTGTGTGTGTGTGTGTGTGTGTGTGTGTGTGTGCGTGTGTGTGTGTAGCAGTGATGTCTCCCGTGGTAACAGCAGGGTTGCCGTGTGCCGACTCGTCTCCCACTCACATCTTGGCAGGGGGGCGTGGCTTCTCTAACCCCGCCTACCACACCCTGGGGCCGTCGTGCTCGTCGTACGCAGCGCCCTACGCCGCGCCCCACAAGAGGACCACCCCCGCCAAGGTGGGTTTCACAACTAAACACAACCAAGTTGGCTTCGGAAGGCACTTGGAATTGATCGTTTTCAAACACATGAACCATAAGCATATTCTGGCCATGTCATAATAGATAGATAGATAGATAGATAGATAGATAGATAGATAGATTTCTTAATGTGTCATCCACCAAAGGTGCCCAGCCCACAAGCACTTATAGGACACAACATAAATCATTGCATAGGTGTACAACATAGAAAAACTCAGTTTTTCTAAATTAATTTCATACATACAGAATATTCTGTCTTTTTTGCCTTAAATCTGCTAAAAAGAAAATACCCTTCCTAAAAAAAAAGGTTTACACGAATATGTCTTAATTACTCATTATAATGGACAGGAAAAAAAAAATTCTTACACGTATGGAATCTGTTAATTATTTATATTTTCATTATACAAAATCAGCTCTGAACATCTATTGTTTATCATAATATTACAATTGCATAATACTTTGTAAATAATATAATATTGTCAGCTTATTACAATAGTATATATATATATATATATATATATATATATATAATATAATCTCGATAATGTAAAGAAAGATTAGAATACAAATAGTGTTATAGTCTGTTGTATGGCGGCATTACTTGACAGCAACCTGCTGACAGCAAGAACAGATTTTCAAGCTAATACGTGATACGTTGCTATAGCTATACAATTAGGCATTATTATGTGAATTTGGCTCATTTGTTGCAGATCATTATTATGTGTTTCTGCTCATATGTTGCAGCTCAAGGCAAAGCGGAGGTACAGGAACAGCGCTCCAGACTGGGGAACGTACTGTAACCTCAATGAGCTGGGTGAGTGGTCCGTAACTATACTCTCTGCAGCCTGCCTCATAAAATATCTACTGCATTCTGACATAATAACCCTGGGTTGTGATGTCACCCTGTCTTGTGATGTCATTGTGTTACTGTAGGAGTGTACCGGCTGGACAGACGATACAGCTACCACGTGGAGCAGCGCTACAGAGGTACTGCTGTGAATCAAGTCATCCTTTGTCTTACAGTGTTTACTTTATTAATGAATTCGAAGTCATCCTTTAGTGTAGTCCTACATAGTTTTCATGTATTAATAAGGTGTTGTAGTCCAACAGTCTTTGAATTGTTAAGGTGGTGACCAGTAATGAATCAGCTGAATTACTTATCTGTAGGCGAGCAGCGAGCTCGGTGAACAAGATGACACCAGGCAGTATCACACAACAAGTTCTGAAGTTGATTAAAAACACAGGGCATACATGTGACCCAGCACGGCACAAAACAAATACGATATTTCATATTAGTTTATTTCATATCATATGAAATCATAGCTACAATTTGACATACTGGCTGTGCGGTTTGACCCAACAGGTATGGCTTATAGAGTGATGTCTTGCACAGATGCAGAGACTGAGAAAACAGCTCTTAATGTCCCAAGTATTTGTTCTCTTTTGCTGTTCTGCTTTTCACAGGTATTTGGTCACGTTACATGACCCGATGATATGAGTCATAACAGATATACAAAGCAACAGAAACGTATCGTATGGATAAGTACATAATAAAACATTTTATTGGTATCATTGGGCATATAGTTGGCCCGATAAAGCAGTGACTATATATCACAACAAGTACAGTGTATCTGCTTACGCAGATGAGAGTAAATCATTACTTGTACCTAAAATATTATTCAGATACAGGTCAAACCTAACAGGTACTGTACAATTACAATTATGCCAGGCAGAAATGTTCAGAATCACATCGGACAGGCCAGTTTAGTCAGACACACAGTTATCAAAGGGGTTAAGATACATAAAATGGGGTAGAAGGGGTAAAAGAGTGTAACATACATTTTCAGTGGGTTGCCAATATCATCCCATCAGGAGAAGATAATCAATTCTCCACCTTAAAGTTAGTGTTCCCTTTCCCGCTCTTTTGTCTGCTCTTTTCTATCCTGTATGATATCTCTCTCCTGACTGGATGACATCCTGACCTGAAAATGTTTGTTTCTGTGTGCTAAAAAACAGGAGAGACGGGGAGACCCTTGTTACTGAACAAATACTGCATTGATTACTATCACAATATACAACTATTTAACACAGTCACTGAACAAACACTCTATAGCATTGATTAGTATCACAAAACAGAGCTATTTATTTTACTTATTTTATCAAAACAATATCACTTACACCCCCTTTAAACCTGGGGGATCTGTGGACAGCTGGTTGTCAGGTCCAGCAGACATGCTGGTGAATATGAATACTGTACATTCAGCCTCAAGTTAAATTTGAGTTTGTTGCAAAAAAAAAAAAAAAGAAAGAAAAAAATACATTGTATGATATTATGTCCATGTGCTGACCTGTGTGTGTTTGTCTTTCTGCAGAACAAGAGTGTGACTCTCCTCTGTGTGTGTTCCCTCTCCAACGGTCTCACACTCCTCTCTCTCCTGGGGGGCCCCCCAAACTTAACCACATGAACCCTAGCCTAAACAGCTGTTTAAGTGGTTAAGCTTAATTTATACTCTTTGGGCCTGGTGAAAACTGAGTATAAATGAGGTTTTACTTCACCAACTCACTCCCTAACAGTCCTGGGATTCTCTCCCTCATCACACTGTGTTGAATGCTGTGCACCTTATGTTTATTCACCTTATGTTTACTCACCTTATGTTTATTCACCTTATTATTATTTCTCTGCTGTGTGTATTTCCCGTTCAAATGTCTCCTGATGCTCACATGCTTTTGGAATTTCTTTCCTGTGCCGTTCTCAGCTCCTTGTGCTTTCCCGATGTATCAACAATAAGTGCTTGATGCTCATAATTATGAGACATGAAATTTGATGCCACTGAATGCAAACTCGTCATGCTTTTTTCCGTGTAATAATATTATCATACACACAAGTTATTCGTACTGTACTTTGAAGCAGTATACTGTGCACACGCTGGTATATAAAAGCTGTTGAGTAAAAGCCATAATAACTAAGATGGATGTTCTCATTCTAGTTCTCATTCTCAGCATATTGATATGTATTTGGCCATGGACCCTCATTTGAAATGATTTTGTGCCCCATAACAGAAGAGTTGTCATTTTGAAAATAACAGCTCTATACTAACTCACTGTGAGCTTGCAGATTGGCTTTTTTTGAATAGCTGGAAAATAGAATAGGGGATTAAATAGGGAATTAAACTTTAACTTAAACTTTTACTTACCTTACCTTCAGAGAATTAAATAATGAAACAAAAACCTTACCTTCTTGACCTTAAATAAATCATTACTATTAAGGGAGGGGGTTCCGTGGCGTAATACATATAACCTTTAATTAAGTTTGAGAACCACTGACAAACCTTACACCGTTGGTTCTAAAAGTGGGGTCTGGGGACCCCCAGGGGTCCTTTGGGGAGTACAAGGGGGTCCCCAGAAAAATGAGTTACTATAGCGTCAAAATCATTCTAATCACTTTAACCATTTTATACTTTGGCTATTCAAAAATAGAAGATTTTTTGAAAAATCTTAGAAATTTGTGCAAATCTTATCATGTAATATATAATATATCGAATATATATCTTTTAAAGCGAACATTTGTAACTCAAATCTTTGCTTCTGGGGGTCCCTGGAACAAAATGTTATGAGATGGGGGTCTGCGGCCAAATACATATCATTTTGGGTGGTCCATCACATGAAAAGGTTTGAGAACCACTGCCTTACACCCTGTGTGTGTGTGTGTGTGTGTGTGTGTGTGTGTGTGTGTGTGTGTGTGTGTGTGTGTGTGTGTGTGTGTGTGTGTGTGTGTGTGTGTGTGTGTGTGTGTGCGTGCGTGCGTGCGTGCGTGCGTGCGTGCGTGCGTGCGTGCGTGCGTGCGTGCGTGCGTGCGTGCGTGCGTGCGTTGCCTCCATGCAGACTACATGAAGAGCGCCCGCTCCAGCACCTGCTCCCTGAACAGCGAGAACCCGTACGCCACCATCAACGACCCGCCTCCTGGCGGCCTGGCGGCCAATAAGCATCCAGAGAGCAGCTACGTGGAGATGAAGTCCCCCCATCGCCACGACAACCTGGCCTACTGCCGCTCCAATGCCGTGGTTACCACCACCGCCAGCACCGCCCCGGGCAAGAACGTCTATGACATGGGTGATTTTATAAGTACATTTAGTAACTTAGGTAACTGTACTTAAGTACTATACTTAAGCACAATGTTGAGGTACTAAATATGGCTGGGTACAATGCTTTGTGCCGCTAGGGGTTCATGGTAAAACCCTAACCCTTTACAGATTATGAAAGTACAGAATGCAAGCTTTCAAATGATGTGTTGCTTATTGAAATTATTTGAAGAAGTTAAGGTCATTTGAATCTTGTCTAACCAGAATTGAAAGAAAAGCACTGCAGCTTTCAAATATTTCACACAATCAGGGCCTAATAATGAGCGTCAACAATGGTTAATTTATTCAACCCCTAAGCACACCTCTAATCAATCATTTTAACCATTTAATGACTCTAAAACGGTTATCTGTTGAAAATTAAAACCTTCAATATTCGAAAATCACAAAAACAAAAAAAAAAGGTATTTCCCTTGTTTCTACTGTTTAAAAACGGCTGACTTGAGGACCATTTCTTTAGCCCCAGTCACAAATATTTTACCCTTTTTTACTCCACTACAACTATATGAAAGCTTGAGCTATAGTTACAGATTTAGATTGTTATTACAAAACATGCTATAGAACCAGTTGAGGCTTAACTCTTTAACTGCCAGAGTAATGGTGTAATAGTGGGACGCTACTGCCAGCAAAAACAAGTGATTTTACTGACCTTTGAAAAATCATGGAATATTATCAGTGATTGCCGTCCTCACGGACATCGCCTCATTACACGCCCAGGGGTAAACAAAATAAGAATAATCTGGTCGCGGTAATCCATTGCATAGCTGTGGCCAGTTGAACGTGGCTCGTGTTTTGCCATAAAGCAAGAGGAACGGAGATATAGCCATTTTCCCACAGGAAATAAACAGGAAGTAAATGAGCTTACGAGTTCAGAATCAGAATCAGAATCAGGTTTATTGTCACATCACAGGTTTACAAGGTAAAAAAGTGGGTGAAATTCGTTTTTGTACAACACTCCCATCGCAACGTTAAATTCCGTAGAAAGAAGAGTGGGGAGAGAGAAAAAGAAGAGGGGTAGGGGGTTAAGTGGGAAGGAGATCAACAGAGAACAATAGAAGGCCAAAAACAAGTTATCTACATATTTACAAAGTACCTGAGATAAGAGACAAACTAAGGTGCCTGAGCATAGCAGCAATGTATGTATACTGTGCATGATATACTTATAGACGCTAAGGTGCTTAGAGAGAAAAAGAGCGCAATAATAAAAAATCAAAAAAAGTTTGTGCGTTATACATGGGGATTAAGGTGCAGAGGGTCAGTGCGTCACCTAAGGGTGGACTGACCCTGGTATAATCCGCAAGTAGCTCCATGAAGGAGAGCAACAAAAAGTAAACTTTAGCATTTTGACTAAAGCTTTTGCCAAAAAGAGTACATTTAAAGCCCTTTCTCCTGTGTTTACGGGTCTGTCGTCATCTGGCAGTGAAAGCATCATTCATAGGTTAGTGAACAGCGCCATCCGGTGGAAGACCACTGAAAACACAAATCTGGTCATTCTCGTCAGTGGCAGGCTGCGCCTTGGCGTGGTAGAAGAGGAAAGTTATACATAGTGCAGCTTTAACCCATTAATACCTGAAGCCGATTCTACATCTCCTAAATCTCAACAGTTTTCTGAAAAACGTTTGTTTCTATATCAGTGGTGCTTTTTTTTCATTTCAAGGACCCCCAAAATTATATGTATTTGGCCGCGGACCCCCATCAAAATATTTTGTTCCAGGGACCCCCCAGAAGCAAAGATTTGAGTTAAAAATGTTCGCTTTAAAAATATGTATATTCAAAGATGTGCACACATTTTCACGATTTTTCAAAAATAGCAGATCTACAAGCTCATAGCGCGGCACCGAGTGCCGCGCTATGAGCTTGTAGATCTGCTATTTTTGAAAAATCGTGAAGTGTAAAATAATGCTTTTTAGCTCAAATCTAAAAATGACACAGTTCCAGGTCTTAATGGGTTTCCTTGTTGTTGTTGTTCCAGAGCCCACCATCAGCGTGGTCCAGAGCTCCAACGGCATGGTGGTCCCCAGCTACCCCCAGAACCCCTACGACCTGCCCAGGAACAGCCACATCCCCGCCCACTACGACCTGCTGCCCATGAGGCACTGCAGCTCCTCTCACACCTCCTCCCCACCGCTCCCTGGCAGCCCCACCTCCTCCCTTCTCTAGACCAGATGGATCTCAAAACATCTTCGGGGTCCAGGACCCCCAAAACTGATGTATATTTGGCTGCGGACCACCATTTGAGAACAGTTTGTGCCAGGAAGGGACTCCCCCCCCAAAAAAAAAATAATAATTCCAGATTAAAACATAAAGAAATGCAGATTTACAAGCTCACAACGTGGCACAATGCAACGCCTATAGAGCGGCTATTTTTTAATAGGTGTGAATATGGTTAAACCAATTTAGCTGGGGACCCCCCATGGAACCCCTTCAAGGACCCCCAGACCCGACTTTGAGAACCACTTCTCAAGACCAACTAGGCCTAGACACGTTGTGAGCTTGTAGTTCTGCTATTTTCAAATAGCCCATGTACAGGGTTAAAGTGGTTAGAAAGGTTGATGATGCGTTAACTAATTTCCCTGGGGACCCCCTGTAACACCCATCAAGGACCCCCTGGGGGTCCCTGGACCCCACTTTGAGAACCACTTCTCTAGACCACCTAGAGTAGACCCCAATCTAGACCACCTCCCTGCTGGCATCCACAATGCATTGTGGGAGACGGTTGCTCCTTCTGGGGTGACGGACAGGACGTTCAACTGGATACTTTTGTAACATATTTATTTATTTATTTATCTATTTCTTATTGAACTGTAGGATGCTGTTTGACTCCGAGGCCTAGGGTTATATCTCTCTCTCTCTCACACACACACACACACACACACACACACACACACACACACACACACACACACACACACACACACACACACACAATCTGTGAGGTCTCTCGAGTCATTTTGTTTACGTTGTGGTCCTGAAAGTGGACCGAGAACGTGAAGATTAGAAGAACTACTGTACTTTATGAACAGATATAAAGTACTTTTTATGATCAAAAGTATGTACACACACACTCATGTATAGAATAGATCATCTCCCTACATGGAATGACACACAGTGATGGTCAAAGAGCCTCAGTCTGGTCATAACAGGGAATGAGTGGAAAAACACAGCCATATAACCTCACGTTGGCACCGGACGGCCATACATTATGCTGTTTACTGTATATGATACACATTGTACTGTGTGTGTATATATATATATATATATATATATATATATATAGATATAGGACAAAACTGTGAACTGTGGACCATATAACACAAAGAAGAGGTTGTTGGAACTTTGACGTTCTTCACAGTTTTGTCTACTGCTTACATCAGCGTCATTTCAAGGACCCCAATAACTCATTCGTGCACTCTCAAGAGTTACAGGCCTGTAAGGGTCTATTTGGAGGCCCCTCAAGGAACCCTGAGGGTCCCTGGACGCCACTTTGAGAACCAGTTACTTACAGTAAACTATGAACATTAGTATTGGTTTGGTCCAGTATTGTGACTATAAGGAATACTGGTGCAAGAGGAAGAACAAGGAACTGCAACGTGTTCAGGCTCATGTGATGGAGAACTGAACAATTATGTGCATATAGTTCTGCAATTTTTTACACTGTTTCTTATTTCATGTTTACATAAAAGGTCCTGTATTTTCTCTGAAATTACCTTTTTTGTATGTACTGTATGTATATATATATATATATTTAAAAAAAGAAACACACACACACTCAATAGCCAGATCCCAATACTCAGACTTCCATACTGGAATGCTCATTTTCTCGCGCCGCCAAGCGAGGAGGAGACGCAAGGAGGGAAAAACGGATGGCGTTTTGCTTTAAGCTCCTCGTTCAGTCCAACACACTCCCACTCCCCCAAACGGCCTACGGTTAAAGGGATATTTCACTTTCAAAACATTTTTGGGTAATTTTATCGTCTACTCAGGCCTTTGTGAGCCCCTCAGAATGTTTTTAAGTTGCTCGATTCAGTGTTTAGATATTTGATATTAATTTTAACAGACACGCCCCCGTCCTATACAAACCCATTATAACTTCAAACATTTTTAACATGTTAGATTCATCAAAAACACCCGTCCTTGGTTCTGGTGACTCATCCTGCGCTCCTAATACGTGAGGGGGGCGTGTTTTTTTATTACTTTTTTCATATATTTTGTTTACATTTTTTATTGTATTTAATTATTTTCATTTTCCTCCTCACGCATTAGAAGGACAATATCAGTCACCAGAACCAAGGACGAGTGTTTTTCCGATGAATCTAACATGTTAAAAATGGAGTTTGAAGTTACAAGCGTGTCTGATAAAATGAATATCAAATATCTAGATGAAAAAAAAGCCTTCGTAGACAACATAATGACCCATTATGTTGTTGGGGGCATAAATGTGTGCATTGGGATTCAGCTTAAGTGTACTTTACACCAGTGTTAATAGAGTTGTTTTGTTGTGTAAATCTAAATGCATGCCAGTGATGAATCAAAGTATAGTAGCTGGGAATACCTTCATGTCCTTTGGTAAAAAAAGAAGAAAAAAAAACTGCTTATTATTTTGAACCATGATTTAACTTAAGTATCGTAGACTAATAGCGTCTACGATATTTCTATTCAGAATTTCACTGACATTTTCAAGACAGAATCGGTGCAACTATGGCGCAACTATGGCATTTCCTCCATCTCTAGTCATCCTTAAACACTGCTGAAAACACATAATAATAATAATAATATAATAAACTTTATTTATATTGCACTTTTCAAAAACAGGTTTACAAAGTGCTTAACAATACAAATACAATACATGCACAGGGAATATAAAAACAATTCAATGATGGAAAATGCACAAACAAAGGAACCATACAAAAATAATAATACCAAAAATGACTGGTACTTGTGTTAAACTTTGGATTATACATATCTTAAAACAGTGTTTCTCAAACATCTCCATGTCAAGAACCCCCACATTTACATGTATTAAGATTTTTGAGAAGGTTTGAGAACCACTGTTAGAGGTCAGTTCAGTAAAATATTTTACAAATCGTCACCTTCTTAAACTAATGGCCTGCGTCATGTTTTGAGGAAAATTATATTTTTGCCTAAGTCAGCTCCTCATGACACTGGCCACCTCTGGTAAAATCGCCCATCTCCTATTTGAAAAGGATCATGCTGTTCCCTCCCATTTCAGTATAATGGCCTATCTCCCTAGTGTGACTTAGGCCAAAATAGGCAATTGTTTTGGCCTAAGTCACATGGTTTTGTGACTTAGGCCAAAAAAATGGCCTTAATCTGGAGTAAATCAGTACATTTGGCCTAAGTCAGGTTTAATCCTATTTAGATATCTTGTGTTTTAACATCTCTTGTGTTTTTATGTTAATAGTCATAATTTGTTATAAACGTTTTGGCTGAAATGATTAAGAAATATCGTATAGTCTTGTTTTGGATCAGTTTTTGTTTTTTTTCCTGAAAATTGTTTTACTTAGGCCATTCGTTTAGGAAGGTGACAAAATGTTACACATGTCAACACTAAAAAGCGATAACATGGCAGTGTTGACAGTCAATCAGTTGTAGACTTCCCCGATGGACACCCTGTGAACATGTTCTACGTTGTTTGTTTGCAATCATGTTGCTGTATTCCACTCCTCACTGTCTTTTCTTGTATATTATTGTCATCTTGTTGCCAACGAGGAATAAGATTTCCTCTGTTCTAAAGTAGACGCGTTCACTGCTGATTGTTATCGTCACTGTCGGGTGGAAACCTTCTATGTCCTGAACAACGGCTACTTTTCAGGAAATGAAAAACGAAGAACCTTTGTCTGTTTGAAAATAGCCGATGCGCTTGTAGATCGGCCATTTTCGCTAGTGTTGTGTGACACTCCTTTATGACGGAGTAGGGCACTCGTTTATGAAAAAATAACATAACAAGTTGAAATATTGAGATACAAGGTTTCTGCCCGACAACAGCGTCATGTTTGTGTCATGTCCTACATCCAATAAAGTTGCCGTATCTCAGGGAGAGTTGTGTCTAATCGTTAAATATTATCTAACACAACATCTGTTTTATCTGTCATGATCACAGACCAGGCCTGGAATTTTGTCATTTTAACTCCACCCTGACTCCCCTTACCCTTTGTCCCTAAACTTTTTTTTTTGCCATTTTTTACTATTTTGAAAAACATTTTAAAATAGTTCAAATAGCCGATCTACAAGCTCACAACGTGTCTATGTAGATCGGCTACTTGAACTATTTTAAAATGTTTTTCAAAATAGTAAAATATGGCTAATAAGTTGAGGCACGCCATTCTCAAAAGAGTCCAGTGACTCTGATTAGTCCAGGCAGGGCTGAACGTGTATGACACTTTGACACAGTAGTTTATATACTGTACCAGTGGTGGAAAAAGTACTCAAATGTTTTACTTAAATAAAAGTATCAATACGGCAGTGTAGAAATACTCTACAAGTAAAAGTCAGGTAAATTACTAGAGCGCCCCTTGTGGAATTTTCAAAGAAATAATCATTTGAAAATAGAACGCACCACTGCGTCCTTGGCAGACAATGGGTTAATACCCCCAAAAAAGTAAGAAATAAAAGAAAAACCATTACTGCATCAATGGTAATCAACAAACTATTATATAAAACTGGTCAAACATTGGCCAAATTGTCAAATCATAATTGATTGATTGTTTGACCAGTTTTATTATAAGGAAGAGGCAATTTAATACAGAAATAGCCGATCTACAAGCTCACAACGCCGGTTAAACGCCTCGTGAGCTTGTAGATCGTCTATTTTCACAATATTTATCTGTGGAACCAAGTCAAACTAAATTAAATGTCTCAACTCCTACAATTCCAAGTGCTTGTCAGGGTGGGGAGGGGTCCCCAGTTCAAATATGATTATTGTGGGGGGTCACGGCCAGAAAAGGTTGAGAACCACTGTCCTAGGGAGTGTGGAGCAATTCCAGGGCAGGGTTTTTCAAAGTAGGTGCCCCGTTGCACCCAAGGGTGCCGTGACGCAAGCCGAGGGCCAGGGGTGGGTGGCTTCACTTTTAACCTCACTGCATTCTTTTTCGATGTACTCTGTACAACAAATCTCTTTGCCAAAAATGTCCGATCTACAAGCTCACAACGCGTCGCGTTTGGCTAACGTTTCCTCAGAATAGGGATGCTGGGGTTCAAGTGGTTAAACGACGAGTATAAAGTCATTGCCAGGGACATTGCCAGCCTGTTGGCCCACCCGGGGTGGGCCAACAGGCTGGGATGTGAAAAAACCCCAGGAGGAGGTAGATTTGAACTGTTTTTCATATAATTCAAAATGGTGGGAGATGTAAAGGTCAGAGGTCATATGTCAAAGTGACACATTTGTTCCTCATGAGGAGACGCATGTGTATTGAAGTTCTATTGCTGTCGGTCAAACGGTCCATGAGCTATGCCTGTTCAAGGTTAGCATTTTTCAATTGATTGCTATAGCGACACCCTTTGGCCAATGGTTGAGTGGGCGAGTTTCGTGTCTTCGCCATTTGGCAGAGCCCTCTACCGTTTTTTCTAAAAACCGACAGCACGGTTAAGCCAGAACTGCAAAAAGTAGCGGAAGAATAATAATAAAACAAAGAGAAACAAGAGGGGTTGTTATTGTTGTAATAACTACAACAATAACAACAACAACTAGGGACGTGCACAGATACTCTAGGTGGTCCTAGAGCACCTGCCCTTTGCCCTCTTGACCAGAAGTGCCCTTTTGAAAAAAAGGGAAAAAAACGTTTTTTTGTTTTTTTTCAGTTTACAGCAGGGGGTCCGGGACCCCTAGGGGGTCCTCAGAGTTACTACAGGGGGTCAGCCAAATCTTTATGTGATATGATTTTTCTTTTTACCATAACCACTCGAAACCTAGCATCCCTTTTCTGAGGAGAACTTTAGCCAAAAATAGCAGATCTATTTTTGGCAAAGAGGTATAGGTGTAGAGGGAAAAAAGAGCAGACCAAGTAAACAAAAAAATGTATAATTTACTTGAGCACCTGCCCCTCAAAATATCTGTGCACGCCACTGACAACAACAGCTGCAATGAGTCTGGCTTCTGTTCCAACATATTGATGTCAGGGGAAGAATTTTGCATTGAAAATCCATCCCATGGTTTTTGCATCATGGAGCATCACATTAATCATTATTTGAATGTCTGAATGCCTTGTTGCTGAAATGTCCAAATACATATTATTATTATGTATTTGCACATGCCAGCAACAAGGCAGTTCAATGTGCTTTACATAAAACATGAAGCATTAAGACATCAAGACACAGAGCATGATACTAATGAAAAGAAGTAGAACTAGAAAAAGTGCTCCTCGGAGCACAGCTCCGCATGCAGGTCAGGTAGGTTATTGTGGGCCAGCAATGTTCAGAATTTGCCAATCAGGATGGAATATAAAAAATCGGACGGAACCATCTTGATCACTTGACTATAGAGATAATGTGTACTGATTTGCATGATGTTTGGACAAAATGTGTAGGAGTAATATAAAAAAGAAAAATCGGCCTCCTGGTGGCGCTATAATAGGGCAATGTAAAGAGGGTGGCGTTTGTTCTTCAACGTAGTGCGAATGTGCGTGCAAAGTTCCACTGCAATCGAATGCTGTGTTCATGATTTGCGGCATTGTGTTAAAAACGGGCCACTCCTGCAAACTTTAGATGTCGATGTTAGCCAATCAGGATGGAATATGAAAAATCAAACAGATCCATCTTAATCACAATGACTATAGAGATCATGTGTAATTTTGTACAATCTGTAGAATATGTTAATACAATTGGGGTAATTGTATTTTGTCTCCCCGCTCTTCTATTGAGACATTTAGATTGTGTCAAAGGTCATGTTTGCACCTATAGACACAGGATCTGACACAGATTTTGACCTGATGGTCAAGATTTCATTTGTCCTCTGAGCAAGTAGGCGCCGGCTCTATTATCTCAATGTAAAAATTCCAGCACTTGCGCAGGGTTCAAATCCGGGGTATAAAGAGGAAAATTATAGTACATATTACAGCTTTAAGTAACCACTTAAAGCCCTATTTCAAATATAGCGAAAATAGGTGATCTACAAGCTCACAAGCTTGTAGCTTTGGCGCCAATGGAGCCATCGAGGCAATGGCTCCCCCAATTCTTTAAGACCTGTATATGGAGCATGGCGACCCCAGATCGTGCCCCCGAGCGCAAGGGTTTTTATGTGCGTGTGTCTGTACTGTACGACCCTCACACTTGTTTACAAATCCTATATTAAAATTGCCTAGAGGGTGGGAGGACGGTGGACTGACAGTGGACGTCACAGCAACATCCGGGCTTGCAAGGCGCACCATTGCTCCAATCCGCACCAAACTTGGTGCAAACGCTTCTCAGGGGAATATTCCCACACGGGGCCACATTGTGCAACCCAGCTTATTGCTGCCAGGGGCCACATGTTTTCGATATGCACTGTTGCTCCGAGCCACACCAAACTTGTCACAAAACTGTTCAGTAGTGATGCGCGGGTCGGGTTTTTTCATGACCCGCCCCGCCCCGCCCCGCCACGGAACGCAACCCGCCTCAACCCGCCCCGCGAACCCATATATAAATCTATGGCTCAACCCGCCCCGCGACCCGCGATTTTTTTTTTATTCTGTAAAATTATGGTTAGAAAATAATCCCCAAGTGTATTCAAACTGTTTTATTGTTATTATTCTTATTCTTATTAGGAATAAAGACAAAACAAGAGCATGTTATTATTTTTTATTTCTTTGCGTGTGAGAGCGCGTGACCCGCTCACCCTCAGCCCGCATCATTTTCTCCGAAAGTCTGACTTGACCCACCCGCGCCGCGGGTTGACCCGCGGGTCCCGCGGGTTACGGGTCAACCCGCGCATCACTACTGTTCAGGGATCTGGCATAACATAACATAACAGTCATATTAAAAAAACTAAATTGCACACATACAGGCCGCTATACAGCAGTGTTACAGCAGTGTTTAACATTTCAAACGGCCATAAAGCGTCCAGAAAATCTTATTTCCTCAACATCATGGTGAACAGGTGGCCTCATATGTGATTGTGAAGATCATCATTGATGCTTTCTATCTGTCAGGGTCTTTACCAGCACTAACACCCTCTCTGTTCTTTCATTCTTCACCCATCAATCCAGGGCAAGTAAAGGCTACATGAGTATACATGATAAACAAATGATCCCTATATCGCTGTTGCCCAAGTTTATCCAACCACGGGCAACGTTTGCATAATGACCGGGCGATTGTTATTTCCATGTAATGGAAAAACCATCAAAGTACATTATGAAAATGCTTTGAAGTCCAGCTGTACAACAAGCGGTGGAAGGAGGAGCAGGGAAGGGAATGATTAGAGGAGGCGAAGTAGAGAGATCATCATTTGGAGGATTTGCCATCAGGAAGACAGTGACTGTCTGAAGAAGAGACTTCACCAAAACACCCGACTCAGAGATCTGAGACTCTCTGCTGGCATCTAAAACGTGAGATCACTTTAACCTTGTGTTCATTGTTCATTAGAATAGTTGCTGTTTTCAGAAGAACATTGGGAAGAGTTGTTTTATCATTTTTATATTTCTCTTCTGAACCAGTTGCAGGACACACACACAGCCTTAAGATGAACGACACACAGAGAAATGGCACCAACTTCTTCATATCCTCAGAGATCGACACCTATCTGATACTACTAACTGCTAGCAACTCCATCAACATCATCCTGGGTCTCCCCATCAACAGCTACGTTGTGTGGCTGATACTGAGTGGAGCTGGTGGGACGATAGCCTCAGAGTTCTTTTATCTCAACCTGATTTCATCTGTGATCATCTCTTCCCTGGCCTCTGTCTTCGACTTAGCACGTCTCTTCACACACAACATTATTTTTGGCATGATTAGTTCCTTTGTTGGTGTTTGTGTCATGTTCTCTGTTCCATGGTTCCAGTGTTGTATCTGTGTGGAGCGTTACATAGCGGTGGTTCACCCTGTGGTATTTCTCAGGTACAAAGCTCTTCGGTACAGGGTGGCCTGTTGCTGTGTTGTCTGGCTGATGAGTCTTACATTCAGCTCATTTGATTTTTTGGCACACACAGGGTTGGGTTACATCTTACTGGGCTTTGGCATTGTGTGCATTTCTCTGATGTCTTTCTGCTGCTTCTCGGTCCTCAGAGCTCTGAAACAGCCTGGACCAGGAGAAGGACAGAGGGACAGAGGGGAGGGAAATGACATGAAGAGAAGAGCTTTTAAAATTATTCTGATCAGCTTGATAGTAATGGTAGTGACTACACTGAGCCAAATTACTATTAATGTAACTTATATGACTAATTCCATCGAAGTTACTTTGTTCATCACATATATAATCGTTATGATGTCAGGATTTGCTCATCCTTTGCTCTACATCTACAAAGCTGGGAAACTGCCATGTTTCAAGGGGTTCTGAGAGCAGGATAGATCTCTTACCAGACCTGTGTGTAATAGTATGTTTTAATTCTAATCTAGATTCCACAGTGTATATATATATATATATATATATATATATATATATATATATATATATATATATATATATATATATATATATATATATATATATATATATATATATATATATATATATATATATATATATAAAGCTTCTAAGGCTATATGCATGTCTTTCTATTAATTCTTGCAAAAGTATACAAAAGCTGAAATGTTCACTCTTCAAGTTGACTTATAGCAGGACTTGATTTGATACCCAACTTATTGTAAATCACTCTGGATTAAGAGCGTCTGACAAATGCATTACTTTACAAATTTACAAATTAAATTGTAAATGATTTTTAGTGCATATTTAACCATCAGATCATCTGTGTTCTATAATCTATTGATCAGAGGTGTGATCAAATGGTTTATAGCTTCAGACATAGGTTTAATGTGGTTTAATTACTTCACTTTATTTAAGGGTTAGTGTAGAGTTTGGGAATTGGTCAATTAATATTTCCAGTACAGTAATTTAAAGCTGCATTACTAAGAAGAAGAAAAGTATATTTTGCTTAAATAAATACTTGCTAAAAGTGCATCAAGTTAAAGGTGAATATTCCTGAGAAAGACAAGACAGTTAATGAAGGTCTGATTGGGTATCATTGTATGTTTTGAAGTGATGATGTTGTGAACAGGTTTGCTATGTGAAAATATATGGAGAAGAATATGGGGAAAACATGCAGTATATAATGGTGATTAACTCCAGTGATACAGTTATGGTTTAATTTAGTGATTTTGGTGAAAATCACTCAATTTGGTGAGTTAGATTTGGTGAGTTAGATTTTCCCTCAAAAATATTTGCCGGTTTTAATGGGTTAAATTATTTTGTGGTTGATGGATTGGAATATTTGGTCGCTTTTTTTGTTTGTTTAAATACTTTATATTAGTCTACTTTATTTGTCACATCCTCTCCTGTTGCTGTGACCTTGCTGTGACGGGGAGGCTAGAGTGACTCACTGACTGTCCAGAGTCGTCAGACACCGACAAACTGTATTTATGCATAAGTGTTGTGTCCACAATAAACTATAGTGCACTATGACAATGGTCTACATTTTTTGTACATACCCTTTTCTCCCTTATTCATACAAGACTAACTTAATCAGGTTGGTGTTCAATTGCACTAAATATCGTTGCTTTCAACATGCTTTCAGCCATCTGAAATACTGCCATTGTTTACCATTGCTATAGGCCAGTGGTTCTCCAACGGGGTTCCAGGGACCCCCAGGGGTCCTTGAGGACTCAGAATAACGTAAATGTAACTATTATATTCGGCTGCACTGCAATTATGAATTAATACATGTGTGGTATATCCCTTATTATTTAAGTTGGCCGTCGTTGGTATGATGCGGTTGAAATTATTAATTAATAATTGCGGCGCAGCCAAATATAATAGACCAGGGGTCTTCAACAGGGGGTCCGGGACTCCTAGGGGGTGCTCAGAGTTGTAGCCTGATATGTTTTAAATCAATTTAAATGTGCCACAGTGTCAGAGAAACGTGTGTAAATTATTCAGGATTTTTTTATGTTGATGTTTATTGAATTACTCATGGTAGAGACAATTGTATTTTGAAGATTACATTGTGTTGTTCATCATACAATTATTTTTTAAAGGAAACTGTGTTTCTCAGGCTAAATGTGTGTATGTCTATTAATGTCTGATTATCTGAAATGATTGTTAGTGAATATGTAACCATCAGATCATCTGTGTTGGGGTGTGATCAAATGGTTAATAGGTTGCAGGTGGTTAAGTTTAGACATGAGTTTGATTTGGTTAAATTACTTCACTTTATTTAAGGGTCAGTGTAGAGTTTAGGTACAGGATCTTGGAAAGAAAGATCAACCAAGACATGACTGGTGCTCTGACACCAGTTAATAGCATTTGCTTTACCAATGCTGTCTGACAGATTAATATCCACATTGTCTAAATAATTTGACCTGTCAGATTTTGTGTATGAATGTGATGGAACATGTTACATGTAGCATTGGAGGGAAATGAGAATGAAGTAAGGAAACAGCATGTTGCTGTGTATTGTTTGAGAAAACCAAGAGGCACAGGCTGTAGCTCAATTGATTAGTACAGGGGTCTTCAACAGGGGGTCCGGGACCCCAAGGGGGTCCTCAGAGTTACTACAGGGGGGCCGCCAAATCTTTGTGATATGATTTTTTATTTTTACATTAACCACTTGAACCCTAGCATCCCTTTTCTGAGGAGAACTTAAGCCAAAAATAGCAGATCTACAAGCTCTCAACGCCTCGCCGCGAGAGGCGTTGTGAGCTTGTAGATCAGCTATTTTTGGGTGCATTCTACTGTTCAAAGGGCCAGGAAGAGCAGCACAGGCAGCAAAAACCATTGCTGACTGTGCACATGGACTACAACTACAGTACCCAGAGGCACCAGCAATCGTACTTGGAGACTTGAACCAGTGTTATAGACACTGTGTTGCCAGGATTTGTACAGTATGTCAAGGATGCGACTAGGAAAAATAACATTCTGGACAAGTGTTATGTGAACATTCCAAACGCATATGTTGCCAAGGTAGGCCCGCCTATATTGACCTCTGATCATAATGTTGTGTACATTTTTTTAAGTCAAAACTGAAGAGAGGAAAGCTGGAGAAGAAAGTAGTTAGGACATGGCCAAATGAAAGCAAGGAACAACTAAAAGCGAATACAAGAAGACTCACCTCAAGACAAACTCCCCTCAACTGAAAAAGGAATACTCACCCCGGGGGTAGGAACACTCACCCCGTGGGGTGGGTAAACTCACCCCAGGACCTGAGAAAACTCACCTCGGAACACTCACCCCGGGGGTAGGAAAACTCACCCCGGGGGTAGGAAAACTCACCCCAGAAAAACTCAATGGTGTAAAGTACAGTGAGTTTTTGTTTTGTGGGTGGGTTTAACCTTTCCCCTCTACACCAAGTCTGTATGTTTAAAAAAGGCACATCTACCGGCTTGTGAGCTTCTGATGAAATCTACCTTGTATTTAAAGCACTTTAATTAGCTAAATGTAATTTAACAACATAATTTGACATTGGAATGTTCATTTCTCTGGGTTCCTACCTTTGTTTGTTTGTTTGTTTGTTTGATGGGGGCACAGGAGTGAAGGGGAGGAGGGGGGTTGACCACTTAACACTAATATCCCATTCCACTTAATGATTCATTGTTTGATATCTAATAGGTGGATGGGGCAAGGTGTGGAGCTGGAGACACATAGCAAATGACCATGCTATTTGCTATTTGCATTCCTTGTTCACTTTTCTGATGAAATCTACCTTGTATTTAATCCAGATATGGATTAATCCAGATATGGATTAAACATCATTATGAAAGCATTCTGTGAAAATGGAAAGCTCACATTATGAAAGCATTCTGTGAAAATGGAAAGCTCACAAGCCGGTAGATCTACCTTTTTTTAAACATTGGGGTGAGTTTTCCACAAAGTTGGGGTGAGTCTTCCGAGGTGAGTTTTCTCAGGTCATGGGGTGAGTGTTCCTACCCCCGAAAATCTTGGGGGTGAGTATTCCTACCTCTGGGGTGAGTCTTCCGGGGTGAGTATTCCTACCTCTGAGGTGAGTTGGTTTTGGGGTGAGTCTTCTTGAGAATACAAGAAGACTCACCTCAAGACAAACTCACCTCAACTGAAAAAGGAATACTCACCTCGGGGGTAGGAACAGTCACCCCGGGGGGTGGGTAAACTCACCTCAGGACCTGAGAAAACTCACCTCGGAACACTCACCCCGGGGGTAGGAACACTCACCCCGGGGGTAGGAAAACTCACCCAGAAAAACTCAATGGTGTAATGTACAGTGAGTTTTTGTTTTGTGGGTGGGTTTAACCTTTCCCCTCTACACCAAGTCTGTATGTTTAAAAAAGGCACATCTACCGGCTTGTGAGCTTTCCTTTTTCACAGAATGCTTTCATAATGAGACACGTTTAATCCATACTGGATTAAATTCTGTCTTTGAAGGTATAGAATTACCAAATTATGTTGTTCAATGATATATTTGTGTTTAAAATACACACACACACACACACACACACACACACACACACACACACACACACACACACACACACACACACACACACACACACACACACACACACAAAGAGTAAGGCATCAAAATGTACCAAAAGTAATATTTCTAAAAACTAAAGTTCTCAAACAATGCATGTGTGCAATGCAATGTTCTATGCTGTTATCATTTATACCAGCAAAGTAGTAGGTAACTAAATATCCTAGGTAAAAATAGGGAAAAGTGTTTAATGCATGTTTTACAATAGTGAAATGTATATCTAATAGTAACTAAAGTTAAAGCACTTTAATTAGCTAAATGTAATTTAACAACATACATTGACATTGGAATGTTCATTTCTCTGGGTTCCTACCTTTGTTTGTTTGTTTGTTTGTTTGATGGGGGCACAGGAGTGAAGGGGAGGAGGGGGGTTGACCACTTAACACTAATAGGCTTCGTCCACACGTACACGGGTATTTTCATAAACGCAGATATTTCGTTTTCGTTTTTGAAAACCTCCGCGTCTACACGGCCCTGTATAAAAAAATCTCTCTGTCCACACGACAACGGCTAAACGTTAACGGCTAAATGCAAAAACTCTGTTTACCGTGTCCACACGGGAACACATAGCCGGAGTTTTAAAAAAAATACACTGTGGCAGGAGTTTTCCAAAAGATGCGTTTACATGGAGCAAAAACGCGTTTGCGTGTGGACGAACCCCCCAAAACGCATATAAAAAGCTACGTTTATGAAAATACCCGTGTACGTGTGGACGAAGCCTAATATCCCATTCCACTTAATGATTCATTGTTTGATATCTAATAGGTGGATGGGGCAAGGTGTGGAGCTGGAGACACATAGCAAATGACCATGCTATTTGCTATTTGCATTCCTTGTTCACTTTTCTGATGAAATCTACCTTTCATTCATTCTGTGAAAATGGAAAGCTCACATTATGAAAGCATTCTGTGAAAATGGAAAGCTCACAAGCCGGTAGATCTACCTTTTTACCTTTTCTGATGAAATCTACCTTGTATTTAAAGCACTATTTAAAGCACTTTATTAATTCTATACCTTCAAAGAAAGAATTTAATCCAGATATGGATTAATCCAGATATGGATTAAACATAATTATGAAAGCATTCTGTGAAAATGGAAAGCTCACATTATGAAAGCATTCTGTGAAAATGGAAAGCTCACAAGCCGGTAGATCTACCTTTTTTTAAACATTGGGGTGAGTTTTCCACAAAGTTGGGGTGAGTCTTCCGAGGTGAGTTTTCTCAGGTCATGGGGTGAGTGTTCCTACCCCCCGAAAATCTTGGGGGTGAGTATTCCTACCTCTGAGGTGAGTCTTCCGGGGTGAGTATTCCTACCTCTGAGGTGAGTTGGTTTTGAGGTGAGTCTTCTTGATACCCTTCTTGATACCCTAAAAGCATGCCTGGACTGTTCAGATTGGGACACTTTTAGAGATGGCTTTTTTTTGCAAACTGATAAACAAAGTATGTTTCACGCCCATGCATCGATTAAGAACAACCTTAAAGGAGGGCTGCCAACTGCAGGAATCTCCTGGATTTCAACCACGTCTCCTGACAATCCAGGAGAAACTCCCCAAATTCGCTAGAACGCAGGAAATTGCATCTATGTTAAAACGTTTCTGGGGGTGGACCCCCAGACCCGACCGCAAATAGTAAAAAGACAAATCAAGTCTGTTCATGTGTCTCCTATATATGTAGTGTTATAAAACACATGAATAGCTTTAAAACATATTAATAGAGTTATAAAACACATGAATCGTTTTAAAACATATTAATAGAGTTATAAAACACATGAATAGTTTTAAAACATATTAATAGAGTAAACATCCGCAGACACATGTGTCTGGAGATTATTATGGATTAGTGTTTCTCATATCAAGGACCCCCAAATTAATGTATGCATTTGGCCACGGACCCCCATCTGAAAATATTTTGTGCCAGGGACCCCCAGAATAGAAGATTTATGTTAAGAAATTCAACATTATTCAAACTTTTCCAAACATTTTCGAGATTTTGGAACATTTCAAAGAATAGCAGATGTACAAGCTCACCGCGCGCCACGAAGTGACGCTGTGAGCTTGTATATCTGATATTTTTGAAAAGCCAAAGTATAAAATGTGGAGCTTTCTGAGTCTGACTCCACACAGGTGTAGATGGTTTAGTGTTGATGGGGATCGATTCACTCTGCAGGTTGAAGATCCGGTCGAAAAACGGAAGCGGAAATAGTGCGTCCACGTAATGTGCGGTTGAACGTGTTCTACGCACCGGATCCAGTAGGCGTGGCTTTGGACCGGATGTGAATACAGTTTTAAATGGACGCAGGCGCGCGACGCTCGTTTGCTTTGAATTGTTTGGTGTGCACCGCGCTACGCCACTTTCTGTTGAAGGTAAAACTGATGTTTGATTTATGTCAACATGACACGTTTTTATCCACCAATATTTACACTATTAATATTTAAGCTTTCAAGGTGTTGTAGGCCTAGGACTGTGAATTATTATGAGACCCAAATTATAACCGAGGGCGCAAATGCAAACTAGTCATTTTTTTCCAGTCTGACTTAAATGTAGGCTATACATGATAAAATACATCTATAGTCTTGATCCAAGGCTATCATCAAGCAAACATTTGTTACAAATGATCACTAAACTAAATTGTCACTATAAAGTCAGTGGTGGAAAGTAACTAAGCACATTTACTTATAAGTACTGTAATTAAGTAACATTTTGAGGTATTTGTACTTTACTTGAGTATTTACAATTGTCTATACTTTTACTTCTACTCCACTACATCTCAGAGGCAAATATTATACTTTTACTCCACTACAATTATTGGAAAACTTTATAGTTACTAGTTACTTTTCAGATGTGAATTATTATATTATGAAACATACATTAACCCGTTTAGCCCTATTTTATATAGGCTATTTGAAAATAGCCGATCTACAAGCTCACAACGCGTTGCATCGTGACACATTGTGAGATTGTAGATCTGCTATTTTCAAATATTTAGTACTTTTACTTTTGGTACTTTAAGTACATTTTAATGCCAATACTTTTGTACTTTTACTCAAGTACATTTTTAATTCCGGACTTTTACTTGTAACAGAGTATTTTATATTGCAGTATTGGTACTTTTACTTAAGTAAAGAATTTGAGTATTTTTTCCACCACTGCCTAAAGTTTAAACCTTAAACCACACTCACTGCGTGGTGGTTTGTTGGTAGTGTTTGTTGGTAGTTTTAAACGGCTCATAAATCCCCATAAATGAACCCAATCCAACACATGCGTGGCTTTGGGGTGTTTCAACCCAAAGCCACGCATGTTACCCGTCCATACGGGTCGGTTGTGTTCCGTAATAATTCGTAAAGTTGAATAAAGACGCGTTTTAATCCCGTGTGTGTCTGAACGCCGTTCTATTTCCACATTTACATGGAGTGTAATACCTGCGTTCACCTGACACAGCGCCACTTTACCAAATAGTTTGTGGTTCTGTGTTTAAGGCTCTTGCGTCTACATTTATGTATGCATTGTAAATATAAAGTGATTATCTTAAAGCCACAGATGTTATCCGTACATACGGGGTGTTAGTGTTCAGTTAATGTTCATTATAGTTTAATAAATAAGTGTTTTAATCCCCTCTGTGGATGAACGTCATTGTATTTCCTGGATTACATGGGGTGTAATACCGGTGTTCACCTGCTGCAACAAAGCGACTTACACCCATTGAATGATATATATACAGCAGTTGTTCTCAAACCTTTTCATGTCAAGGACCCCCAAATTGACACTTATTAGCCCGTGGACCCCCATTTGAAAAGATAAGCCAGGGACCCCCATAAGAGAATATTTTTTACGGCTCTAGCAGTGATTCTCAACCATTTTAATTTCAAGGACCCCTAGTTTGACCTGCACTAGGCTACGGACCCCCATGTAATGGGATTTCTATCTCTGGGACCCAAATTCATATTGTAAATCAATGTTAATTTAACTCTGAGAGCGTACAAATGGAACCAAATGGACCCGTTAGGGTCCATTTGGTTCCATTTGTACGCTCTCAGAGTTACAGATAAGGGTCCATTTGGTTCCTATCCATCATTTAGCAGGGGACCCCCTGGAACCCCCTCAAGTACCCCTGGGGTTCCCCGGACCCCACTTTGAGAACCAATGATATACAGTGATGTTCAGACAGACCAGATTGAACCATTTATTAATTGAATAATGTGTAATATTACTGAGCATAAAGGGTCTGTATGGTGGGATAACATCTGTGGCTTTGGGATAAACACTTTATATTTAGAATGTATACATTTATGGATTTATGTTTGCTGTTGTGTAAAGTAACTAATTATATGTACTCAAGTAGAATGTTTAGGTATATTTACTTTACTGGAGTATTTTCAGTTTTCAGTACTTTTACTTCTACTCCACTACATCTCAGAGGCAAATATTATGCTTTTACTCCACTACAATTATTTGAAAACTTTAGTTACTACTGTAGTTACTCTGCCGATATAAATTATTACATTATAAAACATACATTAACCACTTTAGCCCTATTTTATACCTAGGCTATTTGAGAATAGCATATCTACAAGCTCACAACGCGTCGCGATGTGTCGCGATCGTAGATCTGCTATTTTCAAACATTTTAGTACTTTTACTTTTGGTACTTTTAGTACATTTTTATACCAATACTTTTGTACTTTTTATACTCAAGTACATTTTTAATTCCGGACAATTACTTGTAATGGAGTACTTCTACATTGCAGTATTGATACTTTTTACTTAAGTAAAACATTTGAGTACTTTTCCCACCACTGTGTGAAAGCCTAAGGATGGAGATAACAGAGCTACGTTGTAACATAACACCCAGGCAGGAGAATAAGTAATCTAAAGTAAATATCCATATCAAAATCCATAACAATGAATCTATGAGTCTTGATCCAATGCTAAGATGACACTATAATATGGTCTCTATCGGGAGGAAACCTCAGAATGTCACAAAACTGTTACTTTTCAGGATTCAAAAATGGCAAAAGTAGCAGATCTACAAGCTCAAAACATGCTGCTTTGTGCGTTTCAAGCTTGTAGATCTGCTACTATTGATGCTTGTATGCGACGCTGTAGTATGATCGAGTAGGACGAGAGGTTTCTGCCCGACAACAACAAACGTATACTTAACACTATAGCTAGAGCCATATGAAATCCGTTTTATTTTTTTCCCAATTCCGTTTTATTTTTTCCCAAATTCTGTTTTTTCCATTTTAATATTTCTGAATTCTGTATTTTGCTTTTTATGCTCATTTTTACCATAAAAAAAGTGTCTGGTAAGTGGAAATGAATAAATGTTCAAGATATAACAGTCCATACATGGCCCTTGTTGTGTTATACGCAAAAATGTTCCCAAAATAATTCGGTCTAATTCGGTCTGAGCATGCGCAAAATGGCGTCGCCCATGTATTATTGTTTCTATCGTCTTTCTAAGACTATTTCTACGTGGATTTTACTGTTTATAAAGTAGGATGTGGCCATGCAAAATGGTGGTGTCCCGTGGATTTGTAAAAATTTGCGGTAAAAAAAATTATTTTACCGCGATTTTTTTTAATTTTCCAAATTCTGCAATATTCAGTGTTTTATTCCAATTCCATTTTTATTGGTCATTTCCGCGATTCCGTCCGCGATTCCGTTAACACGGATTTCATATGGCTCTAACTATAGCATACATGGGCAACTGGCGGCCCGGGGGCCACATGCGGCCCTCACCTTCACTTAATGCGGCCTGCAGGTTAATAGTGATATATTATTGATGTCAGCTGTTCCAATTCCAAACATGCAATCATGACCCGCTTTAATTACTTCAGTCTATATTATCAATTTAAAGGAGTAGTTCACCCAAAAAATGACTTATTTCCTAACAATTGAACACCCCATGAAGCCTTGAATTCATGCAGATTGCTTTGTTTTTGTCGCATTCCAAAGCCAATAATTTGATTACCAGCGGTCTATCCGGTAGGAGACACAAAGAGTCTCCTTTGAGTCTCCTACCGTATACATAAGGATCTTTATTATTATCATCAAATCATTGGCTTAGGAATGCGGCAAAAACTAGGAAATCTCCATGAATTCAAGGCTTCATGGGGTGTGTAATTGATAGAAAATTAGTCATTTTTTGGGTGAACTACTCCTTTAATGACTTTGTCCAATGTATTTGTATTTAAGTTCATAAGGTTAACTTAAGTATATGTAAACTTCAGGATTCCAATTCCAAAATAGCATATCTACAAGCTCAAAGCGCGTCGCGATGCGCTTGTAGATCAGCTATTTTTGCTACTTTTGTGTGACATACTAGAATGACGAATTTAATTTACAAAAAAAGTTTAAATAAGGAGATAAGAGGTATCTGCCCGACAACAACAATATGCAATGTGTCCCCCTGGAGTCAGTGTGGAAATATAGTGACCCTCTGCATCAACAAAGTTGCATCACCCCTGCACTATAGCCTACTTAAAAACTATATTTTCTATTGTTATTATACAATATATTAAATGTAATGTTGGTGTATATCTGTGTCTTGCAGGTTAATCATGAGGTGACCTTCAGCAGAGTGGACTAAATCTACTTCATACAGTGAGTTAAAAACGCTGAGTCATGGCTTCTAGCTATATGACTCAGCGTTTGACTCGCTGTATGAGTTCTACAGTGAAGGTCCTGGATGGATGGAGTCATCAGGAGATAGCTGGTAATAGAGTGTCTGTAACTCAGGACAAGGGGCTTGAAGATGGAACCTCGATGGAGTCGACGCAGCAACGAGCCCTGAGAGCTGAAACGTATAACGGTGCCAACGAACGCTCTCCGTTGAGATACAAGGCGTACGGTGCTCGGGACGTGGTGCCATACAACCTACGCGGCTCTATTAATACCAGCTATCTTCAACCGAGCGGTGGAAGGCCCCACACGGTACGTACCTGGATCACACCTGGCCAGTATAAACTAGGGCTGTGTCACCATTAGAAAAGTTGATGATTAATTGTCACACAAATGATTGCGATTTAACGATTTAATTGTGTTTGACGTTGAACATTGGTACATTATAAATACAAATTTGATCTATTTTTGGCTTCTAGGGCCTCGTAAACAACATTTGCACCAGACAGATATGACAAATAATATACATAATTTAATACTTTCAAAAAATAAATTAATAGTGGAATTAGCCGAGTGGAAATGACCGATCTACAAGCTCAAAACGTGTGGCGATGGGACACATTTTGAGCTCGTAGATCCACTATTTTTGGAAAATGTTTGAAAATATATGAAAATTTTTAACATGGTAATGATCATGACGATTATGCAAAATACATTTTTAATTCTGATATCAAAAATAATTGCAATTAGGCATTTATGTAATAATTGTGACGGGTCTAGTATAAACCCTAGGGTTTATACTCATGGTAACTGATGACTGATAAGCTGTGGGGGTTATCAGACCACACTTTGAGAATCACTGGTCAAACGGCTGAGAGGTTGTTTTCAAGCCAAATTCCAAACCTCAAAATTCTGCCTCCAGTGTTATGGAGAAATTGGTGACCTGACAAAAGATGTGTCCATCTTGTGGACTTCACATAATGTCAAACACACAGTAAATCACTGCTGTTTATGAACAGTTGCTCGGTTAATAAACAAAACAGTGGTTATTTAGATTTGGACATTGATCTTTATGTGAAGTCCAACGAGATGGTTGCATGTTTTCTGAAGGTCACCAATTTCACTAACACCACCATTGTAGGAGGGGGGCACAAACTGTGAGTTTGCCATATTGGAAATAAATTGGGCTCGCTTCCCTTCACAGGTGTTACCAATGATGCTAATGAAGGCTCTGTTCCAAACGGCCCACGGGTGTTTAAAGGGATATTTCACTTTCAAAAAAACTTTTGGTCATTTTATTGTCTACTCAGGCTTTTGTGAGCCCCCCAGACCGTTTTTAAATTGCTTGATTCAGTATTTAGACATTTGATATTCATTTTATCAGATACGCCCCCTTCCTATCTAACATGCTAAAAATGGAGTTTGAAGTTAATATGGGTTTGTATAGGAAGGGGGCGTGTCTGATAAAATGAATATCAAATGTCTAAATACTGAATCAAGCAACTTAAAAACGGTCTGGGGGGCTCACAAAAGCCTGAGTAGACGATAAAATGACCCAAAGTTTTTTTGAAAATGAAATATCCCTTTAACTCCGAGAGTACAAATGGAAACAAATTACGGGTCCATTTGGTTCCGTCTGTACACTCTTAATTAGTATCATTTGTAACACCTGTGAAGGAAAGTACGGAAGAGGCCCAATCCTTGGCCAAATGCATTTTCATTTGGGGTCCTTGATATGAAAACCTTTGAGAGCCACTGTTTAGTTCTGAAACTGGATTAAATGCCAAGCATTGTATATTTACTTGAAAATGGTGTTTGATACAGGAATAGTGGACATGTCTTTGTTAAATTGGCTATTTTTATTTCTCAAATATTAAACAAATTAAGGATTTACTAAATGGTCTTAAAGGTAGGGTAAGTGATTTTCTTTGGTTAAAATAAGTGTTAAATAGCTCTATATTCTGATAGTACTCATTGCTATAGAGGGTTTGTTCAGTATTAGGAGTCTCCTTGTCTCTCCAGCTCTTTATAAAACAGAAAATGCATTTTTGTTTCAGTTTCATTTCCAATTAAATTTTCATTTTATCCAATCGGGATAGAGAACTCAATCAGGATATAGATTAAACAAGTGAAATTGGAAGTGATGACACTAAGAAATGAGCAGGCAAAATTGGAACTGGAACACTATAAAAATGAAGCTTAAAATGGGTACTTTCTCCTGATTGGCTGAGATTTTGACATCTACCGGAAACATTTATTTTCTGTTTATTAAAGAGCTGGAGAGACATGGAGACTCATGTTACTGAACAAACACTCTATAGCAATGATTACTATCAGAATATAGTGCTTTAACCTTTTAACAAAATACTTTTTGTTTTAACCAAAAAATATCACTTACCCTACCTTTAAGTGATGTAAAGTACACATGATGTGAACATGTGTACTGTACATCATTATCAGACCTAAACGTACCCTTCAACTAATTGTTTTATGCCCACAGTGGCTGTAGGCTACAGGTTTTGTAGCAATTGTAGATATATTAGGTCTCAATTGTCGAATGTTCAAGCATCTTCAAATAGTGTATACTTTAATTACTTACTTTGAGGAAAATAAATGGCCAATTACACATTGAAGTGCCCACTTTTCCCAGGTGCCCACTCTTCCGGTTACATAATCGCAAATTATTTGAGGTAATTGCAATTATTTTGCATAAAATCGTCATAGTTTCCAGTTCATAAAATGGAGGAAATGGCCGATCTACAAGCTCACACCGTGCCGTGATCGCGACACGTTGTGAGCTTGTAGATCGCTTTTTTTTTTTTACATGAGAAAGTCAAGTCAGGTAATATGGCATTCATTTAAGTTATTTGTCATATCTGCCCTGTTTACGAAGTTTAAAAGCCAGCCAAAAATATATTTCTTATGTTCAATGCCAAACAAACACAATTAAATCATTAATTGCAATTATTTGTGACAATGAATGAAGTAAAATGTCATAATGGTGACACAGCCTGTCAGTGACTAGGTTATGACATGTCACTATGGCTTCCAAAATGTCACCCTGTAGGGCCGGCACAACTCAACTTTTTGTTTTCTTTTTCTTGTGTCTTTACAGAACATGAAGTTGTCAAGAAGAAGACGTCTGTAGATGGCAGGAAGGTAGGAACCTTTTGATTTCTGCTGCTGCTTGTTAAGGGGGCTACATGCTACATGCTACCATACCATGTATGTCGTCATTCGCGTCGTCTATCGTATAGTTTCACGTTATTTGCGTTGCCACAAATGACAAATGTCTGTCCACATCACATTTATGTGATTTTATTTATCGTTTCACGTAATTGTTCGGCTAAAGCTTTGGTCACGTCGGTCCACATCACATACGACCATATGTGGTCGTAACTTCTCCTCTTTTCCTCTGTTCTTTGCTTTAATAAAGCAATAACAAAATGATTTGTTTTTATTCACTTTTGTGTCTGAGTTATTTGATCGATTTTTTATTTTTGTCTTTACTTCTTTTCACAAACACATTTCTTTCTTCTTGCCTGTCTATTGCACTAGTTCTTCACTAGTGGTTTGTGTGTACAAATGTATGTGATGTGGAGGTATGTGATTTATGTCTGGTATCATTATGGTAGCATGTAGCCCCATTAACACTGTGTTTACATCCATCTGTGCTGTAGGTCTGTGCAAACTAATAGAGAAAGCAAATGATGTCCGTAGTGTCATTTGCTTCCTTTCTTAGTGTTTTTTTTCCATTTGCTGCTGTTTGAGTCGTGGCTGCTGTTGAAGGTAAGTGCTAGTAGTGACACGGTCTATCATTGGTTGTCGGGCAGAAACCTTGTATCTCCATATTTAAACATTATTTTTTGTAAATACATTTCTTTACTTGGTCATACTACAGTGTCACACACTAAAGCAGTACAAACTGCCGATCTACAAGCTCACAAAGCAAAGATCATGATAATTACATTGGATCCATTGGAACACAGTTTATTTTTTGTGTCCATTTTAACCCATTAAGACCTGGAACTGTCATTTTTAGATTTGAGCTAAAAAGCATTATTTTGCACTTTGGGCTATTCAAAAATAGTTAAAATGTGTGCAAATCTTTGAATATATATATATATTTTTTTAAAGCTAACATTTTTAACTCAAATCTTTGCTTCTGGGGGGTTCCTAGAACGAAATATTTTGATGGGGGTCCGCGGCCAAATACATATAATTTTGGGGGTCCTTGACATGAAAAAGATTGAGCACCACTGATATAAACATACGTTTTTCAGAAAACTGTTGAGATTTAGGAGACATGTTGAATCGGCTTCAGGTCTCAATGGGTTAAAAAGTAACAGTTTTGGACATAAAAGGTTTCTACCTGACCTCCATACTTTAACTTTCCCTCTTTTCTCTTCTCTATTATTTGCTTTAATAAAGTTATTACTTTTTTTCCCCCTAGTGTGTCTTTGTGTGGTTTTTTACAAATGGAACCAAATGGACCCATCACTGGTCCATTTGGTTCCATTTGTAGTACTGACAGCATACGTATACTAGGCTGTTTATGTAATGACAGGGTACAGTATGTAGGCTCACGCTAAGCTGTATAATATAGTGACAGGGTACAGTATATGTATACTAGGTTGTATAATATAGTGACAGGGTATAGTATATGTGGCTCTTGGTCACATAGCAAACTCGCATAGTTAAACCTATTTGCGCTTTATCTATTTTTGATAAAGTTAAAAATATAGCTTTTTTTTGCCCTGTCATAGTATCATGTAAACCTTTTTTAGTGTTGCTTGCGTTGCGTCATTTAACGGGTGGCGGGCCAGCGGTTTGCGTCGTTTGCGTTCAATGCCCGTCATTCGTGAAGAATAAGTAAGAAGGGACTGGACCAGTGTTTTTTTATTATTGGGTCACGGCCAGCATTTTGATTTGATTTGCGTCGCGTCTCAGGATTTCACGTAACATCCGTGCAGGTAAGTCATCACGTCAGCCCACATCACATAAGTCCATGGTGTAGTGTAGTGTAGTATGTGATGTGGATTGATGTGATGTATGTGTTGTCATTTCACAACACATGCGGGTAAAAATTACATTTGATTTCACGTCGCTTCCGTGATATGCAGGTAAGTCTTCATCACGTCAGCCCACATCACATATGACCGTACAGGGGGGCCGTATGTGATGTGCATTGATGTGATGTATGTGTTGTGTTGTGTCATTTCACAACATATGCGGGTAAAACATCATCACGTTACGTCCACGTCACATATGAACATATGTGGAGGTATGTGATGCATGTCGTCCTTTACGTCGTGTGTCGTTTCGCGTAATTTTATTGGTGTTGTACCATTTCAGGCTATTTGCGAGTAAAGATTCATCACGCCAATCCACATCACATAATAATAATAATAATAATAATAATAATAATAACATCACATTACTGGTCGTAGGGTTAGGGTTATATGTGATGTGGATTTATGTGATTTTGTGATTATTTCACGACATTTGCGGATAGCTCGTCATTCACATCGGTCGGCAATTTTTTCTTTTAGGCCAGGTACACGCCGTTGTTTACAGTAGGTCAGAACAGGGAGAGATGTAGGGCCATCATTCATATCATATGCATTTAACCCATTAAGACCTGGAACTGTGTCATTTTTAGATTTGAGCTAAAAAGCTTTATTTTACACTTTGGCTATTCAAAAATAGCAGATATGCAAGCTCATAGCGCAGCACCGAGTGCCGCGCTATGAGCTTGTAGATCTGTTGTTTTTGAAAATTCGTGAAAATGTGTGCAAATCTTTGAATATATATATATTTAAAGCAAATATTTTTTAACTCAAATCTTTGCTTCTGCGGGGGGCGGGGGGGGGTCCCTGGAACAAAATATTTTGATGGGTGTCCGCGGCCAAATACATATCATTTTGGGGGTCCTTGACATGAAAAAGTTTGAGAACCACTGATATAGAAACTTATGTTTTTCAGAAAACTGTTGGGATTTAGGAGACATGTAGAATCGGCTTCAGGTCTTAAAGGGTTAATGACTTTGGTTATTCCTGTTGCTTGTGTATTAATGTCATTCATAGTGTTGTATATTGTGTACTAATGTCATTCATAGTGTTGTGTACTAATGTCATTCATGCTGTTGCTGTATTGCTGACAAATATTGGCACAATTGATTTTGCGTTGCGTCATTTGCGGTAAAGCTTAATCACGCCAATCCACATCGCATATGACCAGTATGTGATGTGAAGGTGTTTGACGGATGTCGGCATGTGCATCACGTATAGTTACTCGTTATTTGTGCCGTCATTTGCGAGTAAAGCTTCATCACGTCAATCCACATCACATAATAATAATAATAATATAATAATGTAATATAAACGATACATACAACCATATGACCAGTATGTGATGTGGACTTCGTTTCACGTTGTTTGCGTACAATGCTCGTCATTTGGCAGGAGAATAATGAAGAAAATGGACTGATGCTGGACTGAGACTGATGCAGAGAACATGAAACAAAGAATGCTGCTGCCATTGCGTCATATGCGCCTCGTATGATTTATGTCAATCGTTCACAAATGATGTAAATCATACGAGTCTCTCTATCTATCCCTCTCTCTGTCTCTTTATCCCTCATCTCTCTATCTCTATCCCTCATCTCTCTATCTCTTCCCCTGCTAAGTATGTTGGTGAATGTAATGCACATTACAAAGTGCTTTGGTTAAAGGTACTATAGATAAATTCACCATTTAAATTGTAAACTTTGAATTGAACTCATAGGCATCAGCTAGCAGCCACTGTGACACTGTGTAAGAGGCAGTTCAGTCACTGTAGACTGTATTACTCCTGGAAAATAAAATAAACCTTAGTCATAACTGTGTGATTGCATTCTAAACATTACAGTCATAACTGATGTCATTCAAAATGTGTAAGCTCTATATTTAACAGCTACCAGGCATTGTGCCACTGCAGAGGTTCCCAAACCTTTTAGCTCAGGACCCAAACTAGTGAAGATAATAGATTTGCAAGCTCACAACGAGCATGTAAATCTATTTTCACAACCTCTTTTTTTTGTTTTGTTTCTAATTTATTGCTTAGATTTGTTGTTTTCACGAAATAGCACATGTTCTATTTTGCTTGCTTCTTATATGTGCTTTTAATTCATTTTAATTTTACTATTTGACCCCAGAAAAAATAGTCACTGTTTGAATCTGGATCTGAAATTATCAATAAACAAGCAATGGCAAAAACACACTGGAATGTAAACATTTCAGTGTAAAGATTGTCATAACGTTTTAGCTCGAGACCCAAAAGAGAAATGTGTTGTCTCCCTGGGACCTAGTGAGAATAGCAGATCTGCTGCAAGCTCGGCTTGTAGATCTACTATTTTCATTACTTATTTTATTATTTTAAATGGAATTTCTTTGATTTTTGTTTTTAAATGTATCGGGTTCTTTTGAAACATAAGAACGTTTTACTACTCTAAATATGTTATTTTATTCATGTAAAACAAATGTAGGATACTAAAAGGAAAGAGGAATATTTATTGACTGATCTCAAAAACAAATGAAAACTGGCAGAAATAAAGACTCACTCCATAAAAACCTTAAGGAAAACTCCTTAGACAGAAACTAAGAACATATATTTTTATTTTATTTTTTCTATGTTCATCAAGTGCTCCAAGTGCTCAAAGTGAAAAGTGCAGCAACACACATTTAGGTCGTAGGACCATCGTCAGTGCAATTAAAGCTTCATCACGTCAGTCCACATCACATAATGACCGTAGTGTAGTGTAATGTAGTGTAGTATGTGATGTGGATTTCTGTGTTGTCATTTGTGGGTAAAGCTTCATTATTCATGCCGGTCAATAGGCGAGGCACTGATGATGGTCCTTTGACCCAAACGTTTGCTGCTGCACTTTTCACTTTTAGCACTTGGAGCTCTTTATGAGCATGAACAAATAAAACACTAATATATTTTTTTAGTCTCGGTCTAAGGTGTTTTTCTTAAGGTTTTTATGGAGTGAGTCTTTTCTTCAACCGGTTTTCCTTTTGTATAAAGATGTTAACATAGCTACCCATTTATGGTCTGTAAATGATTACATTATTACAAATTCTAAAAATATAAAATTGGTTGGAGGAGTCAAGATTTTATTTCACACTTGTAAGTTTTGTGGACATTTTTGTTTTTTGATAACAAATATGATCTATATGTCATTTACCCGATTAAAAGCATTATCAGGTTTTTATTAAAACAAAGTAAAACAATGTCCACAGAGCTTTAAAAAAGTGTTAAATAAAATAAAGTTCCTCTAAAAATGTCAATCTTAATTGTGAAACTTAATTACATGTTGCTCATGTACTTAATCCATAGGGTTAGGTTTTCATCTGCCGTAGTTGTAGATCTTTAATTAAATGTTCATGTACAGAGTGTTAATCCATAGGGTTATGTTTTCATCTGCTGTAGTAGATCTTTGAAATGTGTAAATCAGTGGTTCTCAACCTTATTCTGGATCTGACCACTTAACATGGCAGCCGTGTTAAGTGGACAGATGGGTGGGCCTTTTCAGAGCATGCTATAAAGACCAATCAATCCATTGGTACTAACTTAGTATAAATTATTTATTTAGTATAACTTTTTTATATTAAATCTTAATGTTTTTGCCAAATATTTAGGAGGAGAACCACTGGTTTAAATGTCAACTAAATGTAAGTTGTAAGTTAAACAAATGATTCCCCTACTTTATGGAATTGCTTTTCTTTTTTTAATTTACTTTATGAAATTAGTTTGAGCTTGTAGATCTTCACTCTTGTAGATTTTCATTATTTTCTTTTCTTTATGGAATTTCTTATTTAGCATTTTCTTAAATGACATTATTTTGAATGTTTTTCTTTATTTTTGTGACATTGATCTTGTAGATCGGCTATTTTCACTTTTTATAATGTTTTTTGGACATCAACAATATTCCAATATGTCATATCTAATCCATTCAGAACAAACCAATGTCATTTCAAATGTATTTAATACATTACAATGTTCAGTGAACCGTAATCCACAGGCCAATAACCTGCTGGAAGCTTTGATTGAATACTTAATTAACAGGTTGGGGGGGGGGGGGGTTATTTACTCATGACCCAAGAAAATGTGTCCACGACCCATTATTGAGTCCCGACCCATAACTTGGGAAACAGTGGACAAGGGTCCATTTTGTTCCATGTTTCCTTAAATATATGAGGTTCCTTTGAAAAATAACGTTTTATTTCTGTACATTTCTTTCTTTTTTTTTATTGTAGGAAACTAAAAGGAAAAATTGGAATATTTACTGACTGTAGCTGGTCTCAAAAACAAAGCAAAACTGGCAGAAAAAAAGACTCCCTCCACAAACTCCTTAGACGAAGGACCAAAGAAAAGCTATTTTTATTTTATTCGTTTCATGATCATAAAGTGCTCCAAGGGATCAAAGTGAAAAGTGCAGCAGCAAACATTTAGGTCATAGGACCATCGTCAGTGCTATATCATCAGATCTAATCATTTTCGGTTAAAGTTTCATTACGTCAGTCCACATCACATATGACCATAGTGTATGTCTGGTGTAGTGTAGTGAGTGTAGTGTAGTATGTGATGTGGATTTATGTCTCGTTTCATTTTGCGTAATTTGATTTGCGTCTCGTCTTATCATTTCACGTCACTTCAGTCATGTGCAGGTAAGTCTTCATCACGTCAGTCCACATCACATATGACCATAGGCGCTGTATGTGATGTGGATTTATGTGTTGTCATTTGCGGGTAAAGCTTCATTATTCACGGCGGTCAGTAGGCGAGGCACTGACGATGGTCCTTTGACCCAAAAGTTTGCTGCTGCACTTTTCACTTAGCTCTTGGAGCACTTTATGAGCATGAACAAATAAAATGCAAATATATTTTCTTAATCTCTGTCTAAGGAGTTTTCCTTAAAGTTTGTGTGGAGTGAAAACATGGCTACCTATTTATGGCCTGTTCATGAATTTTCCATGGCCAGACATTTGGGATCAATAAAAGTAGGAAAAAAGGCTGTTATTCTAGGCCGGACTTGTCCTTTAACATGGCAGCCTTGTTAAGTGGATAAACTAAATTGGTAAATGGATGAACTCTGACGGGATAGATGAGGGAGGTCAGCAAGAGTTTTTTTTGTGCAAATATTAATTTGAATATCTGTTAGTTTATTGTATCTTATCTGTATTTTGTTGTAGTTTTTCTCCTTTTTTATTGTTGTAATGTTAATTATTGACATGTATTTTGGGTTATTGTTTTCCTGTTTTCTTCTTGGTCGTCATGACTTCATAGGCTTGTCAAAATTACATAATAGCATTAGTCTTGATGGATAATATCATTGGAAATGATGTAATATTTGCACAAAAAATATTTCAGTTGTAATGTATGTTTTGTTTTAACTTCCATTTACTGTATTTGAATGTGATGGTATTCTATGTATGTGTTTACCTTGTTTATTGTGAGTCACTCTGGACAAAGAGTATAGATGAATATCTACATTGAAAATTGTGAAGTGACTTTACTGTTGAAATGTAAATGAGTGAATGTTACCATGTGATTTGTAAATAACAACATAAAAACAAAGGCTCTGGTGTGGTTCTCCTGGTTTACCGGGATGGGGTTCAATTCCCTGCAGTGCCCTACTCATAGTGTTGTATTTACCATTTTATATGGTCTGTTTTATTTATGTTCATAGTGTTGTATTTACCCTTTATGGTTTTATTCTTTATGTTCATTGTGTTGTATTTACCCTTACATGGTTTGTTTTATTCTTTATGTTCATTGTGTAGGGTTGGGATCCTTCATTATCATTATAATTGTTGATGACCAAATGGACCATTACAGGTCTGTAACTCTTTAGTGTACAAATGGAACCAAATGGACCCGTTATGGTGGTCCTTGAAACGTAAAAGTTTGAAGACCACTGGTATTGTAATGGTTTATCAGACGTGAAGTCCACACACCAGCTCTTAGTGTGATGGATACGGTTCCAAATGCTAACGCAGCTACAAGCTCTTAGCCTGTCTCAAAGTGGGGTCCGGGGGGGGATTTCAGGGGGTTCCCAGCTAGAGTAGTTAAGGTAGCATCATAAACATTTTAACCACTTTATCCATTTACTAGAGTCTCGGGGGACTACGCCCCCCGAGACCCCAGCCGTTGCGCGGGGCTTTGCGTTCACTGGTGCCTACGTGTGTCTGTCTTTGTGTTTGTGTCGCTGTAGCACAGAGTGGGCATTAAGATGGGATGTATGCTCCTTTAAGGGAGGTGGATCGTGGGATTCTGTTGTTTGCAAAGAGGCGTTGTGAATATTGTCTCATTGCAGACTCACCTTATTGCCACCTGATCGTGTGAGTGAGTGTTGTGTGTACGTAGGGCGGAATAGCTTGCGGGGTTGTGTGCTTTTTTGTTTGCTACTGGGCCTTGCATAGGAATGGATATTTTGAAAAGATGTAACAGTGTAAGGAAGCGTCTTTTGTGTGAGGTGGTAGGCCTTGACAATTATGTAGTGCAAGCATAAATGACACATGGAAGAATGCAACAGATGTACCTCAATGGCGAAGAAGCAGATGTCCATGTTGTAAGGAAGTTGGCAACGCAGGGCCTGCAGAATTGGAGTGAAAGAGCAGCCAGGAATCAACCACACAATGTGACATGTTGAAGAGGGATTATGTGAAAGGAAAGGCAGTGATATGTGTGTGAAGTGTTAAGCAGCAGCACTATTAGTTATGTGGATTTATGAGAAAGGAATGTAACAATGCATGAACCTTGCCTCAAGGGGGACGAAGCAGTAGTCCAGGAAAGAAGCAGCAAGGCCGGCAGGTGGCGCGGGTTGTCATGAAAGGCTCTGCAGAATGGCTGAATGGCAGCGGTGACTTTGATGACAGCGGTTGTGGTGCTGTGTGATAAGCAGAAGGGGGTTGTGACCTATGTGGTGCCAGAAGTTGTTGGAACAGTACGGGATAAAAGCGTATCCCTGTATCACAACGACTTTGGCAACCACCAATTGGTCAGCTCATCGTCACGTTGATTAGGGGGGAAAACTGTAGTAATAGTAGTGGATTGTTTGTTTGACGGGGGGCCACTGCAGGTGGTGGAGGACTGCTGTGAGATGGTCTGTGGAACGGGCACTGGTGTGCGGGCAAGGCAGTGAAATGTCTGTGAAGTGGTAATTTGCGTCATTGTCAGCAGCACTTATGTAGATGAATGAGTAATGGCACATGTGACAATGCAGCAGACGTACCGCTTTGTGAAGGAGCACTTGACCATGAAGGGAAGTTGCAACGGGCTGAGGTTACACAGATAGTCATCCATGACAGAGGCTGCAGAATGGGAGAAATGGAGAAGGCGGGAAGGAAGCACACAATGTGAGACGTCCACCATGGATCATGTGACAGTGAAGACAGTGATTTGTGTTTGAAGCGGTAGCTATTGTCAATTATGTAGAGAAATTACAAATGGCACATGGAAGAATGCAAGACTTTTACCTCAATGTGGAAGAAGCACTTGTTTGAAAACCACATTGTCAGTGTGGTCTGTCTGGTGCGGTATGGCAAACGTCAGGGCTGCTGGGTCACCCGTCCTTGAACTGGTAACATAAAGCTGTCCGTGGCTGAAGACAGGGGACTGTAGCCAGACTCCCACTCTTCTGAGGGTCTGCCCTTGGGACTTGTTGATGATGGTGGTGGCAAAAGCAGTGCGGATCGGAAACTGTCGGCTGGCCCAGTCAAAAGGGAACTGTCCAGCTTCAGGAAGGAACTTGATGCGAGGGATCAAGACTTCCTGTTGTGTGGCTGCGATTGTGCACAGCAGGAGCTTGTTGTTGAGGGACCTCTGGAAGAAGAGTTTGGTGCCATTGCACAGTCCGTCTTTAGGGCTGATGTTGCGGAGTAGCATCAAGGGCATTCCAGGCTTGAGGGTGATGATGTGGCGGGGAAATCCACTGGGGCAGAGGGTGTTGAGATATTTGATGGTGAAGCGCATAACATCTTGGTAGTCCACCAGGGTGTCAGCACTGGTGAGCTTGGTAGCCATACCTGGCATCCAGGTCTCCATGATGTCATTGATGGTGTCCACCTCTTTGTTGGTAGGGGCAAGCAGTGATCTGCCGTGCAGCCAGTCAGTGCGTGCGTAATTGGTTGGCAAGTCTGGAAACACTGTGTTGCAAAATTCTTTCATGGATGTGGCCTCTGCGACGTTGTTGCGATCTGTGTTAGGTTGAATGTGGAAACGCATGCTTTCAGGGATGGAGACAAAGTCGTTGGCATCATTTGCTGTGCCATCGCCAAGGCTGAGGGTCCACGTGTCGAAGTCCTCCAGACGTGGGTCTCCACTGGCCTTGACGCGCATGTTTTCTGTGAGGGAGAAGACGGAGAATTTTTCCCAGAGTGTGGAATTGTTCAGGCAGCTGTCTATAATCTGGCCCTCATTGGCCCCTCGAATCACTGGGAGACACTGTCGGAAGTCACCTGCCAAGACAATAATTTTGCCACCAAATGGAGTGTTTGGCTTCTGGAGTAGGTCTTGCAGTGAGCGGTCAAGTGCCTCTAGCAGGTGGCGGTGCATCATGGTGGCTTCATCAATCAGCAGGAGGCGTGAGCGGCGTAGTAGTTTGGCCAGGCTGCTCTGTGCTGTGATGTTCAAGGTAGTGTTCTTTGTGAGGTGGAGAGGAGCTTTCAGGCGCGAATGGAGCGTTCTGCCGAGGTGAAGGAGTTGGGCTGCAATGCCAGTGGTGGCCATGGCAAGGGCAATGCAGCCACCTGGTTCCAGACTCCGCACTGCATCTAGGAGGGCATTGAGCAGGAAGGTTTTACCGCAGCCTCCACGTGCAGATATGAAGACTTGTAGGCTTTGTTGTTGTGTGACAGCTGACTTGACTGTGTCGTAAATCTGTTGTTGTGCTGTAGTGAACTTTGGTATTGTTGCCTCCACAGTGGCGGAGAGCTTGCGCACATCGTAGTTCATTTCTTCACGGATGAGGGCGTCTTCCATGTTGACCAGCCCATGGACAGTGGCCTTTTCAGCATCAGTCATTGGTTCCAGGAAAACGTTGTGGAGGTCCTGGTGATGTGACTGGAGTGAGGCTTGTAGATCCAGTCGGACTATGGTTTTCAGCTGGTCCTCAGTGAAGGAGAGATTCCTAAGCTGTGCTGTGCGCTTGAAATCATCAGTCCACTGTGACCAGTTGTCGTTGAACAGTGTTTTGGGGTCAGCTGGTTGGCAGAAGAGGAGGATGATTACGAATAAGAGACGAATCTGTGGGCACAGCTGTGTGATTGCAGCCTCAGTGAGGACAGTGGCCCACTCGTTGTCGTCATCCAATAGGCCGAGCTCCCTGCACACTTCCTTGTAGGTTTCCAGGGTCCTGCCATTGATGGAGTAGAGGTCGTCAAAACTTGTTTTCCCTCTGCAGTGGTCATGGTGGAGTAGCATTCTCAAGTAGAAGACGTCGCCTGCCACGGGGTTGACGGTGTGGACGCGACCAATGGTGACTGCCTTTTTTTTCCTGAGCTTCCATTTTTTGGTTTGTGGTAGGTAGGTGTATTTCTGAGGCATGTCAACATAGCGCGGCATGGTTGTAGGGTCGAAGTGTGGACCTGCGAGGGCTTTCTGTTTGTCATTGTTGTCGAAGAAAGCAGTCAACTCTGTGGCCCTCTCCTGCTGCACCACAGTCTCCTCATGACCATGGGCAAAATAGACTTGCTGCTGCTCTTTCAGATGCAGGCGGAGGGCTTTGACAGGAGGGTGGTTCTTTGATATGTTGAAGGAGAAGAGTTTCCAGCAGGCCTCACTGGATCCAACTGAACGCATGTCCACATACTCGCGAATCTCATCACGTGCCGGTTGGACGCCATCCGCTTCAGCAGATACCATTGCACGGTCATGCCCTTTGGCAGGCAAATGTAGATAGGGGTGTGGGTGTAGAGAGTAGTACATGCAGGCGTTGCATGTTGGTGTGTATGTAGTGTGGTGTGCTGTTTGTGGAGGGGGAAGCAGTGTATTAGTTATAGGGCATGTGTGAAATGACTCTGCCGTCATGTGGAATGTGAAGTGCATGGAAGTGCAGAGGAGGGGCAACTGAGGAGCAGAGATAAGGGCAAAGAGGGCTGTGTGTTGCAGACAGAACATGCACACACACACACACACACACACACACACACACGCACACACGCAATGCACAGGGAGACACATACCCAGACTGTGTGCATGTATGTGGTGTGTGAGTATAGGGTGTATGACAGTATAGTGGAGAGAATGTGTGCAAGAGTGGAGAAGAGCATAAGTCATTACCTTGTTTGGGAGACAGCTGCAAGGAAGGTTGTGCTGTGGCTGCAGCCTGGCGCAAAAGTCTCAAGGAGCGTCTCGGTGTGTTGGGCTGCGGTTGGTGCTGCTGGCAGCGTGTGTTCTTTGAGAGGAGTTGAGCTGAGAAGTGAAGACAGTTGACTATGAAGTAGTGTGAGGAGCAATTATGCAGTGTGGATGAGAGGTGCGTGAATTGTCAGTAAGGCAGTCTGTGTGATGTAAGTGATAGATATTGGGGGCTGGTGTAGTAGGTAGCTAGTGTTCAGTGTGAAGATGTACATAGGAATGTGGGGTGGAGACGGAAAGAATTGCACACACATGTATGTTGCGGTGTATATAGTGTGTGGTGCTGTTTGTGGAGGTGAAGCAATGTGAAGGTGAAAGGCAATGAGGGCAAAGAGTGTGATTTGAAGGCCAATGCAACAGCAGAGGACGTCCACCTGAGGACAACAGATGTGCGCAAGGACGTCTGTGTCGTGCAGACAATAGAGTGAAACACAGACACTCTGTGTGACAGAGAGACACAGACACACACACACACACACACACACACACACACACACACACACACACACACACACACACACACACACACACACACACACACACACACACACACGCACACACAGACACACAGGCTGTAGTTGTGTGTGCATGGTGGTGATGTGAAAGAGTAGGTAGTACATGGATGACAGTGGACTGCATGAGTGGAAGTAATGAGAATTGCATTAGGCAGTACCTTGCTTGTGAGGCAGCTGCAAGGAAGGGCCTGCTGTGTGTGCAGTGTGCTCCGGTGTGTGGTGACTGTGTTGATGGTGTTGTTGTTCTGTGCCAGTAGGCAGGTGTGTGCTGAGGCGATTGGGTCACGCACATAGACAGACACACAGACTGGCAGTGTTCCTCTGTGTGCATGTTGGTGATGTGAGGGAAAAGGTTGTACATATGCTTTTGCGAAGAGAATGGCTGGAAGTTTGGGAATGCAGTAAAGTCTACCTTGGCTGTCAGGCAGCTGCAATGAAGGGGTGTGAAGCTGGCGTTGTGGTGTGGCATCATGACCGGCATCTGAGAAGTGATGTGGCATGTACAGTATATGAGGTACACATTGGATGAAAAGGATTAAGTGCAGGTGGGAGACGTGGCGTGCTTTGGGTGGACATAGAATGTGCGAGAAGGTGAGTGTAGTCATGATGGGAAAGTGTGCGCCAGTAATGAGCAGTAATGCGATATATGTGAATCAGTGAGACAAAAGAAGTGGTGGTGTGTTGTTGTGCTGGGCAGAGCATATGTTGGTGATGAGAGATTATAGGTGGGAAATAGTGTAGAGTGGAAAGACTGCATGGAAGGGATGAGGACAACAGAAGTCATTACCTTGGCTGTCAGGCTGCTGCGGTGAAGGTGTGGGAGGTAGCTGGTGATGTGGACTCACTTCGTGCTTGTCAGCTGAGAAGTGAGGTATGCATGTTAATAGGTGTTGAATAGGATTGACTGCATGTGTGGTGACACACACACATATGTATGCATAGTGGCTGTGGCATGATGTGTAATGCTATGCGCAAGGGAAGAGCTAAGGACATGCAATGGAGGGGACTGCATAGTGAAAGAGACGTACAGAGAAGGTGGTGAAATGTAGGCCTTTTCCTTTTCATGACTGCCAGACAATGACGGTCCCAAGCAGGAGTGGGGTGGTTGTAGGTAAACTGTGAAGTAGGGAACATTGTGAGGCAGTGTAAGTGTGGTGTGACAAACAGGACAATGTGGTATTGCAGGTGAAAGTGCTTTATAAGCCAGAGAGAAGTTAGTTGGAATGAGTATATCTGAGGCTTGATTTGGCTCAAACCTTTTGAAAAACGTTTGAGGGACATAAACAATATGATATCAAATATTATTATTATTTTTTAAATTCATGGTGTAGCTCCTTTAACTAAGGCTTCTAGGTGTAAACATTTACTTTCTACTACATCAATATGTTTGTGTTTTAATGTACTGTATAGTTCAAAACCATCTGCAACAGTGCATCTAAAGTCCCTTTGCCCACACCTTCTCAGAGGAAATGACACTCAGACATATTAATGGGGTGGGCAGAAAGAGTCTTTTCACAGTGAGCTATTGTGGTGACTGCTAGAACAGCCAAATAGAATACATTGATCACAAAAAAGACAGAGGATTTTTTCCATAAACATTGAAACATCTAAGCTAAACTAAATCATTTTAACTGCATATTTTGATGTGTCTTTATTTTCACACAATGTCAGGATTAAGAATCAAACTCATAACCTTCTGTTTCTCAAGCAGGCTTTTAATCCAGTGGGCCACTGTGCCATGCCTAAATTTGAAGGCCAAATAAATAATGACAGAAAAGCCAAAGGCTTGTTTCCATTGGGGTTCATTAACATTGAAACATCTAGACAAGTAACAGCACAGCAAACCATAGACAAAGTAATATGCTGTAAAGTTCTTTTTTCTTTTCCTTTTTTTAAAGTACTGTTGTGTGTTGTTCTACAAATAGGAATGAAGACCTTTCATAGTAAGGCAGCTGGTAGCACAGTGGGTAAAGTCAGTGCCAATGCTGCCAACATGTTCCAGAGATTGTGGGTTCAAACCCCACTTGCCCTTTACCCCGAAAAACTTCCTTTAAAATTTTTTTTTGGTCCCCCAAAAACCTGTTAGGAGTACGTTTCAGGCAATTTCAAGTTGATTGGTAGTGACTTTTTTGTGACTTTTTTTTTGGTCCCTAACATTCATCGAGCTCTGGACTTAGACATTTTTTTTCCGTTTCGGTAGTGACACTACCGAAACGAAAACAAAATTGTTCCCCCAAAAACCTGTTAGGAGTACGTTTCAGGCAATTTCAAGTTGATTGGTAGTGACTTTTTTGTGACTTTTTTTTGGTCCCTAACATTCATCGAGCTCTGGACTCAGACATTTTTTTTCCGTTTCGGTAGTGACACTACCGAAACGAAAAAAAAATTGTTCCCCCAAAAACCTGTTAGGAGTACGTTTCAGGCAATTTAAAGTTGATTGGTAGTGACTTTTTTTTTGGTCCCTAACATTCATCGAGCTCTGGACTTAGAATTTTTTTTTCCGTTTCGGTAGTGACACTACCGAAACGAAAAAGAAAATGTTCCTCCAAAAACCTGTTAGGAGTACGTTTCAGGCAATTTAAAGTTGATTGGTAGTGATTTTTTTTTTGGTCCCTAACATTCATCGAGCTCTGGACTTAGAAATGTTTCTCCGTTTCGGTAGTGACACTACCGAAACGAAAAAAAAACTGGTTACGCCCACCGTGGGACTCCCCGTACATATGCACGGAATTTGGGGGTTTCTAGGCGACTATGCACGGAATGACGTGCACAAATCCGTGCAATGTATACTAATTCTCTGGCGATCAGGCTGGGCAGTCATAGGGGTCTTAAACGTTTTCAGGCCAGGGACCCCCGTTGGGGGGTGGTACAGCATATATTGTATAATGCAGGGGTCTTCAACGTTTTCAGGCGTTTTCAGATATACTTTTGCTGCTCTTTTCTCCCTCTACACCTATAACTCTTTGCGAGGCGTTGTGAGCTTGTAGATCTGCTATTTTTGGCTAAAGTTCTCCTCAGAAAAGGGATGCTAGGGTTCAAGTGGTTAATATAAAAAAAGAAAAATCATATCACACAAAGATTTGGCGGACCCCTGTAGTAACTCTGAGGACCCCCTAGGGGTCCCGGACCCCCTGTTGAAGATCCCTGGTATAATGTATAACATTGTGTTTCATATAGACATACGTACCATGTTGTGCATTCAAGCTATTCAAATAATAGATTAATATATTCATTCATATCCACTGCCATTAGTAAACATACTTTACTAACTGAGAAGAATGTAATACTATCAACAATCTACCACACTTTAAGTATATTTTGATGCCGATACTTTTGTACTTTTACTCAAGTACATTTTCATTACCAGACTTGTACTTGTAACAGAGTGTTTCTACAATTGCAGTATTGATATAATTGATTCATTGATATTCATTGTTAAATAAATATTACAATGTATGTCTATTATTATTATTATTATTATTATTATTATTATTGCTGTTATATATTTCGCTAACTTCTTCTTGTTAACTTTTAAATTAGTGAAATGACGTTTGCATTGAAAACGAATGTATCTATTTTTGGTTCGTGCGCATGTGCGTGCTTGTAATAGTGTGTGTGTGTGTGTGTGTGTGTGTGTGTGTGTGTGTGTGTGTGTGTGTGTGTGTGTGTGTGTGTGTGTGTGTGTGTGTGTGTGTGTGTGTGTGTGTGTGTGTGGGGGGAAGGGGGGCGGGGCTTGTGTCGTGTTCGTGTCGTGTTTGTATGTGCACGTCATAGAGTTGTTTGGGTGCGTGCGCATGTGCGTGCGTGTAACAGCGTGTGTGGGCGGGGGGGGGAGGCTGTGCTTGCGTACACGCGAGAGGGCATTCCCGGGGATGCCCTCTCGCATGTACGCATGTCTGCTTGTCAGACCAATCACAGCCCTTGTTGTTTTGTCCCGCCCCTTAAGTTCACCGTTCTTGCAGAGATCGGCTCACTTCACAAGGTTTACAGCGGATGCTAGGTCGCTCGATACTAGGTCTCTCCGGTCGATGATAGATTACTATTGGAAACTGTTCTACTTGATTTCGGTTCATATATCACTGATCTACTTTAATTTCGTCGTGTTTTGTCTGAGGTGAGTAATATTACTTGATATATACTTTTTTCCCGCCTTTATTACTTTATTTTTATTTTGTCCCGCCTTTTTTGGACTACATGAACGTTCAGATTTCAAACACAGTTTTTGCCCCATGGCCACGGATGTTATAATTATGTACGGGCCCTCAGAAGTAGCCGTATCTTCCATATTGTTCAATAAAAACGCATCTTAATCCGATCGGTGGCCATTTGCTGATAGCTGGCACACTCTATCAGAGTGCAGTACACCTACCAACCGATGGGTAATGCAGTTGAAAGCATAGGGCGGACATGCTGAGAAAATGGCCACCGATCGGATTAAAATGCTTTTTATTGAACATCACTGAAGATACTGTTACTTCTGAGGGCTCGAACAGAATTGTCACATCCGTGGCCGTGAGGTCAGAACTTTATATTTGAAATTTGAACGTTTATGTACATGTACGGGCCTTAAATGAATTAAGTACAAACGCCAGGTTACGTTTGTTTCAGGCCCCAGGACTCTGTTGGTTTGTTTTCATAAACTTATGTCACAATCGACCTGTCCATAACAATTCATTATACAACGCAGAATGCAGCTTTTAATCAACATGGCATTTGTTATATCTTGTCTGTTAAAATTGAGCTTGTAGATCTGCTAAAACTAACTTTAAGCAGCCTCTGAAACTGGGTTAAAAACAACCTAGGCTAACCAGTGCTAACGGCTATAAACGTATGCCTACAACTTCTGCATGGCAGTGACGTAAATGATTACATTATCAACAGTATCGCTATCATGTTTATGTATTTACCAGGGACACAGTGCACATTAATCAACATGTTGGTTTTCACATCCGTGTAATGAACCAGAGTTAGCCAGAAGCTAGCTTTCATCTGTAGTCCCTGAGCAGACTGTTAAAAGTGGTGATATAACTATCCATACATAAACGGTTGTATTAATACCATACAAGACCAGTAGACATAGTACAGGAGACAGAACAATTATATTTTATATGTTGGTGGACTTTACTGAGACAATGGCAAACAACGTGGCTTTGACTCAGTATAGAGTAACATGAGTTTAACGCTAGAAGGAGATGCTGTTGTAATTTGACTGTTTTACTAGCAGTAAATAGACATTCATTTGACGCACTGTTTGGTTCAACAAGTGTTTATCTGCACCGAGCATTGTACTGGGTTGACTAATGTTAGAGGACGCCGTGGCTTTGTTGTTTGTTGTTGTTTCTCTCGTTGAACCTGGCAACTTGCCATGTCCGCTTATTGTAAGCGGATGGTCGCGCTTCTTTTGGGGCTTGTTTTGGGGTTGAAAAGGACCGTAATGAGAGTAGACGGTACACGGTCGGTCGTACCGTGTCGGTTGCGCACGCGCGCCACTCTCAATTGTATATTAGTATCATCATATTTATGATTATGTGCCCACATTTGCCTCTAAATTGTGGAGAAACTGTCGATGCGGAACCAAACTGTCAAGCAATTGTTTCCGCCCAGACACGTTTAACTGTCGCACATGTCGAAAATAGCCGATCTACAAGCTCACAACGCGTCCGCGTCGCGCTGCGACGCGTTGTGAGCTTGTAGATCGGCTATTTTCAAATAGACTATGTATAAAATAAGGCTAAAGTGGTTAAGGTATGTTTTATAATGTAATAATTTATATCTTAAAAGTAACTAGTAACTAAAGTTTTCAAATAATTGTAGTGGAGTAAAAGTACAATATTTGCCTCTGAGATGTAGTGGAGTACAAGTAAAAGTATTGGAAATTGGAAATACTCAAGTAAAGTAGAAATACCTCAAAATTGTAGGCAAATAGGTTTTATAAAATGTTCATGAATAGGAATTAATATTCACATGTATATTCATGAATAACTTTGGTTAACTAGAACACTGACCTGACTTAGCCACGTAAGCACAATTTGTACTTTGGGATACAAGCTCACAGCTTGTCTTATGAAGTTTTATACATTTACTATTTTTCAAAATTTGAGAACTTTGATAAACATATTTTTTAAGTCTTTAAACCTTTGCCTATAATGGCATGCCCAAAATGGGTAAGCCAGGATTAATGTGGTTAACTACTACATTAATCTACAATCTTTCAACGTGTCGCACTGTGAGATTGTAGATATTTGTAAAGGGGTAAAAAAGGAGGGGCCCATTATAGACCCCTGGCTGACACCGATAAACACATTATTTAGGAACATAATGGATTGTAAACGGTCACAAAATATATTAACCCTCATTCAATATACACACGCCCACATACAGGCAGGCTTACTGGACGTTGTGTACTTGTCTCTATACTGTGTATATTTGGCACAGATGTATGCATATATGACCGGTACGCAAGTTCTATGCTTGGTTCAGGTGTTTGGAAGGACAACAAAAACAGAACATATTTGCATATCTGGTTTAATAAAGACATAAGCCAATCCTTTTACAGCTTCATCAGTCATAAGGGGAACTTTAGCTTTGACGTGTTTTGGCAATTAAAGCAAAGATGTCAACATGTGTGTTCCCAAATATGAGATTTATGATATGAGAGCATTGGCTGTACTGACGCACGCTGGAATGATTACCAACGTTTGTCTGTGACTGTGTTGTGGTATTAAATCATGCTGCAGTGTTTTTAGATCTTACCACAATACTGATATTCAGCATTATGTACAATTTATTTTTTTAAATTTCAATTGAAAAGAAAAGGGGCAATCCTTCTTGAAGGTAAAGCCTTTATTGAATAGCTATAATTTCATTTTAGAAAAAAAAAACGTGTCCACCTACAGAACTCGGCCTTTATGAATTGAATACGCAGGACCACAATGGAAACAAGCCCTCAGGGATTTTTGTGTTATCCTTTTAGCATTATTGTGTAGGCCTTACTGTGCCTCTGTACTTTTTGCAAACTGCTGATAAAGAATTCAATCAATCAAAGCCACACAGTAATTTGCATGATGGTCAAGCAATGGCTGAACATGGCTTTGCTATCATGCTGCCTAGGATGGCAAATAAACAGTGATATGTTGGATGGATGGATAGGCTTTTAGTTTAGTGGTGTTAGTTAACAAAATTCAGTGTCGTAAATATACATGTCGTTACAACATTGGTTCTCAGGGGTACTTGAGGGGGTTCCAGGAGGTCCCCAGCTAAATGATGGATAGGAACCAAATGGACCCTTATGGGTCTGTAACTCTGAGAGTGTACAAATGGAACCAAATGGACCCTAACGGGTCCATTTGGTTCCATTTGTACACTCTCAGAGTTACAGACCCATAACATTGATTTTACAATATGAATTGGGATCCCAGCGATATAAATGCCATTACATGGGGGTCCGTAGCCCTAATGCATGGGTTCCCAAACTTTTTAGCCCGCGACCCCAAAATAAGGCGGAAATTGACTCGCGACCCCACCTAAACCTGGAGGTCATTTATGCACATAAACTTGCACGTTCGGTGCGCATTTGTAATGTGTTAAAATGGTAAAATGTACCATTTGTGATCATTTTAGATGGTATTTCATCCATTCTGTTGAATAAAAAGTTACAAAAAATATATATATATTTTTTTTGAATGACCCAAAATAATTTCGCGACCCCACGTCAGTCTCCCGTCGCGACCCCTACTTTGGGAACCCCTGCCCTAATGCATGTCAAACTGGGGGTCCTTGAAATTAAAATGGTTGAGAATCACTGCTAGAGCCGTAAAAATCGTCTCTTATGGGGGTCCCTGGCTTATATTTTCAAATGGGGGTTCCGTGGGCTAATAAGTGTCAATTTGGGGGTCCCTGGCATGAAAAAGTTTGAGAACCACTGCGTTACAATACACAATTTAATTTAGAAAAGACTTTGGACAGCTGCTTTTTACAACAAACCCTCAAACGTGTTGCTCTGCTCCGTTCCCCAGGTGGTGAAGCTTCACACCAAGCTGGGGAAACCCATCCCTTCCACGGAGCCCAGCGTGGTCACCCAGACCTCCTCCTCCACCACGGCCGCCACCAGTAAGACCCCCTCCTCTGGCCTGGGCAGCTCCAGCACCACCTCTTCCTCCAATGCTTCTGCCTCCCACCCACAACTCCTCCTACTACCTGAAGCCGGTCAACATAGTGAGCGGTGGCGGGGGGGCGCTCGGCAAGAACGCGCTCGGCAACAGTCTGTCGTCTGCCAACTCCACCGCCCCCGTCAAGAAGGCCTCCGCCCCCCAAGATCAACTCTGTCGGTCAGTAGGTCCCCTTTGAATTTTGACGTCTCCTGGCGGTATTTGACAATGACTTCATTCTTCACCTTGTTGCCATTATGCTCTGTACTGTTGTACATACTTGCTGTATTCCTGTTTGATTAGTATAGCTCTTTATTTAACCAGTTCAACCACATGAATCCTAGCGTCCCTATTCGAGGAAAAATCGTCTCACTACACGTCACGAGGCATTGTGTGAGCTTGTAGATCGGCAGAGATTGATGAGTGATAGAAAAGGACGGGGCCAATTACAGACCCCTTGCACACCCATCTAAGTATATAGGGTTTAAGTCATTGAACCCCTATATGTACTTATCACACAATGAATAAAGAAAACGACTTCCATTTTCACTTTAAAAATGATAAAACTTTTTTTTTTTGACAATTTGCACCTATAATGACGTGCCCAAAATAGGGACACCAGGTTGAAAGTGGTTCAAACACTCATCACTAATAAAGAGTGAAGCTGGTTTCACAGAGCGTGCTTTGCACTCAAAGGCTACATGCCAATGTCTGGATAAGTCTCTGCCAACTTGTGTAGTGATGGACGGCGACCAGGTGTGCGTTTCCAAACCTAACATTTCTTGAAGTTCTGTGCCTTGTTGAATAACAAGTGTATAACCTAGTTTAACCATGCAGTGAAATGGCCAATAGTTCACTCCTGGCCCTTGCAAATGGAAACGGTCATTATATATTGAAATTCTTTATTCGGAATAACCCCTTGAGATGAACCATCTCGTTTTCAAGGGGCTCCGCAGTTACAGAATACATAATAATACATTTAAGAAACAGAACAAAACAAAACATAAATAAACAGGACAATAACAACAATCAAGGGGGGAAAACAAGACAAAACATACAACAATAACATAACAACAATACACAAAGCACATACAGTACATGAATTATTGTGTCATAGATCTGTTACTGATAATTAGTGAAAACATGAGCAGGTAGTCTCCAGGTGAGAGGACAGCGCCGTTTTAAACAATTGAGGAGATGATATTGACCGAATATGAACAGGTATGTTGTTCCAGTCAGAAGGAGCTTTAAACCTAAAGGATTTTTTGGAAACCGAATTAAATGCACTTGGAACATCAAAGTAAACTTGTGCACAATGTCTCAATTGGTGTCTAGAAGTAAAATGATTCATATACTGTTTGAGATACTGTGGGTAATTAAAGTAGATACATTTGAAAATGAACTGTAACCAGTGCTGCTGTCGTCTTCATTGTTTTCGGTCATTGTTTTCCTTTTTTTATTTTTTATTATTGTGATTTATTGCATTTGTATGCTGTCCATTAGTCAAAGCATCTGTGGACTAGTGACTCCTCAGTGAAATGTAAAATGGAATGTCACAGTTTTAAGTAAACCAATACTAAGAATCTTTGAATGGGATTGTGTGTTAATAATGATGTTTTGTTTGTTTTTGCATGATCAAAATTTTGATTTGCAAATTCTTATCGGTTAATCAATTCATTTTTTGTGTGTATTTACGATTAGAGGTTGGGTGTTCACTAATGTTTACGGTAACTTTTGATTGAAAAATAAGGCCCTGCTACAAATAATAACTTCTCTAGCTGTGGTCTTTTGGAGCAGTAAGGATGAAGTCATTAGTAGACACAATTTCGGGTTTTATCGTATTTGTTGGCTGTTCACTTCATCCAATGCCATCTGCAAACTCACAACACCTTGCATCGCCTATTTTCGCCACTAAATAGGCAATTTATGAAATATTGGAAGAGGGTTTGTGCCCAATAGCAATGGTCTGAGACTAAAGAACCCTACCTTCCCCTTCGCCCCTTGCAGGAGGAAACAAACTGCAGACCACGGCAAAAGCGGATGAGATGAAGGCGGCGGAGATATCCAAGCCAACGCGGATGGCTGCCCCAGAGACCAAGAATGATATCTCTGATTGGCTGTCTGCGGCGGCGCTAGCTGCACTGCAGAACGACGTGCAGCCTGTTGGTCACGACTACGTTGAAGAGGTATTCTGACAGTTCACTTGGGTGTTGCTTGCCAAAAATAACTGATCTACATGCTAACACGTCGCATCACGACACATTGTTAGCTTGTAGATCAGTTATTTTTGTGAGTATACATTATATTGTTAAATTGTCCTTTTTGCAGAACTATGTCTTTGTCATTAAAAAGTAATTGGTTACAGAATTGCCTACTGAGAATAGTAACTCTTTGGAATACTCTTACATGAAATAAATTTAAACCTCATTGCGATTCCTTTCTTGTCCTGTGAATGAATAGTTTTCTTTCCACCATTTCTCTTTTAGCCGCCTCGTCGCCCCGACTCTTCAGACGATCGCTGCGTAATGACCAAGCATGCAGCCATTTATCCCTCAGAGGATGAACTCCAAGCTATCCAGAAGATTGTGTCCATCACAGAACGTGCCCTCAAACTGGTGTCGGACATCATCACTGACCAGGACAAAGACAAGGGCAAGGAAGAGGAAAAGGAGAAGGAGAAGAAAGAAGTCGCTAAAGACAGGTGAGGCATCTGAGAGAGCTCAACATCTCTTTGTCTCCTCGTGTTTCTGTGTTTAAAGCAATTCCATTCCAATTCCCTTAAATATACTTGGCCACCAAATGTAGTGGCCTGTAGGACCAGACTGAGGAACTTGAAGGGGTCCTTGGGGGGGGGATCTTTAACTCAGAGTCTATAGCGGGAACCAAATGGACCCGTAGTGGTCCATTTGGTTCCATTTACACACTCAGACTGATGCCTTGCCATGTAGATTGGGCTCCCAGAGATGAGAATCGTATGAAATGGGGGTCCGCGACCTCATGCAAAACAAACTGGGGGTCCTCAAAATGATAAAGGTTGATAATCACTGCTCAAAAATCTATGTACACGTGTTTCTTAATGGTTTGTATCTGTCTCTCTTTCTCTCCCATCCGCGAACAGTCTTCTCCCGGGTGGTTGAAGCCAGAAGGCACCAAGCGAGCTGAGACAGAGCGCAAACGTCGAGGCACAGACGGCTGTGTTGTTGACGGACAACGGATGATGAGAAACAAAAATACAACGGATGCACGCTTATGAGAAACAAAAATAAATATTCACTACTATGACTACTTTTGTATTTGACATTTTTCAATTTCTCTAAATATTATAAACTTTCACATATCGCGTATGAAAAGGCTACTATGGGCTACAGTGAAGTCGGACCGAATGACTGAAACGTTTTTTCTTTTTTTACTCTTGGTGTGGGGATTATGTTATGAAAGAAGAGAAATTGCAACTTCTATAGTCCATGGGAAACCATAAACCTACATCTAAATGAGTTGCCATATTTACATATTAACATAGAAACTCCGCAAGATATTCCTCTACACTTATTTAGTGAGAACATTGCTCCTCCTGCTGCTGAGAGCATCTCAGCACTAGCATTACTCCTGCCTGCCCCCTGCCGCCAGCCCCGCCCCTCGCCCCCTTCTGGCTTCAACCACCCGGGAGAAGACTGTTCGCCTCCCATCCACCCCTGTCTCTCTGTCCAATGGTTCCTTGCTGTCTCTCTCATTCTTTCTCTCTCTCTGACTCCTCTCTCTACGCCACTCTCTCTATCAACCCTATCTCCCTGTGTGTATCTTTCTCTCCCACCTCTACCGGGTTCCTCTCATCATGCTGTCCCTCCAGGTACAGACGGCACGGCCTCCAGCTACCATGTCAAACAGTTGGAGGAGCAGAAGGGCAGGCTGAAGGAGGCCTTGGTCAGGTCAGTCAAAATGTGTACATCTGTTTAAAAACAACAGCAGTTGACCCAAATGGTTTCCAATCAGGAATGACTTGACAACAGCATGATAGTCATAATAACCATTATCCACAAAAGCAAGTGGTTTAAAAATAAACCACTTGACTTAAATGATATGTAGGTGTCCTCTGCTGCCTCGGACACACGCACATTGTACTTTTACAATAACAAGACATAGTCTGGTTATGGCATTGCCTCCCTGTCAAATCGGAAAAGCTGCCGATACTGCCTAAAATGCTGGTATCTGTATTGGCGAGGATGCCATTCCGATACCACATAAATTACATGATATTTCATTCATATTTTGATTTCTTCAATTGATGTTGCACGACTGTTTTATACTCTTACTTGTACTATATACCTGAGAGTGTACAAATGATATACTATAAGACCTGTAAGGGTCTATTTGGAACCCCCTCAAGGAACCCAGATGGTCCCTGAACCCCACTTTGAGAACCACTGTCCTAGATTTGTTTAAATGAGATGCGCAAGTTATGGGGATCGGTAAGGGAAAAAATGGTATCGGTTACACCTCTAATTGTAAGTTGTTAACCCCCCTGTTATGTTCACAGGACGCGTGACCTGTCCTCGTCAGAGAAGCAGGAGCACGTGAAGCTGCAGAAGCAGACGGAGAAGAAGAACGTGGAGCTGGACACTGTGAGGAGCCAGAAGGAGAAACTCCAAGAGGACATTACACTAGCCGAGGCAACTATCGATGAGCTGAAAGAACAGGTACGGACAGTTAGAGCGAATCACTATCATTTTGAAGAGGGGGTACTGTCTTCCCCTGTATAGGATATGAACCACATGCTTAAAATGAAGATGATTTCATCTTTTTCTTTAAAAAGATGACTGCTAATGCTCTTTATCGTTAAGACCTGAGGCCGATTCTGCAAATGCCTTCTAAACCAGTAGTTTTTCCAAGATCTTTCAAAAATGTTAAAAAATGGCAGATAAAATCTAAAATGACACAGATCCTTTCCCGTTTTTAAGGGGTCACATGTTCTAGTTTACTATTTCACCATATCTAAACTACTTTAATAATACATTTTACACACTTTAATTATACAATGAACAATCAAACAGCTAAGTATGCAATACACATGAACTTAATTTTATTTAACCCCACTTAAGCCCTAAAATTCTCACTTACATGCCCAAAATTGGGACGGGACGTTGAATGAAAGTGGTTAAATATTGTATTTGCTGATGCTGATATTGTCAAAAAAATAGAATGTTTAAAAGAACAAAAGCACAGCAAAAGAAACACAATACAAAGTGATGAAAAATTGTAAGAGGCAAACCATTTGGGTCAAACAGGTTTCCTTTGCAGATATGAATGTCATTCTGTCAGATTTGCAGATATTAGTGAATGGGATTGGGTGAAGGGACATTTAAATGCATATGGATAATTGTACCTGACTTTCAAACCATGTGCCTCTTGTAATGATTGTGTGTGTGTGTCACAGGTGGATGCTGCGCTGGGGTCAGTGGAGATGGTGGAGACCCTGACGGAGAGGAACCTGGACCTGGAGGAGAAAGTCCGGGAGCTCAGAGAGACGGTCACTGACCTGGTCAGTGCACCTGTGTTCTTCACCCCGACTTGCATGCAATCAGTTTCATACTGTAGCCCATTAAGACCTGAGGCCCATTTTACAAACGCCCTCTCAGTGGTTCTCAAACCTTTTCATGTCAAGGACCCCCAAATTGTTGTACAAGCTTGCAGCGTGGCACGAAGTGACACGTTGTGAGCTTGTAGATCTGCTATTTACAAAAGATTTGTACCGGTATACATTTTGAAAACTTAAAATGGGACATTCTGCATAAGGAATACTTTTACTTTTGGTATTTTAAAGGAATAGTTTACCCCGAAAATAACTTTCCGTCGCATTCCTAAGCCAATAATTTGATGACCGGCAGCGGTTCCGTATGGAGACACAAAGGAGATTCTTTGTGTCTCCATACAGAACCGCTGCCGGTGAGTAATCGATAGAAAACGTCATTTTGGGCGTGAACTATCCCTTAAGTACATTTTGATGCCACTACTTTTTTAGTTTTACCCAAGTAAATTTTGAATACCAGACTTTAGCTTGTAACAGTTTTCCTACATTGTAGTATTGATAATGTTACTTAAGTAAAAAGATTTGAGTACTCCTTCCACCACTGCATTTGGCTTTGTTCTACGCCTTACAATGTATATACTACCACACATGACGGTCGGTCCCCTCTTCTGTCCTCCCAACAGGAGGCCATTAATGACATGAACGACGAGCTCCAGGAGAACGGCAGGGAGACTGAGATGGAGCTGAGAGAGCAGCTGGACATGAGCGGGGGAAAGGTCCGCGAGGCCCACAAGAGAGTTGAGGCTGCCCAGGAGACCATGGCCGATTACCAGCAGACCATCAACAAGTACAGAGAGCTCACTGCCAGCCTGCAGGTGCATAGATCACTACACACATACACGTTGTACTACTATACTTACTTACCGCAACATTTTAGGATGGATTTTCGTTTTAAATGCATTTTTTCCCCCATGAGTTTTTTTGCCGTTTGTAACCCTGAACCTAACTCTAAATCCTAATTCTGACCCCAACCTGAATCTTTTCCTAATTGTAACCTTGGCTCTAAAAGTCTTTGTTAACAAATTCTCTTGTGGTGTCCAGGAAAAAGGCCTTCACAAGGTCAATTTCTACTATACTTATGGGGACACGTGGCCCTCAAGTATATTCATTAGGGCTGTCAAAAAAAATCGATTCATGAATAAATCGCGATTCTTAATGCCACGATTTTAAAAATCGATTCAAAATATTAAAATCGATTTTTTAAAAATGTTTTTAATTTTTTTTTATTTTAATTTTTTTAATTTTTTTAATTTTTTTTATAAAATCGCAATAAATCGCAGAATCGAATATCAATTAATCGCAGAATCGCAATTTTAATCGAATCGGCACCCTAGAAAATCGCAATAAATCGCAGAATCGAATCGAATATCAATTCATCGCAGAATCGCAATTTTAATCGAATCGGCACCCTAGGAATCGATTTTGAATCGAATCGTGAGGTAAGTGAATCGTGACACCCCTAATATTCATAAACACACACACACACACACACACACACACACACACACACACACACACACAGGAATGAGAAGTGAGCTGCTATGATTATCAGTAGGTCGTCAGTAAATGCACATTGCTCACTGCTGTCTGTGTGTGCTTTTCCCTGTGCACCAGGAGACCAACAGAGAGCTGACCAACCAGCAGAATGCCAACGCTGAGCAGGTCCTGCTGCATCCTCCTGCAGAGATGTTTGATTTCAAGATAAAGTTTGCAGAGACCAAAGCTTATGCCAAGGTACGGCTGAGACGAATGTCAGAATGCTAGGAATCTGATTGGGAGTTGATGGGGATTTTAATAAATCCAATGACAATAAAATGTCTAAAGTGACACTTTGGTACCACTACCACAAAACTCAAGCCAAGCCATACTGGAAAGAAATGGATTGGAAAAGTTTGTATCCAGTTTAACTGAGCACTAGGCTTACGTGATCATAATTCTTGTTAATGGCATCAATGGACATTTAGTTTAAAAGTTTTACATTAATAAAAGTTTAAGAAGAGTAATGAATAGTAACCGCTCATATCATAAAATTAGGATAATCATTTCTGGATCCTAAAATTATTACGATATTTATCAATTCCGATTCCTTCATTTTCATGGGTACCTGGCAGTTTGGATATGGTTCCTAACTTCTATACCCAACCTTGACTGTGTGTCTTCCAGGCCATCGAGATGGAACTGAGGAAGATGGAGGTGGGCCAGGCTAACCGCCAGGTGTCCCTCCTCACCGCCTTCATGCCTGAGTCCTTCCTCCGCCATGGAGGAGACCACGACTGTATTCTGGTGCTGCTGCTCATTCCAAGGCTCATCTGCAAGGTGTGTGTGATCTGCAAAAAAACGAAAAAAATAGTCTGACCAATGCCACATGGGTCGATCCTGATTTTGGAGAGTCCTAGACCACTAATGTTTGACCGATCTTTTGTAAAAAAAAAAGTATTTTAATGTGTTTAACAACATAAGCCCTGTTCATACATTTTCAGAAATAGCCTATCTACAAGCTCACAATGTGTCGTGAGCTTGTAGATCGACTATTTTTGTTATTGTTTTGAAAACGTTTGTTAATGTTCACTTAAAATGACATGCCCAAATAGGTAGTAGGGATACTCTGTTGAAAGTGGTAAAACATTGGGACACATCGGCTGCATAATTACAATACTGATCGTCGACAAATAAGTAAAACAATGGCCATATATCAGCCAACCGATGTATCGCTCAGGCTCTGCTTACCACCTGTTCCCAACATGTCCGTGTGTCATTTCCCCTGCAGGCGGAGTTGATCAGCAAGCAGGCCCAGGAGAAGTTTGACCTGAACGGTGACCCCCTGCAGGGAACCGCGATGAGGGGATCCCGTGGAGAGCAGCTCAGCTTCGCCTCAGGACTGATCTACTCCCTGGGCCTGCTGCAGGCCACTCTGCACAAGTATGAACAGTGAGTGACTATCGCACATGAGAGACTAAATTGGGAATGTTGTCATTGGAGAATACCCACCATGCTAAAATGTTATAACAAGATTCCAAATAAATTAAAAGATTCTGGTAATGCTCCATGTTGCTATCCAGAACTGAACACCTTTATTCCCAATGTATTGAACATCTTCAATAAAAATTCAGTCCAATGAGAGACAACTTTTCTCGCTCGTATTTCGTTTATAAGTTTTGTCCTCTGTTAACTACTTAAGCCCTACATACTTACCGTCATACCGTATGACGAATAGTGAAACTAGCAATTCTACAAGCTCACAACAATCTGCTATTTTTGCTGCAAGGGAAAGTGCAACATTGTATGTATCATATTGGTCCCTGAATCTGAACAAAGCAAACGCACTACTGGTTTGAAAACACACTTAATGCATTACTTTTGAGCGTCCTGTGTATCACAAAAACCTTAACGTTATCGGTCTCTCCACTCTCGCCACTTCTAACATTATCTGTCCTTCCATTGTCATGTCCTCCTCTCATCCAGGGCTATGAGTGGCTGCAGTGTGGAGGTGTTTAAGAGGATGGGCACGCTGTACTCTGAAATGAGCGTCCACGAGCGCTCTCTGGACTACTTCATCGACCTGCTACACAAAGACCAGCTGGATGAGACCATTCAAGTGGAGCCACTCACCAAGGCCATCAAATACTACCAGGTAACAACAATACAGGACCTCTAGGCTGCCATCTAGCATTTAAAACATGCACACATTTGTGTGTGTGTGTGTGTGTGTGTGTGTGTGTGTGTGTGTGTGTGTGTGTGTGTGTGTGTGTGTGTGTGTGTGTGTGTGTGTGTGTGTGTGTGTGTGTGTGTGTGTGTGTGTGTGTGTGTGTGTCTCTCTCCATGGAAAAACTGTGCATGTGTCCGGTCTGCATTAATACGCATTCAACGTATTCATGCTTGTTACTTGTCTGTAAGTAACTCACTACTGTTGTGTCCTCCAGCATCTGTACAGCATCCACCTGGCGGAGCTCACAGAGGACTAGCTCACTGCAGCTGGCTGACCACATCAAGGTATTTCAACGCCTTGTGATTTTATTTTGTCTTTATTTATTTTTTGTTGGTGTTTGCTGGGTTACATGTCGCCTTTCCGACGTTAACGAACCCTATACCTAACCCTAACCGCACGCGGAAGCCACTAGTCGGAGTGGCGAGATGTCGGAATGGAAGGCGGTTACCGTTTGCTGCTGTCTGCTGCACCTTTAATGCGGTCACACCCTTGCCCGTTAAAGCCGAAAGCAAGCTACGTACGGTGCAACTGTGAAGAAAAACGGATCTAACAAAATAAGACTAAGGAAGTTTATTTTGTAATTTGGTGATTTTTTTTTAATTCTGTTGTGATTTGGCACTATAGTCAAATTTAACAAATTGTCTCAAGACAGTTTACATATTGTCTCAGTTCATCCAGAGTGGCCTGGACTGTGTGGCAGTGGAGTCGGCTCGCCTGCGGGCCTTCCTGACCGCCGGTCAGGAGAGCTCCAGCCTCTGCATCCTGCTGAAGGACCTGGACACCTCCTGCTCCGACATCAGACAGTTCTGCAAGAAGATCCGTCGCCGCATGCCCGGAACGGACGTGATGGGAGCACCCGCCGCTGTCATGTTTGGACCACAGGTACACATACACCCATTCTACTGTCTGTACGGGTCAGTGATTCTCAAACCTTTGAATTTCAAGGACCCGCCCCCCCCCCCCCCCCCCCCCCCCTAATTTTTATGTGCACTAGGGCACAGACCCCCATTTGGTGCAATTCATCTCTGGGGTCAATTCTTCATCTCTGGGAACCCCAATCCACCCTGTAAAATATGTTTTCAATTAAAAAAAAAGCTACTTTTTGATATAATCACTGATATATTTTTCACAATGACCATTCCACATACAGGTAGATGTTGTTTGACAACTTCTCTTAGAGTGTTTGCCCCTGACAACCGGGAATGTATTTCTTTATGTACTTTTACAGTTAATAACAGGATTCCCACGGTCATGAATTTCCTGGATATATTTTGAAATGAGAAAAACTGTCTGCCAGGCCTGGAAAATGTTTGGAATTCATCAAATGTTTTGGAAGATGTTTGGATATACATAGTTTTTGGCTATTGATTTTGTTCATAAAAAACATGTCTGACATTTCATGAAATATGTAACATGGTAAAATGCAGTGCTGCGTGAGAGCTGCCTATTATACAGAACATCACGTAACAAAAATAATACATCTACAAGCTAAGAACAAACGTTGTTAGCTTGTAGATCTGTTCTGTCGCGTGACGCCTTTGCTCGAGGTCTGTCTTGGGGCATTGATGGAGTAAGAGCCTCATTATTGCCACCATACGATTGATATAGGCCTGGAAATAGGGTGAAAAAGTTATGGAAAAGTTTTGAAAATGACCAGGTAAAAATGTGTGGGAACCCTGACCAGTGCTTTAACACATTGACTGCCTGAATTATTTTCACTGCCTATTGTTATTCATGCCAGAGATTTTTCAATGGGAAAAAAAAAGTACTCAGGAGCCGAGATACAAAATTTTAAAGTTTTAAGTTAACAAGGAAGTGGATGAGAGTAAAGATCTTCGAAAATTCATATCTCCTTGGTCTTTGGGTCAAATAAAAAAAAAAAAAAGTTTTAACTCGTTTTTAGCAGATCTTGGCACTCAAGTGATGAAAAGCTAAAAACGAGTTAATTCGTTTTAGGCATTCAATGTGTTAAAATATTACTGTCTATCCCTGTGTTTCCCCTCCCTTTTTTTTACTTCCACTTAGATGGTTGAAAAAAATCTGAAGGACAGACCTGGCGGAAAGAGGATCCTTACCGAGTATGCTCGGACAAAAAGCCTAACGGATACCAGAAGACGCGACATGGTGAAGATATTGGTTGCACACATGGCAAGTGAACATGGGTATGTTGTCATCTAAAAATGATGCACCCAATACACAATTTTGGTTGTAGTTGGTGCAGGCCAAAATCCTCCTTTTTGCAGAAGGCAGCGGCACAGCAATACTTTTGTTTGGATCTCATACGTGTGTGTGTGTGTGTGTGTGTGTGTGTGTGTGTGTGTGTGTGTGTGTGTACTGTAGGACGAGTCCTTCAAGGCGTGTTAAAGAGGACTATGCACAGGGCATCACTGCCTTATTCCCATACCTGGCCGATCCCCAGGGAAATTTGGGCTATGTAAGTACATAAAACACCAGTCTAACGCACATTTACACATGCTCATTAAAACCAAATGACACTTTCCCCCCCTCTTTTCTTCTTGTGTTTTAGGAACAGTATTACAGTCCAGTCGATGGGAGTGGGTTTCTGGCATGGCGAGTGAAATCACTTCAAAAAGAAGCATCAGAGGGACAAAAAAAGAGCTGAAATGTTCAGCCACTGACGGGTGTGTGATTTTGATTGTAGCTAGAATTTAAGGCTGAAGTCACATGTTCACACACACACACACACACACACACACACACACACACACACACACACACACACACACACACACACACACACACACACACACACACACACACACACACACACACACACACACAGGAAGAACCAGTGCAACATGTCATGTTTCCCCCAGTCCACTGTCTAGCAACTGTGAAGATGGATCCTTATAGTAAATGCATATCACTGGAAAGTATTGCAGCAGTATATGTGGTTTCTACACTGTTACAGGTGGTCCAAATGCTGGCGACAGAGCTCCCGTCTGTGAGGAAAGCCAGCTAACCACAGAAACCCAGTGTCGTGAGGCCATTGTATATGTGGCTGTATGTATGTATGTATGTATGTGGCTCTTCAACTGCCTTGCATTAACCCACTAAGACCTGAGGAAGCGTCTGTGTCACTTTTTCATTTGAGCTAAAAAGCATTATTTTACACTTTGACTATTCAAAAATAGCAGATATATATCCCCTCCCCTCCTCTCCTCTCCCCTTCTCTCCTTCTCTCCATATCTACAAGCTCACTGTGAGTTTAATGTTTGGAAAATAGCAGATCTACAAGCTCACTGTAAACTTGTTGCCTTATTTTAAATAGCCGATCGACAAGCTCACTTGTCAGCTTGTAGATAACTTGTGAGCTTGTAGGTCTGCTATTGTCACTATATTTATATAGTGACAAATATATATTTGTGTCTAAAATACAGTATTTTTGCTTGACATTTTCAGCTGTGGCGTGGCTGTACACCGGATCTGATATCTTGGCCAACACAGCTGTGGACTGAGGGGACCGTCCCAGACTGCACTACTGCAAGGTTTGTTTAACATAACATGACACATGTGCAAATCAAAACCTTTTAGATCTAACTATCTAATGTTAGCATATGGACATTTTCTTGTGGTCAGTCCATTGTCCGTTTTTAAGGAGGCATTGCCAATATATATACTCTGTAGCTTAACTCTTTGACTGCCATATGAACAGTGTAATAGTGTGCCACTGCTGCCAGCAAAAACAGTGATTTTTACTGTATCAGTTTGCATAGAAAAATACTGTACTTGTACTTCTATCCACTACAGCTCAGAGGCAAATATTGTACTTTTAATCCACTACAATTGTTAGAAAACTTTAGTTACTTTGTAGATTTTGGTTATTGTTTAAAAAAACATAGGGTACATTAACCACTTCAGCCCCATTTAAACTTTGGCTATTTGAAAATGGCAGATCTACAAGCTCACAATGCAACATGTTGTGAGCTTGTAGGCTTACAAGCTCACTTGTCAGCTTGTTGGACACTTGTCAGCTTGTAGATCTGCTATTGTCTATTGATATGCATGTACTTTCATAGCTTTGTGTCTAAAATATTGTATTTCTTTTTTTTACAGCTCCTGCTGCGGACCCAGGTGACAGACACACCATCCCAGGCCTACTGCAAGGTGTGTAACTATCTAATGTTGGCTTATTGACATTGTCTTGGGGTCAAATACTAGGTTGTGGGGGTCTGTGGTTTAATGCATAGGCTAAAAAATGGAAGCTCTTTGACATTACAATAGTTTGAGAACCACTGGTATTCAGGTGACAAGTATATGTTGCTTACATTTTCTATAGTTGTCAGCTAATAATAATAATAATAATACATTTTATTTATAACGCACTTTACATTCTCACAGATGTCAGAGTGCTACAGATTAAAAACAGAGCATAAAAACAGCATAGGCAACAAAACAATTACAATAGACCCAACCAGGCTAAACTAAAGGGCCAACTTTTAGAAATTATAACTCAATACGAAAAACAAACAAAGTCCATGAAAAATTAGAAAAATGTGGCGCTCTCAGGTGGTCTGGGAGGGCATTCCACAGACATGGGGCTGTGTGGCAGAAGGCCCGGTCGCCCATGGTGCGGAGGTTGGTGTCAGGCACGACAAGAAGGTTGGTGTTGTTGGAGCGGAGGCTTCAGGTGGCAGGTTTTGGGGTGAGGAGTTCTTCGAGGTAGGGGGGGGGGGGGGCGTTGCCGTAAATGCACTGATGGGTGAGAAGGGAAATCTTGTATTCGGTCCTGAAGGAGATGGGGAGCCAGTGAAGTGAGCGGAGGGTGGGTGTGATATGGTCATATTTTCGCACTCTCATCAGGACCCTATCAGCGCTGTTTTGGATGTATTGGAGCCTTTGGAGGCTCTTGTTAGGGATCCCGATGAGTAGTGCATTGCAGTAATCCAGCCTGGAGGAGATAAAGGCGTGGACGAGTCAGCTGACTGAAAGGTGATAATAGGGGGGTGATTAGAGGTGTGGTTATCCATATGTGGCCAATATTTCAGCACAATATGACAGTTTTCAAGATGGATCTTGGCACTGTTTCTTTGCTATTGTCCAGTTTATAGAAAGCTATATGCTGATAGCCATCATTGCTTTGTGTTTGTTTAGTAACAGGGAACAGCCTGTCTCTGCAGGTCCTTTTTAAACAGAAAATTAAGGGTGTGTTGGCAATTTCATCCAACCATAATCAACAACTTGATTGTATAGGATGTGTCCTGTATGAGTTCTCTCTCCTGATTGGATGAAATTGGTCTCTCAAAATCACAATTTAGTTTTAAAGGCAGTTACTGTATTCACCCAGAAGCAGTATAATAGCAGTCGCACCCCTACTTAAGTAAGACTGTGTTTGCATACTGGTACAGTGGTGTAGTTAACTGGTATAGTTGCTGTGTTTTCACGTCGTGGATGCAATGTATTATTTAGTATATTCGTTTCCATTTGAAAGTATGCTTTAATAAGTACCTGGCATACAAACATGCTCACTTCTGTGTGCCTACGTGTCTTTGGGTCATTCCAGGGCCAGTGTTTAAAGGAGGAGTTCACCCAAAAAATTACTTATTTTCTATCAATTGCACACCCTATGAAGCCTTGAATCCATGGATTATTTTTTGTTTTTGTCGCATTCCTAAGCCAATAATTTGATTCCCGTCTCCTACCAGCTAATGTATCCGGTAGGAGACACAAAGTAGATTATTTGTGTCTCCTACCGGAAATACACACGGTCATCAAATTATTGTCTTAGGAATGCCACAAAAACAAAAATAAATCCATGAAATCAAGGCATAAATCACAGTATTATTCATATTGTAGCATTGTTTTGTCTTTTTTCATAACTATTGATTGTGAAGCATTTGTTTGAAAAGAACACTAACACTTGTTTCCCTGTTTTTCAGAAGCCGTCCAGCACTGACATATTTTTTTGCCTTTAACCTTTTTCTACTTTTCAGGAATGTTCTTTGTGAATAATTGTCATATTTCTAAGATAATTGCATTCCATTTATGTTGTGGCTCGTGAACCGGTAGTACCCAATTTCTATAACACAATATTGGCCATCCCTGAATTTAATAACAAACTCACACATGAAATAATCAATTCTAACAAATGCATAACAAACTATTTTGGATTGTATACTGCCTTTTCATGACCCACTACCTTATATTTACATGTGCATGTTGTAAATGTTTAACTCACCATTTGTTTTTAGGGCTGTAAGACTGTAACACTTATTAGGACTAAATATTTTTTTTATTCATTTTGACAAAAAATGTAATTTTATTCAAACAGCCAATATACACTTATTAAAATAGGACTTAATTTCCTAATTAAACTAATAAATGTAATCCCAAAATAATTATGGAAAATGTTACACATTGATTCATTGATAAATACAAAATTAGATATCTACAAAATACACTTTGAGATAATTAACTTAATCAATATAGTTGCAGCCCTACAATTTGTACCTATTTTTTCAGAATGTTACATGTTGTTTAATAATATATTAATATATTTACCAGGAGCTTGCTTGATCCCCTTTTTTAACAAATGGGTCGGTGCAAGAATTTTTTTCCCCGTGCACTCCTAAACTGGCTGAAATAGGAGGCGGGTTTTTTGCTTCACCCTGGAAAATATTGAATTTACTTAAAAGTTAGAATATAATTTTGGATAATAACAGTAATAGTAGTAATAATAATCATTATAGCATCAACAATATATCTGTCAATAATAAACTGTTTACAGGCATTGTAATAGTTACCATACTATATAATTGTATAATTATCAATAATAACTATAATTAACCTATATATAGAATCATAAAATATAACCATACTATTATTACATATATAATCATAATAACAACAACTATAATAACAATAATTGATAGGACATTTTACCAAATATATTGATGGTGTTGCTTACAGTAAAGGTACCAATAATACAATTGTGTTAATAAATACTTTAAACTATATCTGCTCTGCTTTGTCTCTACTTATTATTCTTTTTACCATGTGGTTGAAAAGTGAATCTATATGTTTGGTAATGTATTTAGTCGCATGTATTTAACATTTACAATGAATACAGATGTGTGTTTTTTTTTTTTTTGGAATTACTATTCATAATCAGAAGGGTTCTTCACTACTAAAGCTGAACAAAAAGTGAAACTTTGGAATGTAACATCTCTTAATACCTAAGCCCATACACATATGAACATAATACACAAAAGTTTTTTGTTTAACTGACAATAATTTTTGCCTTCTACAATCTGGTGTTTTAATTTATTTGACCAACTTATCCACTTAACGGTTTGATCCATGCAAGTGTCAAAGCTTGTAATTGAAAGTGTTGTCAGACTATAATCTCTGCCTGCTGGACAAAATGGACTTCAATCCCTCTACTGTGTGTAAAACTGTGAAGCAATCTACATGGACATTAGAGCTTAACCAAAACTCCTGCCTGGTGATGACAAGTCTGTCACAATGTAAGCTAAACAATAGTTTTTCATTGTGGTATTGACGCCATTCAGTAACATTGATGTGCCTGATATGCTGGGGAGTATCTATTTTACAATATACAAAATGGTATGGCTTCAACCCAGCTACTAGCCAGGTCGACATGTATCGTAATGGTTCCACATGTATTATATGGTGAGACATTCCCAAGTACATTACAAGGTATTTAATATCTATTATCAGGCTGGGGGAAAATAGGTGCTGAATCTTATACTCACAAAACATGACATCATAATATAAGGAAAACGTGAAATGTCTTCTGAGTATTTACAACTTGTTTGCAAATAGCAGATATGCCATTTACTCTATATACACAGGGTATTGTCTCCTCTCAATATCTCAGATCAGAACAATAAGGTAAAAAAAAAGGCAAGTTTGCTTTAACAATAATTTATTTTGAGATCTTCAACACCACTGGAGACTGGACTGTGAACTATGTGACGATGGATTCCTTGGACCCCCATGGCCGCAACCCAGAACTCTGCGTCGGCGCAACCACACTTTGCAATTGCCCTGAATTGTGAAAATTCTAGTTCAGTCTTATGCTAGATGTGCTCCTGTTTCTGCTCAACATTGTAACAGGGCCTTTTATTTATATGGTATATATTTTACCACGAATGTTTGTATTTTACCACGAATGTTCCATTTTCGTATGAAAATCTTGTACATATTGTGTGTCTTGTGACGATTGGGTCCAATATTTAGTTCAGTAACCATGGAGCTAAGGAATGGTTCAGAAGCTGTGTTCACGTTCACAAAATGAATATTGGAATTGGTCTATTTGTTCTATTTGATGCCTCTTTGTTATGCATCTTTTGGGAGGCCAAATACAGGCTTATATTTTTGTAACTGTCATTATTCGACTGTTCTCTTGGGATAAAAAAAACTAAAACAAAACAAAACAATTAAACGTCAACGGTATAGTTTGAATTAACGGCTTGCTCCTCCGGACGCGAAACGTAACGTCTGGGGGGTGACAGATACATTTTTTACACCCACCCTTTGTTATTGTGGTCCAAGTGAAGACGATGATTACTTTTAATTGAAAGTCATGTGTAATAATTAAAAGTAACTTCCCCTACACTGTCTATGAATTGACCTTCCTTCTCTCCGTGTCTTCCGGGTTGCAATTGGAGGTTCTTCACCTGCTGTCTCCAGAACAGAAGGCTGAGCTGCTACTGAGGCCTGAGGTTGCAGGCCTGGACAACGGGACCCTCAGCCTGATCTTCCACAGCTTAATGACCGGTGGTCCTGGGCCCACCCCCACCTCCACCCCCGGATACACATACACCTCACATAGCCCCTACTCACCACCACCACCACCACCACAGAATAGCTTCAGAGAGGTTGCATAGCTTTAAATATTATACATTTCTTTCATCCAATTAAACTTTTACCAGATTGTTGATGGTAATCTTCATAACCTTAAACAATATTATTTTGTTCTTTTTGAAACACTTGCAGGTGGTGAATGGGTTGATGGGAGCTTTCAGACCTGTTGGGAGCCTCGTCAGTGAGTTTGTGTCTCTCACACGTGAGGTACATACAGCGTACATACATATACTATATGCATATATGAGAAGCCAATTACTTGTTTTTATATGACTAGTTTATTATGGTTATGCATATTACATCTGCTAACCTGACATGACCCTGACATTCCTATCTATCTGTTGCTCTCCAGAGAAATGTATCCGAGATCGGAAGCATGACTCTGACCCAGACCCTGCTGAACTGGACCCTAGCTGAGCTGGCTGGCATGTACACGCCACATAATACGTCCATAGCCCAACCAATGGAAGAGTTTGATGTGACAAATGTGGAGGATTGGTTCAACCATGTTGTACCGCCACTATTACAGAGATTCTTACCCCATGGGCAACTCCCTGACCAAATCAAGTATGCCTTCCACCAAGTGTTGTAAGTACAATTCATATTCTTTCATACAGTGAGTAGATGCATGTACAGTCCAGCGTCCATGTCTTTCCAATTATGTTGTGCAGGCTAGTCTTGACCAAAGTCACAGATTTTCCTGGATGAGCCGAACTAGTTTAATTAAGAGTGCCGGTGGTGTTAGTGGACTTCTGTTTCCTTTCACATTCAACACAACACAACACAAAATAATGGAAATCAACAAAAGGGCAACGTTTATTTATGGATTAACTCAAAACGTTTCTTTGAATATTACATGCGAGATAGCAAATATTGAGTGAGTAATAACTGGAATTGTTGATTGTAACCTTAAACAAGTGACCTAAGCAAGGCAGGACACAAAGATTACAAAAGGAAAGACAAACACAAGCCCTTTACTAAGATGTGAACACAGGGTAGGTGGCTGAACAAAGTTAAAATTATTAAAGGGAACTTAAATACAAACCGACACAAGGAATTTGTCACTTTGTGATAGTGAACCTAACAAGACAAAGGTCAACAATGTCCTGCTTTTGGAGTGATAACAAAGGTCAGCCTCTGGGCACCCTCTGGTGGCCATCCAGAAATATTGCAGGTTATGTCCTTTGTAAGTCCCTTGTTTCGTCCACTGTCCATTATCTATGAATATGATGCTGATTATTGTGCTTGCTTGTTGAACAGCTATTTGGACATGGGCAATGACACCACTGAGGTCCAGGACACTTGCAGCATCACCCTTGAAGAAAGATCATGTGGCGTGAGAAGGCTTTATTAATTGTTTCTGAATTTCTTTAATTTAAATGTATTACACAAAGGATTCCAAATTCTATTCTAGATGTCGTCGGATAGGAAAGTCATGCCTGTACATCCATTATCCTTCTCCCCATCTCTTCTACCAGCTTACCAACGCAGTGGAAAATGTGGCCCGTTTCATGCACTGTGCTGCCCGTAGCAACCTCACTATGTCAGAGTCGATGATACCCAGGAGAACCTGGAGGACCCAGACTTCATCAGGATGTGGTTCCAGATCAAACTGCTGCCTCTGCTGCCTACAGTTCCCATAAGCCTCCTAGACTGCCTCAGCTTTAAGAACTTCACCTGTCCTGTTTACCAAGCCCTGTGAGTTGTCCCGTTTATAAAGGGAATGCTATCTTCTCTAGAACATAACTGTTTCCCAAACATTTTCAGCTTGAGACCTGAAAGATACATTTGGTGACTTCCTGGGACCTAAACTTTTAAGAAAAATCATTATGAATTATAAAGTATGCATATTTAAAAAATGTATTTCTTTAATTTCTGAAAATCTGTTGATTTAAAAAACTTTACCTTACTTTAATTCATAAAACCTGGTCTGTGACCCAAAAATGGGTCAAGAGTAAGACCCTACGTTTGGAAAACACTTATAGTCGAAATACACAAAATAGTCCCGGAATAATGATACATTTCTTTGCATTGCTGGGTCCAGAGTAAAAGACCTGAGTCATCATATGCGTCTCATGGATCCTGATCACAACCACAGCCCAGTGATGTACGAACACTTCATCCATTACTTCTTGCTACATCACAACACGTCCAGTAAGTGAACCAAGTAGCCATAGCTAGAGACAAGCTCAGAGGACCATTTGTCTGCAGATGTACAGGAATTTCTGTTGCTTTCAGGGTACATTTTTGAGTAAAACATTACTCTATTCTAATACTATACTATTATAGCCTACACTGACTTGTGTATTTATCTTCAGATCCTCAGTGTGTCTCCTCATCCAGCCATAGTGCAGAATGGCTGGAGGAGAACTTTGGATTCTTCTCCATGTTCGCCCCCATCACAGACTTCTATGACCTCAACCGTGACTTCTCTGGAGTGAGTGTGGATAATCTGAACATTTTTACTGAAAACATTGATTTGATTGTTTGTACTTGACACTACAATTACAGTAACTTAATAACCTTTCAACCTGGCGTATATTTTGGGCATGTCATCACAGGATTGCAAGATTTTCAAAAACGTAATAGCTGATTTGCGAGTGTGACATTATAATTCGATTACGTATAAAATAGGGCTTCAGTGGTTAAATCTCATATCCTGCCCTCTCCCATTATGTCCTGTCTGTCTGTCTCTTGTCTTAAACGTGTCCAGATTCTACACCTCCTGACTCCGAAGCAGACTGCAGAGATGCTGCTGGTGCCTACTCCTCCAGAGAAAGACGTCATCATCCATGCAGTGTTTGACCATCTGACACAGTCTCAAGGAGACTTTCCTGAGTTCCTGCACCACCTGGTTCTGCTCGCTAGAGAGGTAACCTCATCTGTAGAGCGTCTTATGACAGCTTAAAAAACGTACAGCAAAATATAATAGTACTTATAATAATTATTATTATTATTATAATGCATGGACTTTTATCCACCCTGTGATGTCTACCAAGTCATGTGAGTGTGTTGTGATGATGTTAAATGGCTTACATTTTAAAGGGGCTACACCATGAATGTAAAAAAATATATATTATATATAAATATTGCCCGCCAACAACCCCGTGGTCAACAATTGGTATTTTCTTGTGCGCCTGGCGTATTTCATCCAATTAAATGATAACTTCATGAAGACATTTGGAAAGTCTGTTTCCAATGTATTTTGCATTGTATTCTTGCATGTGAGGCTGTTGTCCTTTTACCATAATATTTAATATTGTCTGACCACATTACCACCAAGATAAAAGTCTTGTAAATGTATTGCATGAATGAACAGGTATCGCAAATAAAGTGATTCCAGTTGCATTTCTGATCTGGTGTCCCGTCTAATATGTCTCTATCCACTAATATGTCTCTATCCACAACGTCAGGCCTATGTCAGTGAGTCGTTCATCCCAGAAGAGAAAGTCCAGGAGCTGGGGCCTGCGTCACGCAACGCCACTACTGATGACATCAGCATGTGGAACATCACACAGATTGACACACTGTGTTCTTTAATGGACTCTTCAGATGGGGAGTGGGATTCAGCTCTGGTAAGTATACAAATGATCTTTCATTGATTGATGGTGTTATTGACAAAAATGCATGGGGCGGCAGTGGCTCAGGAGGTAGAGCGTCTGTCTGTTTGTCTGTCTGTCTGTCTGTCTGGCTGGCTGGCAGGCAGTGTAATCAGTGTAGAAGTGAGAAAACATAATGTGTTGTGATTATATTTACACGTTTTTGCATGTGTGTTCGTAAATGTGTGCAGTACATGTATATGGCACTAACACAGTTTTTGTCACCATCAAGGCCAAGGCCATCATTTCCAAGTATCTGACTAAGGCGGGCAACAGTCTTGGCAGTGCAGAGCTCAGTTGTGTCAAGGGACCCAACCTGTGTTCCCTGGATACCAGTGTCCTACAGACCATCTCAGAGGACACCCTCAGGTGAGGGGTGTTGGGGAGGGAGCCAGTAGTATCGTAAATCATGTTTACTTTAGTATTTCTTCACTACTTGCACACACTTGAACATCGACATTAATGCAAAAAACTATTATTATAAAAAATGAATTGGGAATATTTGTGGGCTTTATTGACAGTGTATAGTAGAGCGAGACAGGAAACAGGGAGAGAGAGATGGGGAATGACATGCAGCAAAGGTTGTCGGGACTGGGATTCAAACTCGCGACACTCTGTCAGACTGTATTAGAGCCTATATATGGTATGCGCCTGGACCGCTAGGCCAACGGGCGCCCCACCCAAAACTATTTTTAACCTAATTAACCCTGGCATCCGTATTTTGGGCTGGCAAAAATAAGAATCAATTATTATTTTATAGAAATAAAAGTCCTAATAATAATAATTCACGCATTTTCACAAATAAAAAAGAAAGTAGTAAAATTAGCATACATTTCTACAAGCAACATCGTACAACAAATTATAAAAGAGTGATGTGTGTGATTCCATGACATATTAGCCAAAAGGTAAATAAGATATGTAAGGGACTGGATTTTAGAGACTGAATAAATTACATTTGTGGTTGAAAATGTGGTAGCACTCTTTTGAGATGTGTGCTGTGTGTCTCCTGGTGTTTCCAGTAATTCCAGTTTGCTGGTAGTGTCCAGCTGTACGCTGGAGAAGAAGAAAGTGCTCTTTAACATCGCAGAAAAAGCCTTCTCTGGACTCAGCCGCACTACAGCTATCAGCACTACCAGCTTCCAGAATACAGAGCCATTTTTGGGTAAGCAAGCATTCATTCACATGTACATGCGTACAAACACATACTGTATATTGCAGTGGTTCTCAAACATTTCCATGTCAAGGACCCCAAGTTCATACACAACTGTCTCTACTGTACTGTATACCAGTGGTAATAGCCTAACTCAAACATCCTCACAATGTCTCAAATTTCTCACGCACGCACGCACACGCACGCACGCACGCACGCACGCACGCACACACACACACACACACACACACACACACACACACACACACACACACACACACACACACACACACACACACACACACACACACACACACACACACACACACACACACACACACTTTAGAGATGGATAAATTCAGTATTTTCTTTATGACCTGTAGGTGGTGCATCCCTTTCCTATGTGAGAAGTGCCGCTGCCTCCAATGTCAACATGGACCTGGATACCTGCGTCAATCTGGACCCGAGTGTTGTACAGGTTAGTGGCGTGTGCGTGCGTACGTGCGTGCGGCCTTGTGGTTGTACATTTGGGAAAGGCAAGTGGTTAATGTATGTTTTTATAATATAATAATTTATATCTACAATAACTAGTAACTAAAGTTTTCAAATAATTGTAGTGGAGTAACAGTACAATATTTGCTTCTGAGATGTAAGTAAAAGTATAGACAATTGGAAATACTCCAGTAAAGTAAAAGTACCTTCTAATTGTACTTACAATGCTGCGAAGTCCAGAGCTCGATGAATGTTAGGGACCAAAAAAAAAGTCACTACCAATCAACTTTAAATTGCCTGAAACGTACTCCTAACAGGTTTTTGGGGGATTATTTTTTTTTTGACACAATGGTGTCACTACCGAAACGAAAAAAAAATTACTAAGTCCAGAGCTCGATGAATGTTAGGGACAAAAAAAAAAGTCTCTACCAATCAACTTTAAATTGCCTGAAACGTACTCCTAACAGATTTTTGGGGGAACAATTTTTTTTTTGACACAATGGTGTCACTACCGAAACGATTTTTTTTTTACTAAGTCCAGAGCTCGATGAATGTTAGGGACCAAAAAAAAAGTCACTATCAATCAACTTTCAATTGCCTGAAACGTACTCCTAACAGGTTTTTGGGGGAATATTTTTTTTTTTTGACACAATGGCGTCACTACCGAAACGAAAAAAAAATTACCAAGTCCAGAGCTCGATGAATGTTAGGGACCAAAAAAAAAGTCTCTACCAATCAACTTTAAATTGCCTGAAACGTACTCCTAACAGGTTTTTGGGGGAACAATTTTTCTCTCTCTTTAACATCGCAGAAAAAGACTTCTCTGGACTCAGCCGCACTACAGCTATCAGCACTACCAGCTTCAAGAATACAGAGCCATTTTGGGTAAGCTAGCATTCATTCACATGTACTGTACATGCGTACAACCACATACTGTATATTGCAGTGGTTCTCAAACATATCCATGTCAAGGACCCCAAGTTCCTACACAACTGTCTCTACTGTACTGTATACCAGTGGTAATAGCCTAACTCAAACATCCTCACAATGTCTCAAATTTCTCACGCACGCACGCACACACACACACACACACACACACACACACACACACACACACACACACACACACACACATACACACACACACTTTAGAGATGGATAAATTCAGTATTTTCTTTATGACCTGTAGGTGGTGCATCCCTTTCCTATGTGAGAAGTGCCGCTGCCTCCAATGTCAACATGGACCTGGATACCTTCGTCAATCTGGACCCGAGTGTTGTACAGGTTAGTGGCGTGTGCGTGCGTACGTGCGTGCGGCCTTGTGGTTGTACATCTGGGGAAAGGCAAGTGGTTAATGTATGTTTTTATAATATAATAATTTATATCTACAATAACTAGTAACTAAAGTTTTCAAATAATTGTAGTGGAGTAACAGTACAATATTTGCTTCTGAGATGTAAGTAAAAGTATAGACAATTGGAAATACTCCAGTAAAGTAAAAGTACCTTCTAATTGTACTTACAATGCTGCGAAGTCCAGAGCTCGATGAATGTTAGGGACCAAAAAAAAAGTCACTACCAATCAACTTTAAATCGCCTGAAACGTACTCCTAACAGGTTTTTGGGGGAATATTTTTTTTTTTTACACAATGGTGTCACTACCGAAACGAAAAAAAATTACTAAGTCCAGAGCTCGATGAATGTTAGGGACCCAAAAAAAAGTCTCTACCAATCAACTTTAAATTGCCTGAAACGTACTCCTAACAGGTTTTTGGTTTTTGGGGGAATATATATATTTTTTTGGCCTCCACACTTAGTGATTTTTTCAGATTTAACTTCGTTTCGGTAGTGACACAATGGTGTCACTACCGAAACGAAAAAAAAATTACTAAGTCCATAGCTCGATGAATGTTAGGGACCAAAAAAAAAGTCACTACCAATCAACTTTAAATTGCCTGAAACGTACTCCTAACAGGCTTTTGGGGGAATATTTTTGTTTTTGACACAATGGTGTCACTACCGAAACGAAAAAAAAATTACTAAGTCCAGAGCTCGATGAATGTTAGGGACCAAAAAAAAAGTTTCTACCAATCAACTTTAAATTGCCTGAAACGTACTCCTAACAGGTTTTTGGGGGATTTTTTTTTTTTTTGACACAATGGTGTCACTACCGAAACGAAAAAAAAATTACTAAGTCCAGAGCTCGATGAATGTTAGGGACCAAAAAAAAAGTTTCTACCAATCAACTTTAAATTGCCTGAAACGTACTCCTAACAGGTTTTTGGGGGAATATATATTTTTTTGACACAATGGTGTCACTACCGAAACGAAAAAAAAATGACTAAGTCCAGAGCTCAATGAATGTTAGGGACCAAAAAAAAAGTCACTACCAATCAACTTTAAATTGCCTGAAACGTACTCCTAACAGGTTTTTGGGGGATTTTTTTTTTTTTGACACAATGGTGTCATTACCGAAACAAAACAAAAATGACTAAGTCCAGAGCTCGATGAATGTTAGGGACAAAAAAAAAAGTTTCTACCAATCAACTTTAAATTGCCTGAAACGTACTCCTAACAGGTTTTTGGGGGAACAAATTTTTTTTTGACACAATGGTGTCACTACCGAAACGAAAAAAAAAATTACTAAGTCCAGAGCTCGATGAATGTTAGGGACCAAAAAAAAAGTCACTACCAATCAACTTTAAATTGCCTGAAACGTACTCCTAACAGGTTTTTGGGGGAATATATTTTTTTTTGACACAATGGTGTCACTACCGAAAGGAAAAAAAAATGACTAAGTCCAGAGCTCGATGGATGTTAGGGACCAAAAAAAAAGTCTCTACCAATCAACTTTAAATTGCCTGAAACGTACTCCTAACAGGTTTTTGGGGGAATATATATATTTTTTGGCCTCCACACTAAGTGATTTTTTCGGATTTAACTTCGTTTCGGTAGTGACACAATGGTGTCACAATGGTGTCACTACCGAAACGAAAAAAAAATGACTAAGTCCAGAGCTCGATGAATGTTAGGGACCAAAAAAAAAGTCACTACCAATCAACTTTAAATTGCCTGAAACGTACTCCTAACAGGTTTTTGGGGGAATATATATTTTTTTGACACAATGGTGTCACTACCGAAACGAAAAAAAAAATCCAAGTCCAGAGCTCGATGAATGTTAGGGACCAAAAAGAAAGTCACTACCAATCAACTTTAAATTGCCTGAAACGTACTCCTAACAGGTTTTGGGGGAACAATTTTTTTTTTGACACAATGGTGTCACTACCGAAACGAAAAAAACATTACTAAGTCCAGAGCTCGATGAATGTTAGGGACCAAAAAAAAGGTCACTACCAATCAACTTTAAATTGCCTGAAACGTACTCCTAACAGGTTTTTGGGGGATTTTTTTTTTTTTTTTGACACAATGGTGTCACTACCGAAACGAAAAAAAAATGACTAAGTCCAGAGCTCGATGAATGTTAGGGACCAAAAAAAAAGTCTCTACCAATCAACTTTAAATTGCCTGAAACGTACTCCTAACAGGTTTTTGGGGGAACAAATTTTTTTTTGGCCTCCACACTTAGTGATTTTTTCGGATTTAACTTCGTTTCGGTAATGACACAATGGTGTCACTACCAAAATGAAAAAAAAATGACTAAGTCCAGAGCTCGATGAATGTTAGGGACCAAAAAAAAAGTCACTACCAATCAACTTTAAATTGCCTGAAACGTACTCCTAACAGGTTTTTGGGGGAACCATTTTTTTTTTGACACAATGGTGTCACTACCGAAACGAAAAAAAAATGACTAAGTCCAGAGCTCGATGAATGTTAGGGACCAAAAAAAAAGTCTCTACCAATCAACTTTAAATTGCCTGAAACGTACTCCTAACAGGTTTTTGGGGGAACGATTTTTTTTTTGGCCTCCACACTTAGTGATTTTTTCGGATTTAACTTCGTATGGTGTCACTACCGAAACGAAAAAAAAATGACTAAGTCCAGAGCTCGATGAATGTTAGGGACCAAAAAAAAAGTCACTACCAATCAACTTTAAATTGCCTGAAACGTACTCCTAACAGGTTTTTGGGGGAATATTTTTTTTTTGACACAATGGTGTCACTACCGAAACGAAAAATTTTCTCTCTCTTTAACATCGCAGAAAAAGCCTTCTCTGGACTCAGCCGCACTACAGCTATCAGCACTACCAGCTTCCAGAATACAGAGCCATTTTTGGGTAAGCAAGCATTCATTCACATGTACATGCGTACAAACACATACTGTATATTGCAGTGGTTCTCAAACATTTCCATGTCAAGGACCCCAAGTTCATACACAACTGTCGGTAGCACTTTACAATAATGACCCGTTATAAAGCATTTATAAACGTTTATAAGTAGTTTGTAAACTATTAACAAATCACTAACAACCTGTTTGTTGACATTCGTAAATGATTACTAAAACCTTTATAACTACAGTTACAAATCATTTGAAAAGTATTAGTAAGTAGTGAACTATTCATGAATAAGCCATTTATATACATCTGTAAAAGATTATTAAATCATTTGTAACGACCCATTCTAAAGCATTTATAAACGTTTATATGCAGTTTGTAGACTATTAACAAATCATTAACAACCTGTTTATTGACATTCGTAAATGATTACTAAAACCTTTATAACTACGGTTACAAATCATCTATAAAGGTATTAGTAACTATTCATGAATAAGCCATTTATAATACATCTGTAAATGATTATTAAATCATTTGTAACTGATGTTACATAATATATACAAGCTATTGGTAGCTTGTTCATGTTTAACATATGCTTTGTTAAACATTCCTAAAGTATCTATAAATCCTTTAGTGGAGGTGTTAGGACCCAAAAATATGCCGTTGACTTCAAGTCATGATGCAAAGGTCCCCTTTGGTATGGAAGTACCTTAGGGCCATAGGAAAACATTTATCCAAAGAGACGAGTTAGATCACCCTTCATTTCTGAAATATACATGTTTTAAAAAATGGCTGCCACCATTTACAGCAATACAGCAAAAACAATATCTTTGCTTCTGTTAAAGCTATAACAATAATATTGGTGTCAAAGTGTACATTTTTGGGGTCAAGTAATCCAATTCAATAGGTTTCAAGGCAAAAAAAATATAAAAAAATCTCAATGCCATGAAAACAGGGCTAAAATATGCTAATTTAATTGGAAAATGTTGTTTTAACAGGGTAACTTTCCATTTTCCCCACTCTAAAACCTTAATTTAGTTTCCCCTTTGGCATGGAAGTACCTTAGGGCCATAGGAAAACATTTATCCAAAGAGACGAGTTAGATCACCCTTCATTTCTGAAATATACACGTTTTAAAAAATGGCCGCCACCATTTACAGCAATACAGCAGAACCAATATCTTTGCTTCTGTTAAAGCTATAATAATATTATTGGTGTCAAAGTGTACATTTTTGGGGTCAAATAATCCAATTCAATAGGTTTCCAGGCAAAAAACCCAATCATTTTCTTATTGCCATTGAAAACAGGGGTAAAATATGCACATTTTATTAGAAAAATACGTAAATAACGGGTAACTTTCCATTTATTTCCCCTTTAAAACTTTAATTTAGTTTTCCCTTTGGCATGGAAGTACCTTAGGGGAATAGGAAATAAATTATCCAAAGACACAAACTAGATAAGACGTCATTTCTAAAGTATTTGTGTTTTAAAAAATGGCCGCCACCATTTACAGCAATACAGCATAGCCCATATCTTTGCTTCTGTTAGGGCTATGATGATAATATTGGTGTCAAAGTGTACATTTCTGGAGCCAAGGAATACAATTACATAGGTTCCAAGACTAAAAAAACCAATAGTTTTCTCATTACCCTCACAATGGGGGTAAAATATGCACATTTCATCAACAAAATAAGTGACATTAAAATGTTCCCCCTATAAAAAAACTTTAAGAAGTACAACCTCTTATGCACATGCCATATGCTCTATGTGTGTCTGTCCAATCTAGGAACCCAGTCAAAAAAAGGAAAAAACAGCACCCTCTGCTATTTTTTTCCTTAAGATTTGACTCTGGGGGGGACCTCCCAATAGAATGTGGATAACAGGATGGTGGCCATTAGGTCCGCCCTCAGCCCTCCACTTCCGGTCTACGTGTCTTTGTTTACATTCCTAACATTCCTAACTATACACGTTGTATCAGGAGCTCCCGACAGATTCAGCTGCAGAGCTCTGATCTGTCTTGAGAGATTAGTGTCTGTCTGACTGTAAGTGTATATGTCTGACTGCTATCACCTGAGAGTTACACCTGTTGCTGCCACAAAACATAAATTCTGCACAAGGGACTGCAACAATTTGATTAAATCAGAGGTGACAGAAAATCTGAGACACTTTGAGGTTCAATTTGAGGTTTGTACTACTTTCTCATTGAATACAGAATGTTTTTTATGTTAACTGTGCCATTATTGATCAAAAAGTGGACAGAGCAAGAAGAAGACATGAAGAGTCTGTGAGCCCAGTAAAAACACAGTGCATGAATGGTGGTGGCAAGTTCACTGCACAGGCTATACTCTCATGCTCATCATCATCCTCATGTGAATAAACCACACCGTGTTTCTTCTGTGGTGAAGTTGGCAACAGAAAGGAACTAAGGACGGCTTCCACCCTGGGATTGGATCGAAAAGTGAAATAATGTGCTCAGGTGCTGGGTGACAAGTGTCTGTTAGCTAAACAAGCTGCTGGTGACATGGTAGCTATGGAGGCAGTGCATCATCGTGCATGCCTGACTAGGCTCTATAGAAAAGCACAAACCGCCGTTGTGACATGACAGAAAATAAGGCAACACAGGTCATCAGAGCACATGTCCTCAATGAATTGTTTGAGTCAATCAATTATTATTAAATGTAACACCACGCGCCTTCGAGAGGATATTGACATCAGATCTGTGCGACTAGATCGTGGCTGGTCCCTGTTATGTTGTTTGATGATGACCTGAAAGCTGTTGTTGGCATGAAAAGCAACACATTTACTGATGTCTCCATCATCTTCAGAGCAGCTAAAATCCTCCGGGAAGAATATCTTCCGATGAAACAATAATTTACAGGTTCCTTCACAGCCTCCTGATTCAATCCCTCCCCTGTTGCAATTGTTCCTAAACATGCTTCTGGATGGATAAGGTATTGACCAGCCAGCCCCTGAACCAGAGAAGTGCCAGGTTGCTACATCAATTGGGCAGCAAATCATTTACAACTCTGTGAAATGCAGATCCAAGAAATGTCCGTAGTGTTAGTTGTCACATAAGAGAAAGGGAACCACAGCTTCACTGTATCTGGCAATGAATCTGCACCTGCATACTGGCAGTAAACACCAGGTGGATACCATGCATAAGCGAGGTATGGTGTATCATGTGATCGCTTGAAAACATTGAGTACAGTGATCAATCAGTGGGAGCAGATTGGTGTGGTGGTCCCACCTCAGGCAGTTAAGGGTGTCTTCACTAATGGTGGTTTTGACAACATTGACCTCAACCCATCGTCAACAACAGCAAAATCAGCCCTCCACGGGACATGCATAAGCATTCAGCAGCACTTCCCGTCAGATGACCAACAAACAGCCAATCTCACTAACATCCTAGTTCCAGCTAAGATGGGGAAGAAGCATGTAGCTTTCTACACAACAATGGATCTGGATGTTTCACTCCAAACTGATGTTCCTGCCCTTAGTACAAACAGTCATCCTCAGCCAGCCTCTTGTCCTCTCAGCAACATACTTGAAGAAGGCTCCCAGTGGTTGGAGAGAGTCACCGACACCTTGTGGGGAAAGACAACCTTGAGGATGAAGAATGGATCTCATGGGGTGCATATTATGCAAGCATTGCAGAGCCTTGTTCAGCGCCCCCATCCAGATCATACATACTGCCACTGTTCACAGAGTCTCCTACCAGTCCCACTATGGCTTGGCTTGGCATGCAATGAATGTCCTCCTTCAAGCAATCAACTACCTAAATCCAGGTCAGACACCAGTCATGTTAGCTGATCAACCCCTATTCACACTTGCCAAAAAAGATGCTCTGGAGTGTGTCTGGAGACTGGCTGGATGAATGGCAGTGGATGGACTACAGCTCTCACCAATAGTGTTAATTCAACTAGTGGCAAAGCTCAGTCTTTCATTGGTGTAGACCACATCTGCAGAACCTGGTACATGCATCAGGTGTCTGTAGCTGCTCTGTACTTGTGATGAAGGCTTATGAGCGATATTTGGAAAAGGCTGTAAATGATGAGTCGAGCCCCCTCTTCCTTTTGCCCTTTGATGAATGGCTTCAATTTCAATTATTTCAAGGGACTTGCCAGAACTGGTTATTTGCAAGTGCAAGACTCAAATTACCACAACAACCCCATTGTCATGGTAGTAAGAAAATTATTGGGGATTTGTTTTACCTTGAAACCTAATTAATTGGATTCCTTGACCCTAAAAATGTTTACCATTATAGCTTTAACAGAAGTAAATATGGGTTCTGCTGTATCACTTCAAATGGTGGCGGCCATTTTTAAAAACGCATATATTTCAGAAATGAATGTGATCTTATTTGTCTCTTTGGATCATTTCTTTCTTAGTGCTCTAAGGTGCTTCTATACCAAAGGGAAAAGTAAATCAAAGTTTTAGAGGAGGGGGGGTAAGTTACCCTGTTAAAACGTATTCTTCAAATGAAATTTACATATTTTACCCCCCGCTGTCATGGCAATTAGTAAAGCATTTGGTATTTTACATTGAAACCTATTTAATTGAATTCCTCAACCCCAAAAATGTACAATTTGACACCAATATTATTACTATAGCTCTAACAGAAGCAAAGATATGGGGTCTGGTATAATAGTGGTTAATTGTCGTCAGCCTTTTTTTAAAAACGCCTATATAAAGAAAATGAAGGGTGATCAAACTTGTCTCTTTGGATATTGTTTTTCCTATGGCCCTAAGGTACTTCCATACCAAAGGGGACCTTTGCATCATGACTTGAAGTCAAATGTTGCTTAGCACCTCCACTACTTAGTACATGTTATTATGTGCCCTATAGTAAAGTGAAGACAGTTCATCATTTACAACTGTCTGTTAATGTGTTTGTTCATGTTTAACATGCTTTGTAAAACATTCCTAAAATATCTATAAATCCTTTGTACATGTTATTATGTGCCCTACAGTAAAGTGAAGACAGTTCATCATTTATGACTGTCTGTTAATGTGGACTTTCTCCTTACCTGTTGCAAACTACCTGGCTTTCATGAATGCAGACACCAAACAATTACTAGAATTATCATTCATGTTAAGCAAATGATGCGTAAGACATTCGTAAAGAGTATGTAAACCATTTGTGGCGTTAGGGACCAAAAAAGTCACTACAAAGTACTACCAATCAACTCTAAATTGCCTGAAACGTACTCCTAACAGGTTTTTGGGGGGACGATTTTGGCCTCCACACTTAGTGATTATTTCGGATTTAACTTTCGTTTCGGTGGTGACCAACTTTCATTTCGGTAGTTTGATTACAAAATGTAAGTTGTGTAAAAAATAATCTGACTATACTAAGTTGTTATTTGTTTGTTTAAGTCAGGCTATACTCTACTCAGAGTCATAAGTTTACAAAATGTACTAAAGTACAGTGAACGTCTGTGCGGTTTGTCTTCATCACTGAAAATAACGTACATGTAAACTGATATAAAACTGCTGTCATGTGCAGTTGGGGTGAAGAAACACAACCATTTCACTCCTAATAATACCTATTTGATTTGACATCCTGACTTGCTGCTGTAGCTGAGGCTTGAACCTGTTACCTGCGGCTCACTAGTCAGTGACTCTATCCATTCACCTACAGCTGTTTCCTTGGAATCTGTGGTTCTGAAACGTTTTCTTGTCAACCCCCCAAATTGACATCTATTTGGGCAGTGGACCCCAATGTGAAAAGATGTAGTGTCAGGCTCCCCCATGAAAAAGATTTATATTTATGCTGTAACACATTTTTTTTTAAGTTATTTGTCTTGTTTGTTGTTCAAGTCAAAGCACCAGGAAGGCTGTACTTGTCAGCCATCTGTTAGCTCAATGGGTTGAGACGCAGTATTCATGATCCAGAGGCCATGAGTTCAAATCCCATTGATGTCTTTCCTATGATTCTTTCCTTTGCAGACTGGCTTCCAGAAGATCAAGTGAAAACTACCAGGAAGGCTATATTTGTCATCCAACTGTTAGCTCAATGGGTTGAGACGCAGTATACATGATCCAGAGGCCATGAGTTCAAATCCCATTGATGTCTTTCCTATGATTCTTTCCTTTGCAGACTGGCTTCCAGAATATCAACTGAAAACTACCAGGAAGGCTGCACTTGTCAGCCATCTGTTAGCTCAATGGGTTGAGACGCAGTATTCATGATCCAGAGGCCATGAGTTCAAATCCTATTGATGTCTTTCCTATGATTCTTTCCTTTGCAGACTGGCTTCCAGAGGATCAACTGAAAACTACCAGGAAGGCTGTACTTGTCAGCCATCTGTTAGCTCAATGGGTTGAGACGCAGTATTCATGATCCAGAGGCCATGAGTTCAAATCCCATTGATGTCTTTCCTATGATTCTTTCCTTTGCAGACTGGCTTTCAGAAGATCAACTGAAAACTATCAGGAAGGCTGTACTTGTCAGCCATCTGTTAGCTCAATGGATTGAGACGCAGTATACATGATCCAGAGGCCATGAGTTCAAATCCCACTGGTGTCTTTACTGTGATGCTTTCCTTTGCAGACTAACTTCTAGAAAAACAAGTTAAAACCACCAGGAAACCTGTAACTCTCAGCCAACAGCTTAGCTCAACTGGTAGAGCGTCTGTCCAATAACATGACTTGACCTGACTTGAGTGGGTTCGATTCCCACTCGAGTCAAGTGTCCCCGGTATCTTGGGGCAACGGATACATTGACTGATATCCTTAGTGATGCTTCCCTTTGCAGACTAACTTCTAGAAAACAAGTTAAAACCACCAGGAAACCTGTAACTCTCAGCCAACAGCATAGCTCAACTGGTAGAGCGTCTGTCCAATAACATGACTTGACTTGAGTGGGTTCGATTCCCACTCGAGTCAAGTGTCCCCGGTAACTTGGGGCAATGGATAAATTGACTGATATCCTTAGTGATGCTTCCCTTTGCAGACTAACTTCTAGAAAAACAAGTTAAAACCACCAGGAAACCTGTAACTCTCAGCCTACAGCATAGCTCAACTGGTAGAGCGTCTGTCCAATAACATGACTGGACTTGACTCGAGTGGGAATCGAACCCGCTCAAGTCAAGTCTCTCCAATAACATGACTGGACTTGACTCGAGTGGGAATCGAACTCGCTCCAGTCAAGTCTCTCCAATAACATGACTGGACTTGACTCGAGTGGGAATCGAACCCGCTCAAGTCAAGTCTCTCCAATAACATGACTGGACTTGACTCGAGTGGGAATCGAACCCACTCAAGTCAAGTCAAGCCATGTTATTGGACAGACGCTCTACCAGTTGAGCTATGCTGTAGGCTGAGAGTTACAGGTTTCCTGGTGGTTTTAACTTGTTTTTCTAAAAGTTAGTCTGCAAAGGGAAGCATCACTAAGGATATCAGTCAATTTATCCGTTGCCCCCAGATACCGGGGACACTTGACTCGAGTGGGAATCGAACCCACTCAAGTCAGGTCAAGTCATGTTATTGGACAGACGCTCTACCAGTTGAGCTAAGCTGTTGGCTGAGAGTTACAGGTTTCCTGGTGGTTTTAACTTGTTTTTCTAGAAGTTAGTCTGCAAAGGAAAGCATCACAGTAAAGACACCAGTGGGATTTGAACTCATGGCCTCTGGATCATGTATACTGCATCTCAATCCATTGAGCTAACAGATGGCTGACAAGTACAGCCTTCCTGGTAGTTTTCAGTTGATCTTCTGAAAGCCAGTCTGCAAAGGAAAGAATCATAGGAAAGACATCAATGGGATTTGAACTCATGGCCTCTGGATCATGAATACTGCGTCTCAACCCATTGAGCTAACAGATGGCTGACAAGTACAGCCTTCCTGGTAGTTTTCAGTTGATCCTCTGGAAGCCAGTCTGCAAAGGAAAGAATCATAGGAAAGACATCAATGGGATTTGAACTCATGGCCTCTGGATCATGAATACTGCGTCTCAACCCATTGAGCTAACAGATGGCTGACAAGTACAGCCTTCCTGGTAGTTTTCAGTTGATCTTCTGGAAGCCAGTCTGCAAAGGAAAGAATCATAGGAAAGACATCAATGGGATTTGAACTCATGGCCTCTGGATCATGTATACTGCGTCTCAACCCATTGAGCTAACAGTTGGATGACAAATATAGCCTTCCTGGTAGTTTTCACTTGATCTTCTGGAAGCCAGTCTGCAAAGGAAAGAATCATAGGAAAGACATCAATGGGATTTGAACTCATGGCCTCTGGATCATGTATACTGCGTCTCAACCCATTGAGCTAACAGTTGGATGACAAATATAGCCTTCCTGGTAGTTTTAACTTGATCTTCTGGAAGCCAGTCTGCAAAGGAAAGAATCATAGGAAAGACATCAATGGGATTTGAACTCATGGCCTCTGGATCATGAATACTGCGTCTCAACCCATTGAGCTAACAGATGGCTGACAAGTACAGCCTTCCTGGTGCTTTGACTTGAACAACAAACAAGACAAATAACTTTAAAAAAAATGTGTTACAGCATAAATATAAATCTTTTTCATGGGGGAGCCTGACACTACACCTTTTCACATTGGGGTCCACTGCCCAAATACAGATGTGCCACTTCAAAACTTCACACGTTACTGTTCTTTCCCTGAAAGTGGCCTGAAAATGCATGTTTTTCCTCCCTTTTCTGCCCTTAAAATGCACTGTTTTGCCCCTGAAAAGAAGTTGTCACTACACACCCCCGTTTTTCCCTTCAACAGACATCCATATACATGAGAACAAAAGAATGTGTGTTGAATAAGGTGTCAGACTCATTATGAGGCGAAAGGTGATTTGAAGAGGTCCTTGACCAGTTGCTCAAATTAATTAGCATCATAAAAGCAGTGATCATCAAAATAATTCAGCATTTTAAATGCCCTTCTTTGTCCCTCTTATTGCCCTGGGAATCCCCTGAAAATTTACTGTCTTGGCGATGGCAGGACATGTGAAGTTTTGAAGTGGCACATCTGTACATGTCAATTTGGGGGGTTGACAACAAAACGTTTCAGAACCACAGATTCCAAGGAAACAGCTGTAGGTGAATGGATAGAGTCACTGACTAGTGAGCCGCAGGTAACAGGTTCAAGCCTCAGCTACAGCAGCAAGTCAGGATGTCAAATCAAATAGGTATTATTAGGAGTGAAATGATTGTGTTTCTTCACCCCAACTGCACATGACAGCAGTTTTATATCAGTTTACATGTACGTTATTTTCAGTGATGAAGACAAACCACACAGACGTTCACTGTACTTTAGTACATTTTGTAAACTTATGACTCTGAGTAGAGTATAGCCTGACTTAAACAAACAAATAACAACTTAGTATAGTCAGATTATTTTTTACACAACTTACATTTTGTAATCAAACTACCGAAACGAAAGTTGGTCACCACCGAAACGAAAGTTAAATCCGAAAAAATCACTAAGTGTGGAGGCCAAAATCGTCCCCCCAAAAACCTGTTAGGAGTACGTTTCAGGCAATTTAGAGTTGATTGGTAGTACTTTGTAGTGACTTTTTTGCTCCCTAACATTCATCGAGCTCTGGACTTAGTAAATTTATTTTTTCACCATTGTGTCACTACCGAAACGAAAGTTTGTCACTACCGAAACGAAAGTTAAATCCGAAAAAATCACTAAGTGTGGAGGACAAAATCGTCCCCCCAAAAACCTGTTAGGAGTACGTTTCAGGCAATTTAGAGTTGATTGGTTATTTTCGTTTCGGTAAAATCTATTTTACAGAAACGAAAGTTAAATCCGAAAAAAATCACTAAGTGTGGAGGCCAAAATCGTCCCCCCAAAAAACTGTTAGGAGTACGTTTCAGGCAATTTAAAGTTGATTGGTAGTGACTTTTTTTTTGGTCCCTAACATTCATCGAGCTCTGGACTTAGTACTTTTTTTTCCGTTTCGGTAGTGACACTACCGAAACGAAAAAAAAAATGTTCCCCCAAAAACCTGTTAGGAGTACGTTTCAGGCAATTTAAAGTTGATTGGTAGTGACTTTTTTTTGGTCCCTAACATTCATCGAGCTCTGGACTTAGTAATTTTTTTTTCCGTTTCGGTAGTGACACTACCGAAACGAAAAAAAAATTGTTCCCCCAAAAACCTGTTAGGAGTACGTTTCAGGCAATTTAAAGTTGATTGGTAGTGACTTTTTTGCGACTTTTTTTTTGGTCCATAACATTCATCGAGCTCTGGACTTAGTAAATTTTTTTCCGTTTCGGTAGTGACACTACCGAAACGAAAAAAAAAATGTTGCCCCAAAAACCCGTTAGGAGTACGTTTCAGGCAATTTAAAGTTGATTGGTAGTGACTTTTTTTTTGGTCCCTAACATTCATCGAGCTCTGGACTATGTAAATTTTCTTTTTACCGAAACGTTTTGCCGAAACGAAAGTTTTGGAAAATTGTCCCCCCAAAAACCTGTTAGGAGTACGTTTCAGGCAATTTAGAGTTGATTGGTAGTACTTTTTAGTGACTTTTTTTTTCGTCCCTAACATTCATCGAGCTCTGGTATATGTAAATTTTCTTTTTACCGAAACGTTTGCCGAAACGAAAGTTTTGGAAAATCGTCCCCCCAAAAACCTGTTAGGAGTACGTTTCAGGCAATTTAGAGTTGATTGGTAGTACTTTTTAGTGACTTTTGTTTTTGTCCCTAACATTCATCGAGCTCTGGACTTAGTATATTTTTTTCCGTTTCGGTAGTGACACTACCGAAACGAAAAAAAAAATGTTCCCCCAAAAACCTGTTAGGAGTACGTTTCAGGCAATTTAAAGTTGATTGGTAGTGACTTTTTTGTGACTTTTTTTTTGGTCCCTAACATTCATCGAGCTCTGGACTTAGTATATTTTTTTCCGTTTCGGTAGTGACACTACCGAAACGAAAAAAAAAATGTTGCCCCAAAAACCTGTTAGGAGTACGTTTCAGGCAATTTAAAGTTGATTGGTAGTGACTTTTTTTTTGGTCCCTAACATTCATCGAGCTCTGGACTTAGTACATTTTTTTCCGTTTCGGTAGTGACACTACCGAAACGAAAAAAAAAATGTTGCCCCAAAAACCCGTTAGGAGTACGTTTCAGGCAATTTAAAGTTGATTGGTAGTGACTTTTTTTTTGGTCCCTAACATTCATCGAGCTCTGGACTATGTAAATTTTCTTTTTACCGAAACGTTTTGCCGAAACGAAAGTTTTGGAAAATTGTCCCCCCAAAAACCTGTTAGGAGTACGTTTCAGGCAATTTAGAGTTGATTGGTAGTACTTTTTAGTGACTTTTTTTTTCGTCCCTAACATTCATCGAGCTCTGGTATATGTAAATTTTCTTTTTACCGAAACGTTTGCCGAAACGAAAGTTTTGGAAAATCGTCCCCCCAAAAACCTGTTAGGAGTACGTTTCAGGCAATTTAGAGTTGATTGGTAGTACTTTTTAGTGACTTTTGTTTTTGTCCCTAACATTCATCGAGCTCTGGTATATGTAAATTTTCTTTTTACCGAAACGTTTTGCCGAAACGAAAGTTTTGGAAAATCGTCCCCCCAAAAACCTGTTAGGAGTACGTTTCAGTCAATTTAAAGTTGATTGGTAGTGACTTTTTTTTGGTCCCTAACATTCATCGAGCTCTGGACTTCGTAATTTCTTTTCCGTTTCGGTAGTGACACTACCGAAACGAAAAAAAAAATGTTCCCCCAAAAACCTGTTAGGAGTACGTTTCAGGCAATTTAAAGTTGATTGGTAGTGACTTTTTTGTGACTTTTTTTTTGGTCCCTAACATTCATCGAGCTCTGGACTTAGTAAATTTTTTTCCGTTTCGGTAGTGACACTACCGAAACGAAAAAAAAAATGTTGCCCCAAAAACCCGTTAGGAGTACGTTTCAGGCAATTTAAAGTTGATTGGTAGTGACTTTTTTTTTGGTCCCTAACATTCATCGAGCTCTGGACTATGTAAATTTTCTTTTTACCGAAACGTTTTGCCGAAACGAAAGTTTTGGAAAATTGTCCCCCCAAAAACCTGTTAGGAGTACGTTTCAGGCAATTTAGAGTTGATTGGTAGTACTTTTTTGTGACTTTTTTTTTGGTCCCTAACATTCATCGAGCTCTGGACTTAGTAAATTTTTTTCCGTTTCGGTAGTGACACTACCGAAACGAAAAAAAAAATGTTGCCCCAAAAACCCGTTAGGAGTACGTTTCAGGCAATTTAAAGTTGATTGGTAGTGACTTTTTTTTTGGTCCCTAACATTCATCGAGCTCTGGACTATGTAAATTTTCTTTTTACCGAAACGTTTTGCCGAAACGAAAGTTTTGGAAAATTGTCCCCCCAAAAACCTGTTAGGAGTACGTTTCAGGCAATTTAGAGTTGATTGGTAGTACTTTTTAGTGACTTTTTTTTTCGTCCCTAACATTCATCGAGCTCTGGTATATGTAAATTTTCTTTTTACCGAAACGTTTGCCGAAACGAAAGTTTTGGAAAATCGTCCCCCCAAAAACCTGTTAGGAGTACGTTTCAGGCAATTTAGAGTTGATTGGTAGTACTTTTTAGTGACTTTTGTTTTTGTCCCTAACATTCATCGAGCTCTGGTATATGTAAATTTTCTTTTTACCGAAACGTTTTGCCGAAACGAAAGTTTTGGAAAATCGTCCCCCCAAAAACCTGTTAGGAGTACGTTTCAGGCAATTTAGAGTTGATTGGTAGTACTTTTTAGTGACTTTTTTTTTCGTCCCTAACATTCATCGAGCTCTGGACTATGTAAATTTTCTTTTTACCGAAACGTTTTGCCGAAACGAAAGTTTTGGAAAATCGTCCCCCCAAAAACCTGTTAGGAGTACGTTTCAGGCAATTTAGGGTTGATTGGTAGTACTTTTTAGTGACTTTTTTTTTCGTCCCTAACATTCATCGAGCTCTGGACTGGATAAAATGCTGGTGACGAAAAATGACGAAAAATGCTGGTGACGAAAAAATGCTGGTGACGAAAAATGACGAAAAATGCTGGTGACGAAAAAATGCTGGTGACGAAAAATGACGAAAAATGCTGGTGACGAAAAGATGCTGGTGAAAAAATGCTGGTGACGAAAAATGACGAAAAATGCTGGTGACGAAAAAATGCTGGTGAAAAAATGCTGGTGACGAAAAATGACGAAAAATGCTGGTGACGAAAAATGACGAAAAATGCTGGTGACGAAAAATGCTGGTGACGAAAAATGACGAAAAATGACGAAAAATGACGAAAAATGCTGGTGACGAAAAAATGCTGGTGACGAAAAATGACGAAAAATGCTGGTGACGAAAAAATGCTGGTGACGAAAAATGACGAAAAATGCTGGTGACGAAAAATGACGAAAAATGCTGGTGACGAAAAAATGCTGGTGACGAAAAATGACGAAAAATGCTGGTGACGAAAAAATGCTGGTGGAGCTCTGGACTTAGTACATTTTTTTCCGTTTCGGTAGTGACACTACCGAAACGAAAAAAAAAATGTTGCCCCAAAAACCTGTTAGGAGTACGTTTCAGGCAATTTAAAGTTGATTGGTAGTGACTTTTTTTTTGGTCCCTAACATTCATCGAGCTCTGGACTTAGTAATTTTTTTTTCGTTTCGGTAGTGACACCATTGTGTCACTACCGAAACGAAGTTAAATCCGAAAAAATCACTAAGTGTGGAGGCCAAAAAAAAAATGTTCCCCCAAAAATCTGTTAGGAGTACGTTTCAGGCAATTTAAAGTTGATTGGTAGAGACTTTTTTTTTGGTCCCTAACATTCATCGAGCTCTGGACTTAGTAATTTTTTTTTCGTTTCGGTAGTGACACCATTGTGTCAAAAAAAAAAAAAATCCCCCAAAAACCTGTTAGGAGTACGTTTCAGGCAATTTAAAGTTGATTGGTAGTGACTTTTTTTTTGGTCCCTAACATTCATCGAGCTCTGGACTTCGCAGCATTGTAAGTACAATTAGAAGGTACTTTTACTTTACTGGAGTATTTCCAATTGTCTATACTTTTACTTACATCTCAGAAGCAAATATTGTACTGTTACTCCACTACAATTATTTGAAAACTTTAGTTACTAGTTATTGTAGATATAAATTATTATATTATAAAAACATACATTAACCACTTGCCTTTCCCAAATGTACAACCACAAGGCCGCACGCACGTACGCACGCACACGCCACTAACCTGTACAACACTCGGGTCCAGATTGACGCAGGTATCCAGGTCCATGTTGACATTGGAGGCAGCGGCACTTCTCACATAGGAAAGGGATGCACCACCTACAGGTCATAAAGAAAATACTGAATTTATCCATCTCTAAAGTGTGTGTGTGTATGTTTGTGTGTGTGTGTGTGTGTGTGTGTGTGTGTGTGTGTGTGTGTGTGTGTGTGTGTGTGTGTGTGTGCGTGCGTGCGTGCGTGCGTGTGCGTGCGTGCGTGAGAAATTTGAGACATTGTGAGGATGTTTGAGTTAGGCTATTACCACTGGTATACAGTACAGTACAGACAGTTGTGTATGAACTTGGGGTCCTTGACATGGAAATGTTTGAGAACCACTGCAATATACAGTATGTGTTTGTACGCATGTACATGTGAATGAATGCTTGCTTACCCAAAAATGGCTCTGTATTCTGGAAGCTGGTAGTGCTGATAGCTGTAGTGCGGCTGAGTCCAGAGAAGGCTTTTTCTGCGATGTTAAAGAGCACTTTCTTCTTCTCCAGCGTACAGCTGGACACTACCAGCGAACTGGAATTACTGGAAACACCAGGAGACACACAGCACACATCTCAAAAGAGTGCTACCACATTTTCAACCACAAATGTAATTTATTCAGTCTCTAAAATCCAGTCCCTTACATATCTTATTTACCTTTTGGCTAATATGTCATGGAATCACACACATCACTCTTTTATAATTTGTTGTACGATGTTGCTTGTAGAAATGTATGCTAATTTTACTACTTTCTTTTTTATTTGTGAAAATGCGTGAATTATTATTATTAGGACTTTTATTTCTATAAAATAATAATTGATTCTTATTTTTGCCAGCCCAAAATACGGATGCCAGGGTTAATTAGGTTAAAAATAGTTTTGGGTGGGGCGCCCGTTGGCCTAGCGGTCCAGGCGCATACCATATATAGGCTCTAATACAGTCTGACAGAGTGTTGCGAGTTTGAATCCCAGTCCCGACAACCTTTGCTGCATGTCATTCCCCATCTCTCTCTCCCTGTTTCCTGTCTCGCTCTACTATACACTGTCAATAAAGCCCACAAATATTCCCAATTCATTTTTTATAATAATAGTTTTTTGCATTAATGTCGATGTTCAAGTGTGTGCAAGTAGTGAAGAAATACTAAAGTAAACATGATTTACGATACTACTGGCTCCCTCCCCAACACCCCTCACCTGAGGGTGTCCTCTGAGATGGTCTGTAGGACACTGGTATCCAGGGAACACAGGTTGGGTCCCTTGACACAACTGAGCTCTGCACTGCCAAGACTGTTGCCCGCCTTAGTCAGATACTTGGAAATGATGGCCTTGGCCTTGATGGTGACAAAAAATGTGTTAGTGCCATATACATGTACTGCACACATTTACGAACACACATGCAAAAACGTGTAAATATAATCACAACACATTATGTTTTCTCACTTCTACACTGATTACACTGCCTGCCAGCCAGCCAGACAGACAGACAGACAGACAGACGCTCTACCTCCTGAGCCACTGCCGCCCCATGCATTTTTGTCAATAACACCATCAATCAATGAAAGATCATTTGTATACTTACCAGAGCTGAATCCCACTCCCCATCTGAAGAGTCCATTAAAGAACACAGTGTGTCAATCTGTGTGATGTTCCACATGCTGATGTCATCAGTAGTGGCGTTGCGTGACGCAGGCCCCAGCTCCTGGACTTTCTCTTCTGGGATGAACGACTCACTGACATAGGCCTGACGTTGTGGATAGAGACATATTAGTGGATAGAGACATATTAGACGGGACACCAGATCAGAAATGCAACTGGAATCACTTTATTTGCGATACCTGTTCATTCATGCAATACATTTACAAGACTTTTATCTTGGTGGTAATGTGGTCAGACAATATTAAATATTATGGTAAAAGGACAACAGCCTCACATGCAAGAATACAATGCAAAATACATTGGAAACAGACTTTCCAAATGTCTTCATGAAGTTATCATTTAATTGGATGAAATACGCCAGGCGCACAAGAAAATACCAATTGTTGACCACGGGGTTGTTGGCGGGCAATATTTATATATAATATATATTTTTTTACATTCATGGTGTAGCCCCTTTAAAATGTAAGCCATTTAACATCATCACAACACACTCACATGACTTGGTATACATCACAGGGTGGATAAAAGTCCATGCATTATAATAATAATAATAATTATTATAAGTACTATTATATTTTGCTGTACGTTTTTTAAGCTGTCATAAGACGCTCTACAGATGAGGTTACCTCTCTAGCGAGCAGAACCAGGTGGTGCAGGAACTCAGGAAAGTCTCCTTGAGACTGTGTCAGATGGTCAAACACTGCATGGATGATGACGTCTTTCTCTGGAGGAGTAGGCACCAGCAGCATCTCTGCAGTCTGCTTCGGAGTCAGGAGGTGTAGAATCTGGACACGTTTAAGACAAGAGACAGACAGACAGGACATAATGGGAGAGGGCAGGATATGAGATTTAACCACTGAAGCCCTATTTTATACGTAATCGAATTATAATGTCACACTCGCAAATCAGCTATTACGTTTTTGAAAATCTTGCAATCCTGTGATGACATGCCCAAAATATACGCCAGGTTGAAAGGTTATTAAGTTACTGTAATTGTAGTGTCAAGTACAAACAATCAAATCAATGTTTTCAGTAAAAATGTTCAGATTATCCACACTCACTCCAGAGAAGTCACGGTTGAGGTCATAGAAGTCTGTGATGGGGGCGAACATGGAGAAGAATCCAAAGTTCTCCTCCAGCCATTCTGCACTATGGCTGGATGAGGAGACACACTGAGGATCTGAAGATAAATACACAAGTCAGTGTAGGCTATAATAGTATAGTATTAGAATAGAGTAATGTTTTACTCAAAAATGTACCCTGAAAGCAACAGAAATTCCTGTACATCTGCAGACAAATGGTCCTCTGAGCTTGTCTCTAGCTATGGCTACTTGGTTCACTTACTGGACGTGTTGTGATGTAGCAAGAAGTAATGGATGAAGTGTTCGTACATCACTGGGCTGTGGTTGTGATCAGGATCCATGAGACGCATATGATGACTCAGGTCTTTTACTCTGGACCCAGCAATGCAAAGAAATGTATCATTATTCCGGGACTATTTTGTGTATTTCGACTATAAGTGTTTTCCAAACGTAGGGTCTTACTCTTGACCCATTTTTGGGTCACAGACCAGGTTTTATGAATTAAAGTAAGGTAAAGTTTTTTAAATCAACAGATTTTCAGAAATTAAAGAAATACATTTTTTAAATATGCATACTTTATAATTCATAATGATTTTTCTTAAAAGTTTAGGTCCCAGGAAGTCACCAAATGTATCTTTCAGGTCTCAAGCTGAAAATGTTTGGGAAACAGTTATGTTCTAGAGAAGATAGCATTCCCTTTATAAACGGGACAACTCACAGGGCTTGGTAAACAGGACAGGTGAAGTTCTTAAAGCTGAGGCAGTCTAGGAGGCTTATGGGAACTGTAGGCAGCAGAGGCAGCAGTTTGATCTGGAACCACATCCTGATGAAGTCTGGGTCCTCCAGGTTCTCCTGGGTATCATCGACTCTGACATAGTGAGGTTGCTACGGGCAGCACAGTGCATGAAACGGGCCACATTTTCCACTGCGTTGGTAAGCTGGTAGAAGAGATGGGGAGAAGGATAATGGATGTACAGGCATGACTTTCCTATCCGACGACATCTAGAATAGAATTTGGAATCCTTTGTGTAATACATTTAAATTAAAGAAATTCAGAAACAATTAATAAAGCCTTCTCACGCCACATGATCTTTCTTCAAGGGTGATGCTGCAAGTGTCCTGGACCTCAGTGGTGTCATTGCCCATGTCCAAATAGCTGTTCAACAAGCAAGCACAATAATCAGCATCATATTCATAGATAATGGACAGTGGACGAAACAAGGGACTTACAAAGGACATAACCTGCAATATTTCTGGATGGCCACCAGAGGGTGCCCAGAGGCTGACCTTTGTTATCACTCCAAAAGCAGGACATTGTTGACCTTTGTCTTGTTAGGTTCACTATCACAAAGTGACAAATTCCTTGTGTCGGTTTGTATTTAAGTTCCCTTTAATAATTTTAACTTTGTTCAGCCACCTACCCTGTGTTCACATCTTAGTAAAGGGCTTGTGTTTGTCTTTCCTTTTGTAATCTTTGTGTCCTGCCTTGCTTAGGTCACTTGTTTAAGGTTACAATCAACAATTCCAGTTATTACTCACTCAATATTTGCTATCTCGCATGTAATATTCAAAGAAACGTTTTGAGTTAATCCATAAATAAACGTTGCCCTTTTGTTGATTTCCATTATTTTGTGTTGTGTTGTGTTGAATGTGAAAGGAAACAGAAGTCCACTAACACCACCGGCACTCTTAATTAAACTAGTTCGGCTCATCCAGGAAAATCTGTGACTTTGGTCAAGACTAGCCTGCACAACATAATTGGAAAGACATGGACGCTGGACTGTACATGCATCTACTCACTGTATGAAAGAATATGAATTGTACTTACAACACTTGGTGGAAGGCATACTTGATTTGGTCAGGGAGTTGCCCATGGGGTAAGAATCTCTGTAATAGTGGCGGTACAACATGGTTGAACCAATCCTCCACATTTGTCACATCAAACTCTTCCATTGGTTGGGCTATGGACGTATTATGTGGCGTGTACATGCCAGCCAGCTCAGCTAGGGTCCAGTTCAGCAGGGTCTGGGTCAGAGTCATGCTTCCGATCTCGGATACATTTCTCTGGAGAGCAACAGATAGATAGGAATGTCAGGGTCATGTCAGGTTAGCAGATGTAATATGCATAACCATAATAAACTAGTCATATAAAAACAAGTAATTGGCTTCTCATATATGCATATAGTATATGTATGTACGCTGTATGTACCTCACGTGTGAGAGACACAAACTCACTGACGAGGCTCCCAACAGGTCTGAAAGCTCCCATCAACCCATTCACCACCTGCAAGTGTTTCAAAAAGAACAAAATAATATTGTTTAAGGTTATGAAGATTACCATCAACAATCTGGTAAAAGTTTAATTGGATGAAAGAAATGTATAATATTTAAAGCTATGCAACCTCTCTGAAGCTATTCTGTGGTGGTGGTGGTGGTGGTGAGTAGGGGCTATGTGAGGTGTATGTGTATCCGGGGGTGGAGGTGGGGGTGGGCCCAGGACCACCGGTCATTAAGCTGTGGAAGATCAGGCTGAGGGTCCCGTTGTCCAGGCCTGCAACCTCAGGCCTCAGTAGCAGCTCAGCCTTCTGTTCTGGAGACAGCAGGTGAAGAACCTCCAATTGCAACCCGGAAGACACGGAGAGAAGGAAGGTCAATTCATAGACAGTGTAGGGGAAGTTACTTTTAATTATTACACATGACTTTCAATTAAAAGTAATCATCGTCTTCACTTGGACCACAATAACAAAGGGTGGGTGTAAAAAATGTATCTGTCACCCCCCAGACGTTACGTTTCGCGTCCGGAGGAGCAAGCCGTTAATTCAAACTATACCGTTGACGTTTAATTGTTTTGTTTTGTTTTAGTTTTTTTTATCCCAAGAGAACAGTCGAATAATGACAGTTACAAAAATATAAGCCTGTATTTGGCCTCCCAAAAGATGCATAACAAAGAGGCATCAAATAGAACAAATAGACCAATTCCAATATTCATTTTGTGAACGTGAACACAGCTTCTGAACCATTCCTTAGCTCCATGGTTACTGAACTAAATATTGGACCCAATCGTCACAAGACACACAATATGTACAAGATTTTCATACGAAAATGGAACATTCGTGGTAAAATACAAACATTCGTGGTAAAATATATACCATATAAATAAAAGGCCCTGTTACAATGTTGAGCAGAAACAGGAGCACATCTAGCATAAGACTGAACTAGAATTTTCACAATTCAGGGCAATTGCAAAGTGTGGTTGCGCCGACGCAGAGTTCTGGGTTGCGGCCATGGGGGTCCAAGGAATCCATCGTCACATAGTTCACAGTCCAGTCTCCAGTGGTGTTGAAGATCTCAAAATAAATTATTGTTAAAGCAAACTTGCCTTTTTTTTTACCTTATTGTTCTGATCTGAGATATTGAGAGGAGACAATACCCTGTGTATATAGAGTAAATGGCATATCTGCTATTTGCAAACAAGTTGTAAATACTCAGAAGACATTTCACGTTTTCCTTATATTATGATGTCATGTTTTGTGAGTATAAGATTCAGCACCTATTTTCCCCCAGCCTGATAATAGATATTAAATACCTTGTAATGTACTTGGGAATGTCTCACCATATAATACATGTGGAACCATTACGATACATGTCGACCTGGCTAGTAGCTGGGTTGAAGCCATACCATTTTGTATATTGTAAAATAGATACTCCCCAGCATATCAGGCACATCAATGTTACTGAATGGCGTCAATACCACAATGAAAAACTATTGTTTAGCTTACATTGTGACAGACTTGTCATCACCAGGCAGGAGTTTTGGTTAAGCTCTAATGTCCATGTAGATTGCTTCACAGTTTTACACACAGTAGAGGGATTGAAGTCCATTTTGTCCAGCAGGCAGAGATTATAGTCTGACAACACTTTCAATTACAAGCTTTGACACTTGCATGGATCAAACCGTTAAGTGGATAAGTTGGTCAAATAAATTAAAACACCAGATTGTAGAAGGCAAAAATTATTGTCAGTTAAACAAAAAACTTTTGTGTATTATGTTCATATGTGTATGGGCTTAGGTATTAAGAGATGTTACATTCCAAAGTTTCACTTTTTGTTCAGCTTTAGTAGTGAAGAACCCTTCTGATTATGAATAGTAATTCCAAAAAAAAAAAAAAAACACACATCTGTATTCATTGTAAATGTTAAATACATGCGACTAAATACATTACCAAACATATAGATTCACTTTTCAACCACATGGTAAAAAGAATAATAAGTAGAGACAAAGCAGAGCAGATATAGTTTAAAGTATTTATTAACACAATTGTATTATTGGTACCTTTACTGTAAGCAACACCATCAATATATTTGGTAAAATGTCCTATCAATTATTGTTATTATAGTTGTTGTTATTATGATTATATATGTAATAATAGTATGGTTATATTTTATGATTCTATATATAGGTTAATTATAGTTATTATTGATAATTATACAATTATATAGTATGGTAACTATTACAATGCCTGTAAACAGTTTATTATTGACAGATATATTGTTGATGCTATAATGATTATTATTACTACTATTACTGTTATTATCCAAAATTATATTCTAACTTTTAAGTAAATTCAATATTTTCCAGGGTGAAGCAAAAAACCCGCCTCCTATTTCAGCCAGTTTAGGAGTGCACGGGGAAAAAAATTCTTGCACCGACCCATTTGTTAAAAAAGGGGATCAAGCAAGCTCCTGGTAAATATATTAATATATTATTAAACAACATGTAACATTCTGAAAAAATAGGTACAAATTGTAGGGCTGCAACTATATTGATTAAGTTAATTATCTCAAAGTGTATTTTGTAGATATCTAATTTTGTATTTATCAATGAATCAATGTGTAACATTTTCCATAATTATTTTGGGATTACATTTATTAGTTTAATTAGGAAATTAAGTCCTATTTTAATAAGTGTATATTGGCTGTTTGAATAAAATTACATTTTTTGTCAAAATGAATAAAAAAAATATTTAGTCCTAATAAGTGTTACAGTCTTACAGCCCTAAAAACAAATGGTGAGTTAAACATTTACAACATGCACATGTAAATATAAGGTAGTGGGTCATGAAAAGGCAGTATACAATCCAAAATAGTTTGTTATGCATTTGTTAGAATTGATTATTTCATGTGTGAGTTTGTTATTAAATTCAGGGATGGCCAATATTGTGTTATAGAAATTGGGTACTACCGGTTCACGAGCCACAACATAAATGGAATGCAATTATCTTAGAAATATGACAATTATTCACAAAGAACATTCCTGAAAAGTAGAAAAAGGTTAAAGGCAAAAAAATATGTCAGTGCTGGACGGCTTCTGAAAAACAGGGAAACAAGTGTTAGTGTTCTTTTCAAACAAATGCTTCACAATCAATAGTTATGAAAAAAGACAAAACAATGCTACAATATGAATAATACTGTGATTTATGCCTTGATTTCATGGATTTATTTTTGTTTTTGTGGCATTCCTAAGACAATAATTTGATGACCGTGTGTATTTCCGGTAGGAGACACAAATAATCTACTTTGTGTCTCCTACCGGATACATTAGCTGGTAGGAGACGGGAATCAAATTATTGGCTTAGGAATGCGACAAAAACAAAAAAGAATCCATGGATTCAAGGCTTCATAGGGTGTGCAATTGATAGAAAATAAGTAATTTTTTGGGTGAACTCCTCCTTTAAACACTGGCCCTGGAATGACCCAAAGACACGTAGGCACACAGAAGTGAGCATGTTTGTATGCCAGGTACTTATTAAAGCATACTTTCAAATGGAAACGAATATACTAAATAATACATTGCATCCACGACGTGAAAACACAGCAACTATACCAGTTAACTACACCACTGTACCAGTATGCAAACACAGTCTTACTTAAGTAGGGGTGCGACTGCTATTATACTGCTTCTGGGTGAATACAGTAACTGCCTTTAAAACTAAATTGTGATTTTGAGAGACCAATTTCATCCAATCAGGAGAGAGAACTCATACAGGACACATCCTATACAATCAAGTTGTTGATTATGGTTGGATGAAATTGCCAACACACCCTTAATTTTCTGTTTAAAAAGGACCTGCAGAGACAGGCTGTTCCCTGTTACTAAACAAACACAAAGCAATGATGGCTATCAGCATATAGCTTTCTATAAACTGGACAATAGCAAAGAAACAGTGCCAAGATCCATCTTGAAAACTGTCATATTGTGCTGAAATATTGGCCACATATGGATAACCACACCTCTAATCACCCCCCTATTATCACCTTTCAGTCAGCTGACTCGTCCACGCCTTTATCTCCTCCAGGCTGGATTACTGCAATGCACTACTCATCGGGATCCCTAACAAGAGCCTCCAAAGGCTCCAATACATCCAAAACAGCGCTGATAGGGTCCTGATGAGAGTGCGAAAATATGACCATATCACACCCACCCTCCGCTCACTTCACTGGCTCCCCATCTCCTTCAGGACCGAATACAAGATTTCCCTTCTCACCCATCAGTGCATTTACGGCAACGCCCCCCCCCCCCCCTACCTCGAAGAACTCCTCACCCCAAAACCTGCCACCTGAAGCCTCCGCTCCAACAACACCAACCTTCTTGTCGTGCCTGACACCAACCTCCGCACCATGGGCGACCGGGCCTTCTGCCACACAGCCCCATGTCTGTGGAATGCCCTCCCAGACCACCTGAGAGCGCCACAGTCCACTGATGCTTTTAAAAATTGACTAAAAACCTACCTTTTAAAAAAAGCATTTTTCTAATTTTTCATGGACTTTGTTTGTTTTTCGTATTGAGTTATAATTTCTAAAAGTTGGCCCTTTAGTTTAGCCTGGTTGGGTCTATTGTAATTGTTTTGTTGCCTATGCTGTTTTTATGCTCTGTTTTTAATCTGTAGCACTCTGACATCTGTGAGAATGTAAAGTGCGTTATAAATAAAATGTATTATTATTATTATTATTAGCTGACAACTATAGAAAATGTAAGCAACATATACTTGTCACCTGAATACCAGTGGTTCTCAAACTATTGTAATGTCAAAGAGCTTCCATTTTTTAGCCTATGCATTAAACCACAGACCCCCACAACCTAGTATTTGACCCCAAGACAATGTCAATAAGCCAACATTAGATAGTTACACACCTTGCAGTAGGCCTGGGATGGTGTGTCTGTCACCTGGGTCCGCAGCAGGAGCTGTAAAAAAAAGAAATACAATATTTTAGACACAAAGCTATGAAAGTACATGCATATCAATAGACAATAGCAGATCTACAAGCTGACAAGTGTCCAACAAGCTGACAAGTGAGCTTGTAAGCCTACAAGCTCACAACATGTTGCATTGTGAGCTTGTAGATCTGCCATTTTCAAATAGCCAAAGTTTAAATGGGGCTGAAGTGGTTAATGTACCCTATGTTTTTTTAAACAATAACCAAAATCTACAAAGTAACTAAAGTTTTCTAACAATTGTAGTGGATTAAAAGTACAATATTTGCCTCTGAGCTGTAGTGGATAGAAGTACAAGTACAGTATTTTTCTATGCAAACTGATACAGTAAAAATCACTGTTTTTGCTGGCAGCAGTGGCACACTATTACACTGTTCATATGGCAGTCAAAGAGTTAAGCTACAGAGTATATATATTGGCAATGCCTCCTTAAAAACGGACAATGGACTGACCACAAGAAAATGTCCATATGCTAACATTAGATAGTTAGATCTAAAAGGTTTTGATTTGCACATGTGTCATGTTATGTTAAACAAACCTTGCAGTAGTGCAGTCTGGGACGGTCCCCTCAGTCCACAGCTGTGTTGGCCAAGATATCAGATCCGGTGTACAGCCACGCCACAGCTGAAAATGTCAAGCAAAAATACTGTATTTTAGACACAAATATATATTTGTCACTATATAAATATAGTGACAATAGCAGACCTACAAGCTCACAAGTTATCTACAAGCTGACAAGTGAGCTTGTCGATCGGCTATTTAAAATAAGGCAACAAGTTTACAGTGAGCTTGTAGATCTGCTATTTTCCAAACATTAAACTCACAGTGAGCTTGTAGATATGGAGAGAAGGAGAGAAGGGGAGAGGAGGGGAGGGGATATATATCTGCTATTTTTGAATAGTCAAAGTGTAAAATAATGCTTTTTAGCTCAAATGAAAAAGTGACACAGACGCTTCCTCAGGTCTTAGTGGGTTAATGCAAGGCAGTTGAAGAGCCACATACATACATACATACATACAGCCACATATACAATGGCCTCACGACACTGGGTTTCTGTGGTTAGCTGGCTTTCCTCACAGACGGGAGCTCTGTCGCCAGCATTTGGACCACCTGTAACAGTGTAGAAACCACTACTGCTGCAATACTTTCCAGTGATATGCATTTACTATAAGGATCCATCTTCACAGTTGCTAGAAAGTGGACTGGGGGAAACATGACATGTTGCACTGGTTCTTCCTGTGTGTGTGTGTGTGTGTGTGTGTGTGTGTGTGTGTGTGTGTGTGTGTGTGTGTGTGTGTGTGTGTGTGTGTGCACACACACACAATTTAAGGCTGAACATGTGACTTCAGCCTTAAATTCTAGCTACAATCAAAATCACACACCCGTCAGTGGCTGAACATTTCAGCTCTTTTTTTGTCCCTCTGATGCTTCTTTTTGAAGTGATTTCGCCATGCCAGAAACCCACTCCCATCGACTGGACTGTAATACTGTTCCTAAAACACAAGAAGAAAAGAGGGGGGAAAAGTGTCATTTGGTTTTAATGAGCATGTGTAAATGTGCGTTAGACTGGTGTTTTATGTACTTACATAGCCCAAATTTCCCTGGGGATCGGCCAGGTATGGGAATAAGGCAGTGATGCCCTTTGCATAGTCCTCTTTAACACGCCTTGAAGGACTCGTCCTACAGTACACACACACACACACGTATGAGATCCAAACAAAAGTATTGCTGTGCCGCTGCCTTCTGCAAAAAGGAGGATTTTGGCCTGCACCAAGTACAACCAAAATTGTGTATTGGGTGCATAATTTTTAGATGACAACATACCCATGTTCACTTGCCATGTGTGCAACCAATATCTTCACCATGTCGCGTCTTCTGGTATCCGTTAGGCTTTTTGTCCGAGCATACTCGGTAAGGATCCTCTCTCCGCCAGGTCTGTCCTTCAGAATTTTTTCAACCATCTAAGTGGAAGTAAAAAAAAAGGAGGGGAAACACAGGGATAGACAGTAATATTTTAAAGCACTGGTCAGGGTTCCCACACATTTTTACCTGGTCATTTTCAAAACTTTTTCCATAACTTTTTCACCCTATTTCCAGGCCTATATCAATCGTATGGTGGCAATAATGAGGCTCTTACTCCATCAATGCCCCAAGACAGACCTCGAGCAAAGGCGTCACATGACAGAACAGATCTACAAGCTAACAACGTTTGTTCTTAGCTTGTAGATGTATTATTTTTGTTACGTGATGTTCTGTATAATGGGCAGCTCTCACGCAGCACTGCATTTTACCATGTTACATATTTCATGAAATGTTAGACATGTTTTTTATGAACAAAATCAATAGCCAAAAACTATGTATATCCAAACATCTTCCAAAACATTTGATGAATTCCAAACATTTTCCAGGCCTGGCAGACAGTTTTTCTCATTTCAAAATATATCCAGGAAATTCATGACCGTGGGAATCCTGTTATTAACTGTAAAAGTACATAAAGAAATACATTCCCGGTTGTCAGGGGCAAACACTCTAAGAGAAGTTGTCAAACAACATTTACCTGTATGTGGAATGGTCATTGTGAAAAATATATCAGTGAAAGATTATATCAAAAAGTAGCTTTTTTTTTAATTGAAAACATATTTTACAGGGTGGATTGGGGTTCCCAGAGATGAAGAATTGACCCCAGAGATGAATTGCACCAAATGGGGGTCTGTGCCCTAGTGCGCATAAAAATTAGGGGGGGGGCGGGTCCTTGAAATTCAAAGGTTTGAGAATCACTGACCCGTACAGACAGTAGAATGGGTGTATGTGTACCTGTGGTCCAAACATGACAGCGGCGGGTGCTCCCATCACGTCCGTTCCGGGCATGCGGCGACGGATCTTCTTGCAGAACTGTCTGATGTCGGAGCAGGAGGTGTCCAGGTCCTTCAGCAGGATGCAGAGGCTGGAGCTCTCCTGACCGGCGGTCAGGAAGGCCCGCAGGCGAGCCGACTCCACTGCCACACAGTCCAGGCCACTCTGGATGAACTGAGACACACCCATGGATTAAAGCGAAATACAATCTCACGACTGAAAAAGGTTTGTATGACCAAGTCGTAATGTGGGATTTGTGAAACAGTCGCAGGCGCATTGAGAGCATAGGTGCGCAACATGATGCCATAGAAGACATGCTGGCTTCTATGGAATACAAATGACTGAAATCAGTCGTGGCGAGAACTTGAATCCATGCACACCAGGCACTTATTCTCTCTCTCCATTCCCCTGTATCTCAGGGGCGCCCACCCTCTAGAGCCTGGTTCTGCCCAAGGTTTCTTCCCAATAACCACATGAACCCTATTCTGGGGCAAACATTTGATGACAATGTATTTCAGTGTAGAGCGAAAACAGGAGTGGATCTAGAATAGAGTTCTTGGGAATCCAGTCAACTAAGTATAGGGTTTAAGTGGTTAAAAGGAGAGTTTTTTCCTTGCCACTGTTGCCAAATGTTCTCTCAGGGGGGGAAACGTTGGGTCTCTGCTCTATATGTAAACTGTCTTGAGACAATTTGTTAAATTTGACTATAGTGCCAAATCACAACAGAATTAAAAAAAAATCACCAAATTACAAAATAAACTTCCTTAGTCTTATTTTGTTAGATCCGTTTGTCTTCACAGTTGCACCGTACGTAGCTTGCTTTCGGCTTTAACGGGCAAGGGTGTGACCGCATTAAAGGTGCAGCACACAGCAGCAAACGGTAACCGCCTTCCATTCCGACATCTCGCCACTCCGACTAGTGGCTTCCGTGTGCGGTTAGGGTTAGGTATAGGGTTCGTTAACGTCGGAAAGGCGACATGTAACCCAGCAAACACCAACAAAAAATAAGTAAAGACAAAATAAAATCACAAGGCGTTGAAATACCTTGATGTGGTCAGCCAGCTGCACGGTGCAGTCCTCTGTGAGCTCCGCCAGGTGGATGCTGTACAGATGCTGGAGGACACAACAGTAGTGAGTTACTTACAGACAAGTAACAAGCATGAATACGTTGAATGCGTATTAATGCAGACCGGACACATGCACAGTTTTTCCATGGAGAGAGAGACACACACACACACACACACACACACACACACACACAAATGTGTGCATGTTTTAAATGCTAGATGGCAGCCTAGAGGTCCTGTATTGTTGTTACCTGGTAGTATTTGATGGCCTTGGTGAGTGGCTCCACTTGAATGGTCTCATCCAGCTGGTCTTTGTGCAGCAGGTCGATGAAGTAGTCCAGAGAGCGCTCGTGGACGCTCATTTCAGAGTACAGCGTGCCCATCCTCTTAAACACCTCCACACTGCAGCCACTCATAGCCCTGGATGAGAGGAGGCAGGCCCGGATTGGCCGTCGGGAGGACCGGGACTATTCCCGGTGGCCTGCCCTCTAGTGGCCTGCCTGAAAAAAAAAAATATCAGGTCAGGCCAGCCATCCACAGCCAGCGCGGCGCTTAAGTGATGCAGCAAAAAAAAAATCTCTCCTAAGCACAGGCCAGGCCAACTACAGACAATTTCAATTCAATGCAGTCAGTGTTGCTTGCAGCTCAGTGCAGCTGCGGGCCTCCCCCCTACCTTTAACCCCCAAAAAGGCCCCCCTTTTGTAAGGCCCCCCAAAAATAAGGCCCCCCCCAAAAAAAGGGCCCCCCAAAAAAAACGGCGCGCGCTGGGCGCGCGCAGAGTGGCCTGGGTGGGCGTGTATCTCCCGGCCAGATTTGGAGTCCCACTCCGGCCCTGAGAGGAGGACATGACAATGGAAGGACAGATAATGTTAGAAGTGGCGAGAGTGGAGAGACCGATAACGTTAAGGTTTTTGTGATACACAGGACGCTCAAAAGTAATGCATTAAGTGTGTTTTCAAACCAGTAGTGCGTTTGCTTTGTTCAGATTCAGAACCAATATGATACAATGTTGCACTTTCCCTTGCAGCAAAAATAGCAGATTGTTGTGAGCTTGTAGAATTGCTAGTTTCGCTATTTGTCATACGGTATGACGGTAAGTATGTAGGGCTTAAGTAGTTAACAGAGGACAAAACTTATAAACGAAATACGAGCGAGAAAAGTTGTCTCTCATTGGACTGAATTTTTATTGAAGATGTTCAATACATTGGGAATAAAGGTGTTCAGTTCTGGATAGCAACATGGAGCATTACCAGAATCTTTTAATTTATTTGGAATCTTGTTATAAAGTTTTAGCATGGTGGGTATTCTCCAATGACAACATTCCCAATTTAGTCTCATGTGCGATAGTCACTCACTGTTCATATTTTTGCAGAGTGGCCTGCAGCAGGCCCAGGGAGTAGACCAGTCCTGAGGCGAAGCTGAGCTGCTCTCCACGGGATCCCCTTATCGCGGTTCCCTGCAGGGGGTCACCGTTCAGGTCAAACTTCTCCTGGGCCTGCTTGCTGATCAACTCCGCCTGCAGGGGAAATGACACACGGACATGTTGGGAACAGGTGGTAAGCAGAGCCTGAGCGATACATCGGTTGGCTGATATATGGCCATTGTTTTACTTATTTGTTGACGATCAGTATTGTAATTATGCAGCCGATGTGTCCCAATGTTTTACCACTTTCAACAGAGTGTCCCTATTTGGGCATGTCATTTTAAGTGAACATTAACAAACGTTTTCAAAACAATAACAAAAATAGTCGATCTACAAGCTCACGACACATTGTGAGCTTGTAGATAGGCTATTTCTGAAAATGTATGAACAGGGCTTATGTTGTTAAATACATTAAAATACTTTTTTTTTTACAAAAGATCGGTCAGACATTAGTGGTCTAGGACTCTCCAAAATCAGGATCGACCCCATGTGGCATTGGTCAGACTATTCTTTTCATTTTTTTGCAGATCACACACACCTTGCAGATGAGCCTTGGAATGAGCAGCAGCACCAGGATACAGTCGTGGTCTCCTCCATGGCGGAGGAAGGACTCAGGCATGAAGGCGGTGAGGAGGGACACCTGGCGGTTAGCCTGGCCCACCTCCATCTTCCTCAGTTCCATCTCGATGGCCTGGAAGACACACAGTCAAGGTTGGGTATAGAAGTTAGGAACCATATCCAAACTGCCAGGTACCCATGAAAATGAAGGAATCGGAATTGATAAATATCGTAATAATTTTAGGATCCAGAAATTATTATCCTAATTTTATGATACTGTATGAGCGGTTACTATTCATTACTCTTCTTAAACTTTTATTAATGTAAAACTTTTAAACTAAATGTCCATTGATGCCATTAACAAGAATTATGATCACGTAAGCCTAGTGCTCAGTTAAACTGGATACAACCTTTTCCAATCCATTTCTTTCCAGTATGGCTTGGCTTGAGTTTTGTGGTAGTGGTACCAAAGTGTCACTTTAGACATTTTATTGTCATTGGATTGATTCAAATCCCCATCAACTCCCAATCAGATTCCTAGCATTCTGACATTCGTCTCAGCCGTACCTTGGCAATGCTTTGATCTCTGCAAACTTTATCTTGAAATCAAACATCTCTGCAGGAGGATGCAGCAGGACCTGCTCAGCGTTGGCATTCTGCTGGTTGGTCAGCTCTCTGTTGGTCTCCTGGTGCACAGGGAAAAGCACACACAGACAGCAGTGAGCAATGTGCATTTACTGACGACCTACTGATAATCATAGCAGCTCACTTCTCATTCCTGTGTGTGTGTGTGTGTGTGTGTGTGTGTGTGTGTGTGTGTGTGTGTGTGTGTGTGTGTGTGTGTGTGTGTGTGTGTGTGTGTGTGTGTGTGTGTGTGTGTGTGTGTGTGTGAATATACTTGAGGGCCACGTGTCCCCATAAGTATAGTAGAAATTGACCTTGTGAAGGCCATTTTCCTGGACACCACAAGAGAATTTGTGAACAAAGACTTTTAGAGCCAAGGTTACAATTAGGAAAAGATTCAGGTTGGGGTCAGAATTAGGATTTAGAGTTAGGTTCAGGGTTACAAACGGCAAAAAAATGCATTTAAAACGAAAATCCATCCTAAAATGTTGCGGTAAGTAAGTATAGTAGTACAACGTGTATGTGTGTAGTGATCTATGCACCTGCAGGCTGGCAGTGAGCTCTCTGTACTTGTTGATGGTCTGCTGGTAATCGGCCATGGTCTCCTGGGCAGCCTCAACTCTCTTGTGGGCCTCGCGGACCTTTCCCCCGCTCATGTCCAGCTGCTCTCTCAGCTCCATCTCAGTCTCCCTGCCGTTCTCCTGGAGCTCGTCGTTCATGTCATTATCCAGGAAATTCATGACCGTGGGAATCCTGTTATTAACTGTAAAAGTACATAAATAAATACATTCCCGGTTGTCAGGGGCAAACACTCTAACAGAAGTTGTCAAACAACATTTACCTGTATGTGGAATGGTCATTGTGAAAAATATATCAGTGAAAGATTATATCAAAAAGTAGCTTTTTTTTTTAATTGAAAAAATATTTTACAGGGTAGATTGGGGTTCCCAGAGATGAAGAATTGACCCCAGAGATGAATTGCATCAAATGGGGGTCTGTGGCCTAGTACACATAAAAATTAGGGGGGGTCCTTGAAATTCAAAGGTTTGAGAATCACTGACCCGTACAGACAGTAGAATGGGTGTATGTGTACCTGTGGTCCAAACATGACAGCGGCGGGTGCTCCCATCACGTCCGTTCCGGGCATGCGGCGACGGATCTTCTTGCAGAACTGTCTGATGTCGGAGCAGGAGGTGTCCAGGTCCTTCAGCAGGATGCAGAGGCTGGAGCTCTCCTGACCGGCGGTCAGGAAGGCCCGCAGGCGAGCCGACTCCACTGCCACACAGTCCAGGCCACTCTGGATGAACTGAGACACACCCATGGATTAAAGCAAAATACAATCTCACGACTGAAAAAGGTTTGTATGACCAAGTCGTAATGTGTGATTTGTGAAACAGTCGCAGGCGCATTGAGAGCATAGGTGCGCAACATGATGCCATAGAAGACATGCTGGCTTCTATGGAATACAAATGACTGAAATCAGTCGTGGCGAGAACTTGAATCCAGTCAACTAAGTATAGGGTTTAAGTGGTTAAAAGGAGAGTTTTTTCCTTGCCACTGTTGCCAAATGTTCTCTCAGGGGGGGAAACGTTGGGTCTCTGCTCTATATGTAAACTGTCTTGAGACAATTTGTTAAATTTGACTATAGTGCCAAATCACAACAGAATTAAAAAAAAATCACCAAATTACAAAATAAACTTCCTTAGTCTTATTTTGTTAGATCCGTTTGTCTTCACAGTTGCAGTGTACGTAGCTTGCTTTCGGCTTTAACGGGCAAGGGTGTGACCGCATTAAAGGTGCAGCAGACAGCAGCAAACAGGTATAGGGTTCGTTAACGTCGGAAAGGCGACATGTAACCCAGCAAACACCAACAAAAAATAAATAAAGACAAAATAAAATCACAAGGCGTTGAAATACCTTGATGTGGTCAGCCAGCTGCACGGTGCAGTCCTCTGTGAGCTCCGCCAGGTGGATGCTGTACAGATGCTGGAGGACACAACAGTAGTGAGTTACTTACAGACAGACAAGTAACAAGCATGAATACGTTGAATGCGTATTAATGCAGACCGGGCACATGCACAGTTTTTCCATGGAGACACACACACACACACACACACACACACACACACACACACACACACACACACACACACACACACACACACACACACACACACACACACACACACACACACACACACACACACACACACACACACACACACACACACACACACACACACACACACAATGTGTGCATGTTTTAAATGCTAGATGGCAGCCTAGAGGTCCTGTATTGTTGTTACCTGGTAGTATTGGATGGCCTTGGTGAGTGGCTCCACTTGAATGGTCTCATCCAGCTGGTCTTTGTGCAGCAGGTCGATGAAGTAGTCCAGAGAGCGCTCGTGGACGCTCATTTCAGAGTACAGAGTGCCCATCCTCTTAAACACCTCCACACTGCAGCCACTCATAGCCCTGGATGAGAGGAGGACATGACAATGGAAGGACAGATAATGTTAGAAGTGGCGAGAGTGGAGAGACCGATAACGTTAAGGTTTTTGTGATACACAGGACGCTCAAAAGTAATGCATTAAGTGTGTTTTCAAACCAGTAGTGCGTTTGCTTTGTTCAGATTCAGAACCAATATGATACAATGTTGCACTTTCCCTTGCAGCAAAAATAGCAGATTGTTGTGAGCTTGTAGAATTGCTAGTTTCGCTATTTGTCATACGGTATGACGGTAAGTATGTAGGGCTTAAGTAGTTAACAGAGGACAAAACTTATAAACGAAATACGAGCGAGAAAAGTTGTCTCTCATTGGACTGAATTTTTATTGAAGATGTTCAATACATTGGGAATAAAGGTGTTCAGTTCTGGATAGCAACATGGAGCATTACCAGAATCTTTTAATTTATTTGGAATCTTGTTATAAAGTTTTAGCATGGTGGGTATTCTCCAATGACAACATTCCCAATTTAGTCTCATGTGCGATAGTCACTCACTGTTCATATTTGTGCAGAGTGGCCTGCAGCAGGCCCAGGGAGTAGACCAGTCCTGAGGCGAAGCTGAGCTGCTCTCCACGGGATCCCCTTATCGCGGTTCCCTGCAGGGGGTCACCGTTCAGGTCAAACTTCTCCTGGGCCTGCTTGCTGATCAACTCCGCCTGCAGGGGAAATGACACACGGACATGTTGGGAACAGGTGGTAAGCAGAGCCTGAGCGATACATCGGTTGGCTGATATATGGCCATTGTTTTACTTATTTGTTGACGATCAGTATTGTAATTATGCAGCCGATGTGTCCCAATGTTTTACCACTTTCAACAGAGTGTCCCTATTTGGGCATGTCATTTTAAGTGAACATTAACAAACGTTTTCAAAACAATAACAAAAATAGTCGATCTACAAGCTCACGACACATTGTGAGCTTGTAGATAGGCTATTTCTGAAAATGTATGAACAGGGCTTATGTTGTTAAATACATTAAAATACTTTTTTTTTTACAAAAGATCGGTCAGACATTAGTGGTCTAGGACTCTCCAAAATCAGGATCGACCCCATGTGGCATTGGTCAGACTATTCTTTTCATTTTTTTGCAGATCACACACACCTTGCAGATGAGCCTTGGAATGAGCAGCAGCACCAGGATACAGTCGTGGTCTCCTCCATGGCGGAGGAAGGACTCAGGCATGAAGGCGGTGAGGAGGGACACCTGGCGGTTAGCCTGGCCCACCTCCATCTTCCTCAGTTCCATCTCGATGGCCTGGAAGACACACAGTCAAGGTTGGGTATAGAAGTTAGGAACCATATCCAAACTGCCAGGTACCCATGAAAATGAAGGAATCGGAATTGATAAATATCGTAATAATTTTAGGATCCAGAAATTATTATCCTAATTTTATGATACTGTATGAGCGGTTACTATTCATTACTCTTCTTAAACTTTTATTAATGTAAAACTTTTAAACTAAATGTCCATTGATGCCATTAACAAGAATTATGATCACGTAAGCCTAGTGCTCAGTTAAACTGGATACAACCTTTTCCAATCCATTTCTTTCCAGTATGGCTTGGCTTGAGTTTTGTGGTAGTGGTACCAAAGTGTCACTTTAGACATTTTATTGTCATTGGATTGATTCAAATCCCCATCAACTCCCAATCAGATTCCTAGCATTCTGACATTCGTCTCAGCCGTACCTTGGCAATGCTTTGATCTCTGCAAACTTTATCTTGAAATCAAACATCTCTGCAGGAGGATGCAGCAGGACCTGCTCAGCGTTGGCATTCTGCTGGTTGGTCAGCTCTCTGTTGGTCTCCTGGTGCACAGGGAAAAGCACACACAGACAGCAGTGAGCAATGTGCATTTACTGACGACCTACTGATAATCATAGCAGCTCACTTCTCATTCCTGTGTGTGTGTGTGTGTGTGTGTGTGTGTGTGTGTGTGTGTGTGTGTGTGTGTGTGTGTGTGTGTGTGTGTGTGTGTGTGTGTGTGTGTGTGTGTGTGTGTGTGTGTGTGTGTGTGTGTGTGTGTGTGTGTGAATATACTTGAGGGCCACGTGTCCCCATAAGTATAGTAGAAATTGACCTTGTGAAGGCCATTTTCCTGGACACCACAAGAGAATTTGTGAACAAAGACTTTTAGAGCCAAGGTTACAATTAGGAAAAGATTCAGGTTGGGGTCAGAATTAGGATTTAGAGTTAGGTTCAGGGTTACAAACGGCAAAAAAATGCATTTAAAACGAAAATCCATCCTAAAATGTTGCGGTAAGTAAGTATAGTAGTACAACGTGTACGTGTGTAGTGATCTATGCACCTGCAGGCTGGCAGTGAGCTCTCTGTACTTGTTGATGGTCTGCTGGTAATCGGCCATGGTCTCCTGGGCAGCCTCAACTCTCTTGTGGGCCTCGCGGACCTTTCCCCCGCTCATGTCCAGCTGCTCTCTCAGCTCCATCTCAGTCTCCCTGCCGTTCTCCTGGAGCTCGTCGTTCATGTCATTATCCAGGAAATTCATGACCGTGGGAATCCTGTTATTAACTGTAAAAGTACATAAATAAATACATTCCCGGTTGTCAGGGGCAAACACTCTAACAGAAGTTGTCAAACAACATTTACCTGTATGTGGAATGGTCATTGTGAAAAATATATCAGTGAAAGATTATATCAAAAAGTAGCTTTTTTTTTTAATTGAAAAAATATTTTACAGGGTAGATTGGGGTTCCCAGAGATGAAGAATTGACCCCAGAGATGAATTGCATCAAATGGGGGTCTGTGGCCTAGTACACATAAAAATTAGGGGGGGTCCTTGAAATTCAAAGGTTTGAGAATCACTGACCCGTACAGACAGTAGAATGGGTGTATGTGTACCTGTGGTCCAAACATGACAGCGGCGGGTGCTCCCATCACGTCCGTTCCGGGCATGCGGCGACGGATCTTCTTGCAGAACTGTCTGATGTCGGAGCAGGAGGTGTCCAGGTCCTTCAGCAGGATGCAGAGGCTGGAGCTCTCCTGACCGGCGGTCAGGAAGGCCCGCAGGCGAGCCGACTCCACTGCCACACAGTCCAGGCCACTCTGGATGAACTGAGACACACCCATGGATTAAAGCAAAATACAATCTCACGACTGAAAAAGGTTTGTATGACCAAGTCGTAATGTGTGATTTGTGAAACAGTCGCAGGCGCATTGAGAGCATAGGTGCGCAACATGATGCCATAGAAGACATGCTGGCTTCTATGGAATACAAATGACTGAAATCAGTCGTGGCGAGAACTTGAATCCAGTCAACTAAGTATAGGGTTTAAGTGGTTAAAAGGAGAGTTTTTTCCTTGCCACTGTTGCCAAATGTTCTCTCAGGGGGGGAAACGTTGGGTCTCTGCTCTATATGTAAACTGTCTTGAGACAATTTGTTAAATTTGACTATAGTGCCAAATCACAACAGAATTAAAAAAAAATCACCAAATTACAAAATAAACTTCCTTAGTCTTATTTTGTTAGATCCGTTTGTCTTCACAGTTGCAGTGTACGTAGCTTGCTTTCGGCTTTAACGGGCAAGGGTGTGACCGCATTAAAGGTGCAGCAGACAGCAGCAAACAGGTATAGGGTTCGTTAACGTCGGAAAGGCGACATGTAACCCAGCAAACACCAACAAAAAATAAATAAAGACAAAATAAAATCACAAGGCGTTGAAATACCTTGATGTGGTCAGCCAGCTGCACGGTGCAGTCCTCTGTGAGCTCCGCCAGGTGGATGCTGTACAGATGCTGGAGGACACAACAGTAGTGAGTTACTTACAGACAGACAAGTAACAAGCATGAATACGTTGAATGCGTATTAATGCAGACCGGGCACATGCACAGTTTTTCCATGGAGACACACACACACACACACACACACACACACACACACACACACACACACACACACACACACACACACACACACACACACACACACACACACACAAATGTGTGCATGTTTTAAATGCTAGATGGCAGCCTAGAGGTCCTGTATTGTTGTTACCTGGTAGTATTGGATGGCCTTGGTGAGTGGCTCCACTTGAATGGTCTCATCCAGCTGGTCTTTGTGCAGCAGGTCGATGAAGTAGTCCAGAGAGCGCTCGTGGACGCTCATTTCAGAGTACAGAGTGCCCATCCTCTTAAACACCTCCACACTGCAGCCACTCATAGCCCTGGATGAGAGGAGGACATGACAATGGAAGGACAGATAATGTTAGAAGTGGCGAGAGTGGAGAGACCGATAACGTTAAGGTTTTTGTGATACACAGGACGCTCAAAAGTAATGCATTAAGTGTGTTTTCAAACCAGTAGTGCGTTTGCTTTGTTCAGATTCAGAACCAATATGATACAATGTTGCACTTTCCCTTGCAGCAAAAATAGCAGATTGTTGTGAGCTTGTAGAATTGCTAGTTTCGCTATTTGTCATACGGTATGACGGTAAGTATGTAGGGCTTAAGTAGTTAACAGAGGACAAAACTTATAAACGAAATACGAGCGAGAAAAGTTGTCTCTCATTGGACTGAATTTTTATTGAAGATGTTCAATACATTGGGAATAAAGGTGTTCAGTTCTGGATAGCAACATGGAGCATTACCAGAATCTTTTAATTTATTTGGAATCTTGTTATAAAGTTTTAGCATGGTGGGTATTCTCCAATGACAACATTCCCAATTTAGTCTCATGTGCGATAGTCACTCACTGTTCATATTTGTGCAGAGTGGCCTGCAGCAGGCCCAGGGAGTAGACCAGTCCTGAGGCGAAGCTGAGCTGCTCTCCACGGGATCCCCTTATCGCGGTTCCCTGCAGGGGGTCACCGTTCAGGTCAAACTTCTCCTGGGCCTGCTTGCTGATCAACTCCGCCTGCAGGGGAAATGACACACGGACATGTTGGGAACAGGTGGTAAGCAGAGCCTGAGCGATACATCGGTTGGCTGATATATGGCCATTGTTTTACTTATTTGTTGACGATCAGTATTGTAATTATGCAGCCGATGTGTCCCAATGTTTTACCACTTTCAACAGAGTGTCCCTATTTGGGCATGTCATTTTAAGTGAACATTAACAAACGTTTTCAAAACAATAACAAAAATAGTCGATCTACAAGCTCACGACACATTGTGAGCTTGTAGATAGGCTATTTCTGAAAATGTATGAACAGGGCTTATGTTGTTAAATACATTAAAATACTTTTTTTTTTACAAAAGATCGGTCAGACATTAGTGGTCTAGGACTCTCCAAAATCAGGATCGACCCCATGTGGCATTGGTCAGACTATTCTTTTCATTTTTTTGCAGATCACACACACCTTGCAGATGAGCCTTGGAATGAGCAGCAGCACCAGGATACAGTCGTGGTCTCCTCCATGGCGGAGGAAGGACTCAGGCATGAAGGCGGTGAGGAGGGACACCTGGCGGTTAGCCTGGCCCACCTCCATCTTCCTCAGTTCCATCTCGATGGCCTGGAAGACACACAGTCAAGGTTGGGTATAGAAGTTAGGAACCATATCCAAACTGCCAGGTACCCATGAAAATGAAGGAATCGGAATTGATAAATATCGTAATAATTTTAGGATCCAGAAATGATTATCCTAATTTTATGATACTGTATGAGCGGTTACTATTCATTACTCTTCTTAAACTTTTATTAATGTAAAACTTTTAAACTAAATGTCCATTGATGCCATTAACAAGAATTATGATCACGTAAGCCTAGTGCTCAGTTAAACTGGATACAACCTTTTCCAATCCATTTCTTTCCAGTATGGCTTGGCTTGAGTTTTGTGGTAGTGGTACCAAAGTGTCACTTTAGACATTTTATTGTCATTGGATTGATTCAAATCCCCATCAACTCCCAATCAGATTCCTAGCATTCTGACATTCGTCTCAGCCGTACCTTGGCAATGCTTTGATCTCTGCAAACTTTATCTTGAAATCAAACATCTCTGCAGGAGGATGCAGCAGGACCTGCTCAGCGTTGGCATTCTGCTGGTTGGTCAGCTCTCTGTTGGTCTCCTGGTGCACAGGGAAAAGCACACACAGACAGCAGTGAGCAATGTGCATTTACTGACGACCTACTGATAATCATAGCAGCTCACTTCTCATTCCTGTGTGTGTGTGTGTGTGTGTGTGTGTGTGTGTGTGTGTGTGTGTGTGTGTGTGTGTGTGTGTGTGTGTGTGTGTGTGTGTGTGTGTGTGTGTGTGTGTGTGTGTGTGTGTGTGTGTGTGTGAATATACTTGAGGGCCACGTGTCCCCATAAGTATAGTAGAAATTGACCTTGTGAAGGCCATTTTCCTGGACACCACAAGAGAATTTGTGAACAAAGACGTTTAGAGCCAAGGTTACAATTAGGAAAAGATTCAGGTTGGGGTCAGAATTAGGATTTAGAGTTAGGTTCAGGGTTACAAACGGCAAAAAAACTCATGGGGGAAAAAATGCATTTAAAACGAAAATCCATCCTAAAATGTTGCGGTAAGTAAGTATAGTAGTACAACGTGTATGTGTGTGTCGAGCCAAAACTGAGAGAAAGCTCTGAAACCACATCTGGGAAAAAGGGACATCCAAGATGGCTGCCAATGGCCTTTGGGACATCCAAGATGGCTGCCCCTACACAGGCCTTTGGGTGTCGGCTCATTAGAGATTGGGTGTCGGCTCATGGCAAGCAGCAGAAAAGAAGCTGGAGGTGCTCAGTTGAGCAAACAACATTGGAGGGAGAAGAGCTCAAACCAACTCCAAAGAAGCTCCAAACCACTTCAAGTTCCACACACTGTGTTTGGGTTCGACATGCCAATGGTCTGTAAATGTTTCAATCTCCTTTTGCTGTTTTTAAGTGCTGCTTAAATGTTTGGTGCAACTGCTAAAGTTTGTTTGGCTTCAGAGCCTTATTGTAGTACAGCAGCACAGCATTGTTTTCAAATGTTTGAAGAATTTATTTACTCTTATTTGCTGAAAAGTAAAGTTTAAAGGGATGATTGGCAAATGGTTTGAAATATTAAGTTAAAGTTAAAATAATTGTTTAAAACTACAAATGAAGCTTGAAGTTAAGAGCTGAAGTTTAATGTCAAAAGCTAATGTTAAAAGGACTTTATTTCAAAGTTTATAAGGAGGAGTAGGAAAATGCTGATTCACAAGCTCAGATCAGCTGTGTTCATTATTTAACGAGCTTCAATTATCTCTTCAGAACTTAAATGGTCTCTCTAAAGAGTTTAAAATGTTTGTTTAAAAGTTAACTTTAATTCATGTTTAAAAGTATAATTTAATGTTTAAAAAGTGAATTCAAAGACTTGATTTAATTTTAAAAACTTAAAATGCCTAAACATTTAAAAGTCTAAAATGGACTTTATGTTAAAGAAATAATTTACTGAGTTTAAGAACAATTGAATGTTTAATTTATTTAAACAGGTTTAATTTTGCATTGAAGTTTAAAACGGTTAATAATTCATTTAAATAAGTAAAAGTAACGATGTTTGAGTAAATGTTTTGTCAATTACTATTTAATAACACACTAATTCCAACGCTATGTTTGAAATTAGAAACATTACTTAGAAATGATTTAAAAGTAAATGTTTGGTAATTTACTACTTAGTAACGAACTTATTACAACACTTTGAAATTGTAAACATGGTTTAAAAGTTTGAAAGATGTTTATTTTTCTGTTTTGAAATGGCAATGTTAGTAATTTTTCTTCTGTTTCTTTTATCTCGAAGGTTTACGACCTGATGATTTGAAGCTCAAACAACAAAAGAAGCCAACAAAACTAAAGTTGGAATAAAAAGTTTGAGTTTTCATAAACTGAGTTGTCCAATCATTTGAACCTGAACTGAACCTGTGGGTGAACTTGACAGTCGTAAACCACAGCAGCAGCTTGGACTGGAAAGCTGTGGACAAAGGAGCCTCAAGCAAGAGGACAAAATGGCGGAAGAAGGCTTGGGGAAGTCGGTCAAGGACCTCAAGAAGGAAAGGACCGTGGCAAAATGCAGCTTCACAAAACAGGCAAACTTCATCCTGAGAGGAGGGAACACAATGCTACAAGAGGAACTGAAGGAGGAGTTCACAAAACTGTCCTACCGCTTCAGGAAGTTAATGGAGGCAAATGACGAGTACAGATTTGGACTGGAGGCCGATATTAAGGATGTGGATCCAGGAGCGGATCTCGATGGAGAGCAGGAGGCTGACATTGCCAATTCTATCAAGGAGGCTGAAACAAAGCAGGAAGAATTGAAAGACTTTGTTCTGAAAAATCTGTGGGGAAGATACGGAAAAAGTGAACTCGAGACAGCCCTTCTCGAAGCAGAGATGACAGTAGACCAAGCAAGAAATGTTCCTGTTGCGAGTGCAAATTGTGAGGGCTTCGAAGTGCTCCTCACTCTGGTGGAGAAGAGGGTGAACCAGGCCGTCTCATCTACGTCCTTATGGGAGAAATGGACACCTGAGGACTTGAAAGATCAAATGAGAGGAAGGATCAAAGATATCTGTGCATCAAAATCCAGGCTTGAAGGAAGGAGATCTGAATTTGCAAATGCACGACAAGGCACAGAAGTGAAACCTCTACATCATCCACCAGTAAAACCAATAATCAGAATAAAACCAACCACCTTACCCATCTTCAATGGAAGCAAGCGGGACTATCACCGATGGCGGAAGGACTGGGAGAGCCTCCAACGACAAGGAGAGCCATCTGGATCACCAGAGGTAAAGAAGATCCAGCTTATGGAGAGCGTGGAGGAAAAGATTTCAAAAGAATTGAGACTTTCCAGCTATTCAACTGCAGCTGAAATGTTCCGTGTCTTAGAGAACAGATGTGGCAACAACTCCACCATCACAATCGAAATCCTGGAGGAGCTAGAGAAGACACCACCTGTCAAAGGCAGCCATCCAAGGAAGGTCATTGACCTAATCCAATCTGTAGAAAAGGCCCTAGCAGATCTGACGGAGCTGGGCAACTCTGGAGCAATTAAAAACCCACTTGTGATCAAGTCAATCGAGAGCAAATTGCCTGAGTTCATAAAGAGGGACTGGGTGATGTTCATGGTTGACCCCAAGAACAATGTCAAGGCAGACACCCATTTTGACATGCTCCTGACCTTCCTGAAGAACCAGGAGGATGTCCTTGAAAGACTCGAGCAGCTCAGGGTTGTGGACAAGGAGAGGCCTGACCGTTCTGACAGATATGGGAGGAAGATTGGCTCGACAAGAACCACAAGAAAGGAAGACCTTGATGTTTGCGGTGTCTGCGGCGATGGTGGGCATAGCAACAAGATCTACTTCTGTAGAAAGTTCAAGAGACTTACCTTGCCTGAGAAGAGGACTGCGATGGAGAATATAGGAGCATGCAGCAAATGCCTTGTCTGCCATGAAGATGATGCTGGAAACTGTAAAGACATCTTCCTATGCAGGAATCCAGAATGTAAAAGAAGAGGCGGTGCTCCAGACCACCACTACCTTCTCTGCCCAAAAGGAGGGTTCAAGAGAAGTGAAGAAAGAAAGGTGGTGAAAGAAGGTGGAAGAAACATCAGAGGAAGAAGTAAACTAACGGAGGAACAAGAGCAGTTCTTGTCTGAACTATCCCCTGAAATGTCAGAGCGTTGCAGAAAGACTTTTACCAACAAAACGTCAACGACACTTGACACTTCCGGCCAGTCTGAGCTCCTGAAGACGAATGGGCACTCCGAACTCCCAGTTATTATGATGCTGCTTCAAGTTACTGCTAATGCTGGGGAGAAGATTGGAACGCTAATTGATTTAGCATCCGACACTAAGTACATAACCCACAAGGCTGCAGGAAGACTCAGACTAAGGAGTGAGAAGATAACACTTGTCGTTCACGGAGTTGGAGGAATGACCATGGAGGTGAGGACCAGACGGTATCTTCTCAAAGTAAGAGTCAAGACTCCAAAGGGAACCGAGAAAGCTCACGAACTGGTCTGTTATGGTTTGGATGAGATTGCCAAAGTGCATCAAGTAATCGATCCCAAAAAGCTCCACAAGTTCTTCCCAGAAGTTAAGATCGAAGATCTGAAAAGGCCAGAAGAAGTTGAACTCCTCATAAGCCACCGTGAGGGAAGACTGGCTCCGCAGAGAGTGAGAGTAATTGGCGACCTAGTCCTATGGGAAAGTCCTCTGGGCAAAACAGTCGGCGGTGCTCATCCAGACTTGGTCGAAGAAGTGGAGGTGGCAGCATATGAGTCCAACACACACTTTGCTCGCTCCATGAGAACGGCTGCAGTCAAATATCAAGAGCTCACTGGTCCCACAAGCCCAACAACTGAGACAACACGGCTTCTGAAGAAGGATGCGGCTCACACAACTACCAGTAACCGTGAGTTCCTTGAGTGGTGGTACTGGGACAGCATCGGAGCTGCATGTGAGCCAAGATGTGGAGGATGTCGGTGTGGAAACTGTCCACCAGGAGGAAAAGAAATGACCCTGGCTGAGGAGAAAGAATATGAGATCATTAAAGGAGGCCTCACCTACAAGAAAGAGGATGCTCACTCTCCATCTCCACACTGGGATGCAAAGTATCCTTGGACTGAAGATCCTGCCACTCTCCCCAACAACAGAAGTGCAGTCCAGGCCTGCTTCTTAAGGATGGAAAAGCAACTGAGCCGAGAGCCGGACTGGAAAGTCGCCTATGGAACCCAGATCCATGAAATGGTCGAGAGAGGCGCAGCCATAAAACTCACCAAGGAAATCATGGACAAGTGGAAGGGGCCAGTGTGGTATGTGAGCCACCTGGTGGCGCCAAACCCTCATTCAGTCACTACGCCAGTTCGTATTGTATGGAACAGCAGCCAGAAGTACAGAGGCGTGAGCATGAATGATCTTCTTCTGAAAGGACCAGATGTTCTCAACCCCATTAGAGCTGTCCTGCTAAGATTCAGAGAAGGTGTGCATGCAGCCCTTGGAGACATAAAGAAGATGTACAATTCTGTCTGGCTGGAGGAGCGTGAGATGCATCTGCACAGATTCCTCTGGAGAGACAGCCCAGAAGAGGAGATCAGTGAATATGCAATTACCAGAGTCAACATCGGGGACAAACCTGCTGGTTGCATTGCTCAGTTGGCCATGAGGGAAACAGCAAACCTGCCCAACTTTGCCCACTTGGAGGAGGAACGCAGAGTCATTGAAGAGGACAGTTATGTTGATGACCTCTTAACCTCCCACAACGACCTGAAGACTCTTGACAAAATCACAACAGGAGTTGAAGAGATTCTGAAAGCTGGCGGTTTCTTCCTTAAACCATGGGTCCGATCCAGTCAAAGTGGGAGGAAAGGAACGGACCAAGACGTCCCAAAAAAGGATCAAGGGAAAACCCTAATTCTTCCAAATCAAATGAGGGAAGAAGACAACAAAGCTCTGGGCATCGGCTACCAAGTGGACGAAGACAAGCTGTACATGTTAACCTCCGTTAACTTCTCTAAAAAGAAAAAGAAGATGAGAGTTGGCAAAGATCTTCTCGAAGAGGAGGTGAGAGCTGAGACACCCAACCCATTGACACGGAGGGCTCTCTTAAGCCAAGTAGCTGGACTGTACGACCCAATTGGCCTAGTTGCACCGGTCAAGCAGAAGGGAGCAATTCTTGTTCGAAAAGCATTCCAAGAAGGAGGGGGTGGCAAGCTGACCCAAGAAACCTGGGACCAACCGCTCTCAGAAAGCCTCAGAGAAGAAGCCATACAGCTTTTCGAGGAGTATGTGCAGCTTGGAAAAGTTAAATTCCACAGAAGCCTCACACCAGCTGACTGGAAGGGAAGGCCTTGGGGCATCACATTCTCTGATGGAAGTGACAAAACCTTCGGAGCGGTGATGTACTTAAGATGGGAGACAAGTCATGGCATTGAAGTTCGATTCGTGGAATCAAAAGCCAAGCTGACACCTCTACTTCAAAAGGGAGATGCTGTAAAAGCTGAGATATGTGGCGCAGTCTTCGCATCCAGGATCAGGAAGTATGTGGAGAAACACGCTCGGATGAAGATCGAGAGATGGTTCCATCTGCTTGACAGCCAAACGGTCCTGGGAGCAATACAAAGAGACAGTTATGGGTACCAAACCTTCTTTGCAAACAGAGTGGGTGAAATCCAAAAGGCTGGGCCAGTGCAAGACTGGTGGTGGATCCGTGGTGATCAGAACATTTCTGACATCATAACAAGAGGGGGCAAACCTGATGATTTAAGGGCAAATTCCACATGGCAAGATGGACCAGAATTCCTGAAGCGGCCAGTGGAGGAATGGCCCATAAAATCAGCTGGAGAGGTTGCTGCTCAAGCCAGAGAGAGTGTAAACAAACTGCAAAGGAAAGCATTCTCGGCTGCAGTCACAGGAGCCCAAGCAAAGATGAGTCAGCAAAAAGACCACCCTCTGACCACTCAGGGAATGGGAACAACCCCCAAGCAAACGCCAACTCTTCCAAGGCGCAAGGGCTGGATTAAAGACCTGGTGGAAATCAGAAGGTTCAGTAACCTATCCAAACTGGTGAGAGTTATCGCTTGGATCTGTCGGGCTGCCAAACAATGGCTCAGGAGGAAATGCCATAGCCCTAAACAGCCAAAGTGGGAGGCAACAGCACCCAAGCAACCTGGCCTGACTGGAAAGGAACTTGAGGATGCACTTGAAGACCTCTTCCTCGCAGCTCAAGAAGGCATAACCTTTCCAGACACAACTCTCAGCAGATTGGCAGTATACAAGGACGTGAACTCTGGACTTCTAGTTTGCGGTGGCAGAATCCAGATGTTCAACGAGGACAAGACTGCAGTGGCAGTTCTACCATTTGAAGCTTGGGTCTCTTCATTGCTGGCACAGGAATCCCACCAAGCAAACCATGAGGGGGTAGCAGGAACCCTTCTTCGGATGAGGAAAAAGGCCTGGGTGGTAAAAGGACGGAGCCTGGCCAAAAAAGTGGTTGACAGCTGTGTGGTGTGCAGGAAGAACAGAGCAAAGCGCTGTCAACAAATCATGGCTGACCTGCCTCCAGAGCGAACATGCCCAGCTGCACCATTTGAATTTACCACCATGGACCTGTTCGGGCCTTATGAAGTGAAGGACGAGGTCAAGAAAAGGACCAGACTGAAAGTTTGGGGCATCGTCTTCTGTTGTATGGCCTCCCGAGCCATACACACTGAAGTGGTGAGTGACCAGTCATCTGAAGGTTTCCTGCTGGCCTATCAAAGGTTCACTTCACTGAGAGGGCACCCCAGAAAACTTTGGTCAGACCCAGGCTCTAACTTTGTGGGAGCAAAACCTGCCCTGGAAAAGCTCTACAAGTTCCTTGACCAGCTGAACAAGACTGAGCTTGAAGCCGTAGCTGCCAAACATGGCACAGACTGGTCTTGGAAAATCCACCCTGCAGACTCTCCCCACAGAAACGGTGCAGCAGAGGCAGCTGTCAAAATAGTAAAACAGGCCTTAAGCAACCTCGGTGGAGATGGTGTTTTCACGTGGGGAGAGTTCCAAACGTTTCTCTTCATGGCGGCCAATCTCACAAATGAGAGACCCATCGACGCAAGAACGCAAAGCAGGGAAGACTGTGTCGAATACATCACGCCAAATTCTCTGCTTTTAGGACGTGCCAATCCAAAGGGAGACCCTGGAGACTTCCAGTTTGATGGCTATCCATACAAAAGGCTTCAAAGTATACAAGCAGCGGTCAGCAAATTCTGGAGGAGGTGGAGCCAATTGGCTGGGCCCAATCTGTTCATAAGAAGCAAATGGCACACCAAAGAACGGAATGTTGCTGTTGGAGATGTGGTCTGGTTGGCTGACCAAAATGCCCTTCGAGGACAATACAAGCTGGCCAGAGTGGTAAATGTCAACACTGACGACAAAGGCATCGTTAGAGACGTACTGGTGAAGACCTTTCCCAGCTATCCTGTGCCCACTACAAAGGCAAATGGCAAAGAGATGTCCAAAACGGGGAAAAGGACTAAAGGGCTTAAACACAAAATCCCCGCAACTATTCTGCATAGAGATGTCAGACGACTTGTCATCCTAATTCCCATTGAAGAACTGGCAGAGTAAAGGACTTGTGTGACCTCTCTGGGATTGGAAACCCAGAAGGTCAAGTGGGAGGTGTCGAGCCAAAACTGAGAGAAAGCTCTGAAACCACATCTGGGAAAAAGGGACATCCAAGATGGCTGCCAATGGCCTTTGGGACATCCAAGATGGCTGCCCCTACACAGGCCTTTGGGTGTCGGCTCATTAGAGATTGGGTGTCGGCTCATGGCAAGCAGCAGAAAAGAAGCTGGAGGTGCTCAGTTGAGCAAACAACATTGGAGGGAGAAGAGCTCAAACCAACTCCAAAGAAGCTCCAAACCACTTCAAGTTCCACACACTGTGTTTGGGTTCGACATGCCAATGGTCTGTAAATGTTTCAATCTCCTTTTGCTGTTTTTAAGTGCTGCTTAAATGTTTGGTGCAACTGCTAAAGTTTGTTTGGCTTCAGAGCCTTATTGTAGTACAGCAGCACAGCATTGTTTTCAAATGTTTGAAGAATTTATTTACTCTTATTTGCTGAAAAGTAAAGTTTAAAGGGATGATTGGCAAATGGTTTGAAATATTAAGTTAAAGTTAAAATAATTGTTTAAAACTACAAATGAAGCTTGAAGTTAAGAGCTGAAGTTTAATGTCAAAAGCTAATGTTAAAAGGACTTTATTTCAAAGTTTATAAGGAGGAGTAGGAAAATGCTGATTCACAAGCTCAGATCAGCTGTGTTCATTATTTAACGAGCTTCAATTATCTCTTCAGAACTTAAATGGTCTCTCTAAAGAGTTTAAAATGTTTGTTTAAAAGTTAACTTTAATTCATGTTTAAAAGTATAATTTAATGTTTAAAAAGTGAATTCAAAGACTTGATTTAATTTTAAAAACTTAAAATGCCTAAACATTTAAAAGTCTAAAATGGACTTTATGTTAAAGAAATAATTTACTGAGTTTAAGAACAATTGAATGTTTAATTTATTTAAACAGGTTTAATTTTGCATTGAAGTTTAAAACGGTTAATAATTCATTTAAATAAGTAAAAGTAACGATGTTTGAGTAAATGTTTTGTCAATTACTATTTAATAACACACTAATTCCAACGCTATGTTTGAAATTAGAAACATTACTTAGAAATGATTTAAAAGTAAATGTTTGGTAATTTACTACTTAGTAACGAACTTATTACAACACTTTGAAATTGTAAACATGGTTTAAAAGTTTGAAAGATGTTTATTTTTCTGTTTTGAAATGGCAATGTTAGTAATTTTTCTTCTGTTTCTTTTATCTCGAAGGTTTACGACCTGATGATTTGAAGCTCAAACAACAAAAGAAGCCAACAAAACTAAAGTTGGAATAAAAAGTTTGAGTTTTCATAAACTGAGTTGTCCAATCATTTGAACCTGAACTGAACCTGTGGGTGAACTTGACAGTCGTAAACCACAGCAGCAGCTTGGACTGGAAAGCTGTGGACAAAGGAGCCTCAAGCAAGAGGACAAAATGGCGGAAGAAGGCTTGGGGAAGTCGGTCAAGGACCTCAAGAAGGAAAGGACCGTGGCAAAATGCAGCTTCACAAAACAGGCAAACTTCATCCTGAGAGGAGGGAACACAATGCTACAAGAGGAACTGAAGGAGGAGTTCACAAAACTGTCCTACCGCTTCAGGAAGTTAATGGAGGCAAATGACGAGTACAGATTTGGACTGGAGGCCGATATTAAGGATGTGGATCCAGGAGCGGATCTCGATGGAGAGCAGGAGGCTGACATTGCCAATTCTATCAAGGAGGCTGAAACAAAGCAGGAAGAATTGAAAGACTTTGTTCTGAAAAATCTGTGGGGAAGATACGGAAAAAGTGAACTCGAGACAGCCCTTCTCGAAGCAGAGATGACAGTAGACCAAGCAAGAAATGTTCCTGTTGCGAGTGCAAATTGTGAGGGCTTCGAAGTGCTCCTCACTCTGGTGGAGAAGAGGGTGAACCAGGCCGTCTCATCTACGTCCTTATGGGAGAAATGGACACCTGAGGACTTGAAAGATCAAATGAGAGGAAGGATCAAAGATATCTGTGCATCAAAATCCAGGCTTGAAGGAAGGAGATCTGAATTTGCAAATGCACGACAAGGCACAGAAGTGAAACCTCTACATCATCCACCAGTAAAACCAATAATCAGAATAAAACCAACCACCTTACCCATCTTCAATGGAAGCAAGCGGGACTATCACCGATGGCGGAAGGACTGGGAGAGCCTCCAACGACAAGGAGAGCCATCTGGATCACCAGAGGTAAAGAAGATCCAGCTTATGGAGAGCGTGGAGGAAAAGATTTCAAAAGAATTGAGACTTTCCAGCTATTCAACTGCAGCTGAAATGTTCCGTGTCTTAGAGAACAGATGTGGCAACAACTCCACCATCACAATCGAAATCCTGGAGGAGCTAGAGAAGACACCACCTGTCAAAGGCAGCCATCCAAGGAAGGTCATTGACCTAATCCAATCTGTAGAAAAGGCCCTAGCAGATCTGACGGAGCTGGGCAACTCTGGAGCAATTAAAAACCCACTTGTGATCAAGTCAATCGAGAGCAAATTGCCTGAGTTCATAAAGAGGGACTGGGTGATGTTCATGGTTGACCCCAAGAACAATGTCAAGGCAGACACCCATTTTGACATGCTCCTGACCTTCCTGAAGAACCAGGAGGATGTCCTTGAAAGACTCGAGCAGCTCAGGGTTGTGGACAAGGAGAGGCCTGACCGTTCTGACAGATATGGGAGGAAGATTGGCTCGACAAGAACCACAAGAAAGGAAGACCTTGATGTTTGCGGTGTCTGCGGCGATGGTGGGCATAGCAACAAGATCTACTTCTGTAGAAAGTTCAAGAGACTTACCTTGCCTGAGAAGAGGACTGCGATGGAGAATATAGGAGCATGCAGCAAATGCCTTGTCTGCCATGAAGATGATGCTGGAAACTGTAAAGACATCTTCCTATGCAGGAATCCAGAATGTAAAAGAAGAGGCGGTGCTCCAGACCACCACTACCTTCTCTGCCCAAAAGGAGGGTTCAAGAGAAGTGAAGAAAGAAAGGTGGTGAAAGAAGGTGGAAGAAACATCAGAGGAAGAAGTAAACTAACGGAGGAACAAGAGCAGTTCTTGTCTGAACTATCCCCTGAAATGTCAGAGCGTTGCAGAAAGACTTTTACCAACAAAACGTCAACGACACTTGACACTTCCGGCCAGTCTGAGCTCCTGAAGACGAATGGGCACTCCGAACTCCCAGTTATTATGATGCTGCTTCAAGTTACTGCTAATGCTGGGGAGAAGATTGGAACGCTAATTGATTTAGCATCCGACACTAAGTACATAACCCACAAGGCTGCAGGAAGACTCAGACTAAGGAGTGAGAAGATAACACTTGTCGTTCACGGAGTTGGAGGAATGACCATGGAGGTGAGGACCAGACGGTATCTTCTCAAAGTAAGAGTCAAGACTCCAAAGGGAACCGAGAAAGCTCACGAACTGGTCTGTTATGGTTTGGATGAGATTGCCAAAGTGCATCAAGTAATCGATCCCAAAAAGCTCCACAAGTTCTTCCCAGAAGTTAAGATCGAAGATCTGAAAAGGCCAGAAGAAGTTGAACTCCTCATAAGCCACCGTGAGGGAAGACTGGCTCCGCAGAGAGTGAGAGTAATTGGCGACCTAGTCCTATGGGAAAGTCCTCTGGGCAAAACAGTCGGCGGTGCTCATCCAGACTTGGTCGAAGAAGTGGAGGTGGCAGCATATGAGTCCAACACACACTTTGCTCGCTCCATGAGAACGGCTGCAGTCAAATATCAAGAGCTCACTGGTCCCACAAGCCCAACAACTGAGACAACACGGCTTCTGAAGAAGGATGCGGCTCACACAACTACCAGTAACCGTGAGTTCCTTGAGTGGTGGTACTGGGACAGCATCGGAGCTGCATGTGAGCCAAGATGTGGAGGATGTCGGTGTGGAAACTGTCCACCAGGAGGAAAAGAAATGACCCTGGCTGAGGAGAAAGAATATGAGATCATTAAAGGAGGCCTCACCTACAAGAAAGAGGATGCTCACTCTCCATCTCCACACTGGGATGCAAAGTATCCTTGGACTGAAGATCCTGCCACTCTCCCCAACAACAGAAGTGCAGTCCAGGCCTGCTTCTTAAGGATGGAAAAGCAACTGAGCCGAGAGCCGGACTGGAAAGTCGCCTATGGAACCCAGATCCATGAAATGGTCGAGAGAGGCGCAGCCATAAAACTCACCAAGGAAATCATGGACAAGTGGAAGGGGCCAGTGTGGTATGTGAGCCACCTGGTGGCGCCAAACCCTCATTCAGTCACTACGCCAGTTCGTATTGTATGGAACAGCAGCCAGAAGTACAGAGGCGTGAGCATGAATGATCTTCTTCTGAAAGGACCAGATGTTCTCAACCCCATTAGAGCTGTCCTGCTAAGATTCAGAGAAGGTGTGCATGCAGCCCTTGGAGACATAAAGAAGATGTACAATTCTGTCTGGCTGGAGGAGCGTGAGATGCATCTGCACAGATTCCTCTGGAGAGACAGCCCAGAAGAGGAGATCAGTGAATATGCAATTACCAGAGTCAACATCGGGGACAAACCTGCTGGTTGCATTGCTCAGTTGGCCATGAGGGAAACAGCAAACCTGCCCAACTTTGCCCACTTGGAGGAGGAACGCAGAGTCATTGAAGAGGACAGTTATGTTGATGACCTCTTAACCTCCCACAACGACCTGAAGACTCTTGACAAAATCACAACAGGAGTTGAAGAGATTCTGAAAGCTGGCGGTTTCTTCCTTAAACCATGGGTCCGATCCAGTCAAAGTGGGAGGAAAGGAACGGACCAAGACGTCCCAAAAAAGGATCAAGGGAAAACCCTAATTCTTCCAAATCAAATGAGGGAAGAAGACAACAAAGCTCTGGGCATCGGCTACCAAGTGGACGAAGACAAGCTGTACATGTTAACCTCCGTTAACTTCTCTAAAAAGAAAAAGAAGATGAGAGTTGGCAAAGATCTTCTCGAAGAGGAGGTGAGAGCTGAGACACCCAACCCATTGACACGGAGGGCTCTCTTAAGCCAAGTAGCTGGACTGTACGACCCAATTGGCCTAGTTGCACCGGTCAAGCAGAAGGGAGCAATTCTTGTTCGAAAAGCATTCCAAGAAGGAGGGGGTGGCAAGCTGACCCAAGAAACCTGGGACCAACCGCTCTCAGAAAGCCTCAGAGAAGAAGCCATACAGCTTTTCGAGGAGTATGTGCAGCTTGGAAAAGTTAAATTCCACAGAAGCCTCACACCAGCTGACTGGAAGGGAAGGCCTTGGGGCATCACATTCTCTGATGGAAGTGACAAAACCTTCGGAGCGGTGATGTACTTAAGATGGGAGACAAGTCATGGCATTGAAGTTCGATTCGTGGAATCAAAAGCCAAGCTGACACCTCTACTTCAAAAGGGAGATGCTGTAAAAGCTGAGATATGTGGCGCAGTCTTCGCATCCAGGATCAGGAAGTATGTGGAGAAACACGCTCGGATGAAGATCGAGAGATGGTTCCATCTGCTTGACAGCCAAACGGTCCTGGGAGCAATACAAAGAGACAGTTATGGGTACCAAACCTTCTTTGCAAACAGAGTGGGTGAAATCCAAAAGGCTGGGCCAGTGCAAGACTGGTGGTGGATCCGTGGTGATCAGAACATTTCTGACATCATAACAAGAGGGGGCAAACCTGATGATTTAAGGGCAAATTCCACATGGCAAGATGGACCAGAATTCCTGAAGCGGCCAGTGGAGGAATGGCCCATAAAATCAGCTGGAGAGGTTGCTGCTCAAGCCAGAGAGAGTGTAAACAAACTGCAAAGGAAAGCATTCTCGGCTGCAGTCACAGGAGCCCAAGCAAAGATGAGTCAGCAAAAAGACCACCCTCTGACCACTCAGGGAATGGGAACAACCCCCAAGCAAACGCCAACTCTTCCAAGGCGCAAGGGCTGGATTAAAGACCTGGTGGAAATCAGAAGGTTCAGTAACCTATCCAAACTGGTGAGAGTTATCGCTTGGATCTGTCGGGCTGCCAAACAATGGCTCAGGAGGAAATGCCATAGCCCTAAACAGCCAAAGTGGGAGGCAACAGCACCCAAGCAACCTGGCCTGACTGGAAAGGAACTTGAGGATGCACTTGAAGACCTCTTCCTCGCAGCTCAAGAAGGCATAACCTTTCCAGACACAACTCTCAGCAGATTGGCAGTATACAAGGACGTGAACTCTGGACTTCTAGTTTGCGGTGGCAGAATCCAGATGTTCAACGAGGACAAGACTGCAGTGGCAGTTCTACCATTTGAAGCTTGGGTCTCTTCATTGCTGGCACAGGAATCCCACCAAGCAAACCATGAGGGGGTAGCAGGAACCCTTCTTCGGATGAGGAAAAAGGCCTGGGTGGTAAAAGGACGGAGCCTGGCCAAAAAAGTGGTTGACAGCTGTGTGGTGTGCAGGAAGAACAGAGCAAAGCGCTGTCAACAAATCATGGCTGACCTGCCTCCAGAGCGAACATGCCCAGCTGCACCATTTGAATTTACCACCATGGACCTGTTCGGGCCTTATGAAGTGAAGGACGAGGTCAAGAAAAGGACCAGACTGAAAGTTTGGGGCATCGTCTTCTGTTGTATGGCCTCCCGAGCCATACACACTGAAGTGGTGAGTGACCAGTCATCTGAAGGTTTCCTGCTGGCCTATCAAAGGTTCACTTCACTGAGAGGGCACCCCAGAAAACTTTGGTCAGACCCAGGCTCTAACTTTGTGGGAGCAAAACCTGCCCTGGAAAAGCTCTACAAGTTCCTTGACCAGCTGAACAAGACTGAGCTTGAAGCCGTAGCTGCCAAACATGGCACAGACTGGTCTTGGAAAATCCACCCTGCAGACTCTCCCCACAGAAACGGTGCAGCAGAGGCAGCTGTCAAAATAGTAAAACAGGCCTTAAGCAACCTCGGTGGAGATGGTGTTTTCACGTGGGGAGAGTTCCAAACGTTTCTCTTCATGGCGGCCAATCTCACAAATGAGAGACCCATCGACGCAAGAACGCAAAGCAGGGAAGACTGTGTCGAATACATCACGCCAAATTCTCTGCTTTTAGGACGTGCCAATCCAAAGGGAGACCCTGGAGACTTCCAGTTTGATGGCTATCCATACAAAAGGCTTCAAAGTATACAAGCAGCGGTCAGCAAATTCTGGAGGAGGTGGAGCCAATTGGCTGGGCCCAATCTGTTCATAAGAAGCAAATGGCACACCAAAGAACGGAATGTTGCTGTTGGAGATGTGGTCTGGTTGGCTGACCAAAATGCCCTTCGAGGACAATACAAGCTGGCCAGAGTGGTAAATGTCAACACTGACGACAAAGGCATCGTTAGAGACGTACTGGTGAAGACCTTTCCCAGCTATCCTGTGCCCACTACAAAGGCAAATGGCAAAGAGATGTCCAAAACGGGGAAAAGGACTAAAGGGCTTAAACACAAAATCCCCGCAACTATTCTGCATAGAGATGTCAGACGACTTGTCATCCTAATTCCCATTGAAGAACTGGCAGAGTAAAGGACTTGTGTGACCTCTCTGGGATTGGAAACCCAGAAGGTCAAGTGGGAGGTGTCGAGCCAAAACTGAGAGAAAGCTCTGAAACCACATCTGGGAAAAAGGGACATCCAAGATGGCTGCCAATGGCCTTTGGGACATCCAAGATGGCTGCCCCTACACAGGCCTTTGGGTGTCGGCTCATTAGAGATTGGGTGTCGGCTCATGGCAAGCAGCAGAAAAGAAGCTGGAGGTGCTCAGTTGAGCAAACAACATTGGAGGGAGAAGAGCTCAAACCAACTCCAAAGAAGCTCCAAACCACTTCAAGTTCCACACACTGTGTTTGGGTTCGACATGCCAATGGTCTGTAAATGTTTCAATCTCCTTTTGCTGTTTTTAAGTGCTGCTTAAATGTTTGGTGCAACTGCTAAAGTTTGTTTGGCTTCAGAGCCTTATTGTAGTACAGCAGCACAGCATTGTTTTCAAATGTTTGAAGAATTTATTTACTCTTATTTGCTGAAAAGTAAAGTTTAAAGGGATGATTGGCAAATGGTTTGAAATATTAAGTTAAAGTTAAAATAATTGTTTAAAACTACAAATGAAGCTTGAAGTTAAGAGCTGAAGTTTAATGTCAAAAGCTAATGTTAAAAGGACTTTATTTCAAAGTTTATAAGGAGGAGTAGGAAAATGCTGATTCACAAGCTCAGATCAGCTGTGTTCATTATTTAACGAGCTTCAATTATCTCTTCAGAACTTAAATGGTCTCTCTAAAGAGTTTAAAATGTTTGTTTAAAAGTTAACTTTAATTCATGTTTAAAAGTATAATTTAATGTTTAAAAAGTGAATTCAAAGACTTGATTTAATTTTAAAAACTTAAAATGCCTAAACATTTAAAAGTCTAAAATGGACTTTATGTTAAAGAAATAATTTACTGAGTTTAAGAACAATTGAATGTTTAATTTATTTAAACAGGTTTAATTTTGCATTGAAGTTTAAAACGGTTAATAATTCATTTAAATAAGTAAAAGTAACGATGTTTGAGTAAATGTTTTGTCAATTACTATTTAATAACACACTAATTCCAACGCTATGTTTGAAATTAGAAACATTACTTAGAAATGATTTAAAAGTAAATGTTTGGTAATTTACTACTTAGTAACGAACTTATTACAACACTTTGAAATTGTAAACATGGTTTAAAAGTTTGAAAGATGTTTATTTTTCTGTTTTGAAATGGCAATGTTAGTAATTTTTCTTCTGTTTCTTTTATCTCGAAGGTTTACGACCTGATGATTTGAAGCTCAAACAACAAAAGAAGCCAACAAAACTAAAGTTGGAATAAAAAGTTTGAGTTTTCATAAACTGAGTTGTCCAATCATTTGAACCTGAACTGAACCTGTGGGTGAACTTGACAGTGTGTAGTGATCTATGCACCTGCAGGCTGGCAGTGAGCTCTCTGTACTTGTTGATGGTCTGCTGGTAATCGGCCATGGTCTCCTGGGCAGCCTCAACTCTCTTGTGGGCCTCGCGGACCTTTCCCCCGCTCATGTCCAGCTGCTCTCTCAGCTCCATCTCAGTCTCCCTGCCGTTCTCCTGGAGCTCGTCGTTCATGTCATTATCCAGGAAATTCATGACCGTGGGAATCCTGTTATTAACTGTAAAAGTACATAAATAAATACATTCCCGGTTGTCAGGGGCAAACACTCTAACAGAAGTTGTCAAACAACATTTACCTGTATGTGGAATGGTCATTGTGAAAAATATATCAGTGAAAGATTATATCAAAAAGTAGCTTTTTTTTTTAATTGAAAAAATATTTTACAGGGTAGATTGGGGTTCCCAGAGATGAAGAATTGACCCCAGAGATGAATTGCATCAAATGGGGGTCTGTGGCCTAGTACACATAAAAATTAGGGGGGGTCCTTGAAATTCAAAGGTTTGAGAATCACTGACCCGTACAGACAGTAGAATGGGTGTATGTGTACCTGTGGTCCAAACATGACAGCGGCGGGTGCTCCCATCACGTCCGTTCCGGGCATGCGGCGACGGATCTTCTTGCAGAACTGTCTGATGTCGGAGCAGGAGGTGTCCAGGTCCTTCAGCAGGATGCAGAGGCTGGAGCTCTCCTGACCGGCGGTCAGGAAGGCCCGCAGGCGAGCCGACTCCACTGCCACACAGTCCAGGCCACTCTGGATGAACTGAGACACACCCATGGATTAAAGCAAAATACAATCTCACGACTGAAAAAGGTTTGTATGACCAAGTCGTAATGTGTGATTTGTGAAACAGTCGCAGGCGCATTGAGAGCATAGGTGCGCAACATGATGCCATAGAAGACATGCTGGCTTCTATGGAATACAAATGACTGAAATCAGTCGTGGCGAGAACTTGAATCCAGTCAACTAAGTATAGGGTTTAAGTGGTTAAAAGGAGAGTTTTTTCCTTGCCACTGTTGCCAAATGTTCTCTCAGGGGGGGAAACGTTGGGTCTCTGCTCTATATGTAAACTGTCTTGAGACAATTTGTTAAATTTGACTATAGTGCCAAATCACAACAGAATTAAAAAAAAATCACCAAATTACAAAATAAACTTCCTTAGTCTTATTTTGTTAGATCCGTTTGTCTTCACAGTTGCAGTGTACGTAGCTTGCTTTCGGCTTTAACGGGCAAGGGTGTGACCGCATTAAAGGTGCAGCAGACAGCAGCAAACAGGTATAGGGTTCGTTAACGTCGGAAAGGCGACATGTAACCCAGCAAACACCAACAAAAAATAAATAAAGACAAAATAAAATCACAAGGCGTTGAAATACCTTGATGTGGTCAGCCAGCTGCACGGTGCAGTCCTCTGTGAGCTCCGCCAGGTGGATGCTGTACAGATGCTGGAGGACACAACAGTAGTGAGTTACTTACAGACAGACAAGTAACAAGCATGAATACGTTGAATGCGTATTAATGCAGACCGGGCACATGCACAGTTTTTCCATGGAGACACACACACACACACACACACACACACACACACACACACACACACACACACACACACACACACACACACACACACACACACACACACACACACACACACACACACACACACACACACACACACACACACACAATGTGTGCATGTTTTAAATGCTAGATGGCAGCCTAGAGGTCCTGTATTGTTGTTACCTGGTAGTATTGGATGGCCTTGGTGAGTGGCTCCACTTGAATGGTCTCATCCAGCTGGTCTTTGTGCAGCAGGTCGATGAAGTAGTCCAGAGAGCGCTCGTGGACGCTCATTTCAGAGTACAGAGTGCCCATCCTCTTAAACACCTCCACACTGCAGCCACTCATAGCCCTGGATGAGAGGAGGACATGACAATGGAAGGACAGATAATGTTAGAAGTGGCGAGAGTGGAGAGACCGATAACGTTAAGGTTTTTGTGATACACAGGACGCTCAAAAGTAATGCATTAAGTGTGTTTTCAAACCAGTAGTGCGTTTGCTTTGTTCAGATTCAGAACCAATATGATACAATGTTGCACTTTCCCTTGCAGCAAAAATAGCAGATTGTTGTGAGCTTGTAGAATTGCTAGTTTCGCTATTTGTCATACGGTATGACGGTAAGTATGTAGGGCTTAAGTAGTTAACAGAGGACAAAACTTATAAACGAAATACGAGCGAGAAAAGTTGTCTCTCATTGGACTGAATTTTTATTGAAGATGTTCAATACATTGGGAATAAAGGTGTTCAGTTCTGGATAGCAACATGGAGCATTACCAGAATCTTTTAATTTATTTGGAATCTTGTTATAAAGTTTTAGCATGGTGGGTATTCTCCAATGACAACATTCCCAATTTAGTCTCATGTGCGATAGTCACTCACTGTTCATATTTGTGCAGAGTGGCCTGCAGCAGGCCCAGGGAGTAGACCAGTCCTGAGGCGAAGCTGAGCTGCTCTCCACGGGATCCCCTTATCGCGGTTCCCTGCAGGGGGTCACCGTTCAGGTCAAACTTCTCCTGGGCCTGCTTGCTGATCAACTCCGCCTGCAGGGGAAATGACACACGGACATGTTGGGAACAGGTGGTAAGCAGAGCCTGAGCGATACATCGGTTGGCTGATATATGGCCATTGTTTTACTTATTTGTTGACGATCAGTATTGTAATTATGCAGCCGATGTGTCCCAATGTTTTACCACTTTCAACAGAGTGTCCCTATTTGGGCATGTCATTTTAAGTGAACATTAACAAACGTTTTCAAAACAATAACAAAAATAGTCGATCTACAAGCTCACGACACATTGTGAGCTTGTAGATAGGCTATTTCTGAAAATGTATGAACAGGGCTTATGTTGTTAAATACATTAAAATACTTTTTTTTTTACAAAAGATCGGTCAGACATTAGTGGTCTAGGACTCTCCAAAATCCGGATCGACCCCATGTGGCATTGGTCAGACTATTCTTTTCGTTTTTTTGCAGATCACACACACCTTGCAGATGAGCCTTGGAATGAGCAGCAGCACCAGGATACAGTCGTGGTCTCCTCCATGGCGGAGGAAGGACTCAGGCATGAAGGCGGTGAGGAGGGACACCTAGCGGTTAGCCTGGCCCACCTCCATCTTCCTCAGTTCCATCTCGATGGCCTGGAAGACACACAGTCAAGGTTGGGTATAGAAGTTAGGAACCATATCCAAACTGCCAGGTACCCATGAAAATGAAGGAATCGGAATTGATAAATATCGTAATAATTTTAGGATCCAGAAATGATTATCCTAATTTTATGATACTGTATGAGCGGTTACTATTCATTACTCTTCTTAAACTTTTATTAATGTAAAACTTTTAAACTAAATGTCCATTGATGCCATTAACAAGAATTATGATCACGTAAGCCTAGTGCTCAGTTAAACTGGATACAACCTTTTCCAATCCATTTCTTTCCAGTATGGCTTGGCTTGAGTTTTGTGGTAGTGGTACCAAAGTGTCACTTTAGACATTTTATTGTCATTGGATTGATTCAAATCCCCATCAACTCCCAATCAGATTCCTAGCATTCTGACATTCGTCTCAGCCGTACCTTGGCATAAGCTTTGGTCTCTGCAAACTTTATCTTGAAATCAAACATCTCTGCAGGAGGATGCAGCAGGACCTGCTCAGCGTTGGCATTCTGCTGGTTGGTCAGCTCTCTGTTGGTCTCCTGGTGCACAGGGAAAAGCACACACAGACAGCAGTGAGCAATGTGCATTTACTGACGACCTACTGATAATCACAGCAGCTCACTTCTCATTCCTGTGTGTGTGTGTGTGTGTGTGTGTGTGTGTGTGTGTGTGTGTGTGTGTGTGTGTGTGTGTGTGTGTGTGTGTGTGTGTGTGTGTGTGTGTGTGAGAATATACTTGAGGGCCACGTGTCCCCATAAGTATAGTAGAAATTGACCTTGTGAAGGCCATTTTCCTGGACACCACAAGAGAATTTGTGAACAAAGACTTTTAGAGCCAAGGTTACAATTAGGAAAAGATTCAGGTTGGGGTCAGAATTAGGATTTAGAGTTAGGTTCAGGGTTACAAACGGCAAAAAAACTCATGGGGGAAAAAATGCATTTAAAACGAAAATCCATCCTAAAATGTTGCGGTAAGTAAGTATAGTAGTACAACGTGTATGTGTGTAGTGATCTATGCACCTGCAGGCTGGCAGTGAGCTCTCTGTACTTGTTGATGGTCTGCTGGTAATCGGCCATGGTCTCCTGGGCAGCCTCAACTCTCTTGTTGGCCTCGCGGACCTTTCCCCCGCTCATGTCCAGCTGCTCTCTCAGCTCCATCTCAGTCTCCCTGCCGTTCTCCTGGAGCTCGTCGTTCATGTCATTAATGGCCTCCTGTTGGGAGGACAGAAGAGGGGACCGACCGTCATGTGTGGTAGTATATACATTGTAAGGCGTAGAACAAAGCCAAATGCAGTGGTGGAAGGAGTACTCAAATCTTTTTACTTAAGTAAAATTATCAATACTACAATGTAGGAAAACTGTTACAAGCTAAAGTCTGGTATTCAAAATTTACTTGGGTAAAACTACAAAAGTAGTGGCATCAAAATGTACTTAAGGGATAGTTCACGCCCAAAATGACGTTTTCTATCGATTACTCACCAGCAGCGGTTCTGTATGGAGACACAAAGAATCTCCTTTGTGTCTCCATACGGAACCGCTGCCGGTCATCAAATTATTGGCTTAGGAATGCGACGGAAAGTTATTTTCGGGGTAAACTATTCCTTTAAAATACCTAAAGTAAAAGTATTCCTTATGCAGAATGTCCCATTTTAAGTTTTCAAAATGTATACCGGTACAAATCTTTTGTAAATAGCAGATCTACAAGCTCACAACGTGTCACTTCGTGCCACGCTGCAAGCTTGTACAACAATTTGGGGGTCCTTGACATGAAAAGGTTTGAGAACCACTGAGAGGGCGTTTGTAAAATGGGCCTCAGGTCTTAATGGGCTACAGTATGAAACACTGATTGCATGCAAGTCGGGGTGAAGAACACAGGTGCACTGACCAGGTCAGTGACCGTCTCTCTCAGCTCCCGGACTTTCTCCTCCAGGTCCAGGTTCCTCTCCGTCAGGGTCTCCACCATCTCCTCTGATTCATTTGACCAAGAAAATAATCGGTAATTGGATATCGGCCAAAATCGTGCATCCTTAAAATCCTTGCTAAATGAAAAAGCAAAGAATAAAGAAGAGGGGATTTATTTACGGCATTCAGCTGCTTTGTGATAACTGAAGCATCTGGACACCAGAAGGCAATTTTGACGATATAAAAAGCACAGTGTGTACTGAAACAAACAGCTTCTTTCAATCTGTCTTCTGACTGGAAAAGCACTACTTCTTAAATCAAGTCTAACACTGGCATGAAGCAACCAATAGATTACATCGTGATCCCTGCCCACTTTCCAGAATTCTGTCTTTAAGTTGGAGCAGGAAGGGACAAATATTTAGACTAAAATAAAGTCTTGATGTGGGAATAGATTTGCAAGTAAGTCAGGTCAGTGTTCTAGTTAACCAAAGTTATTCATGAATATAAATGTGAATATTAATTCCTATTCATGAACATTTTATAAAACCTATTTGCCTACAATTTTGAGGTATTTCTACTTCTACTCCACTACATCTCAGAGGCAAATATTGTACTTTTACTCCACTACAATTATTTGAAAACTTTAGTTACTAGTTACTTTTCAGATATAAATGATTACATTATAAAACATACCTTAACCACTTTAGCCTTATTTTATACATAGTCTATTTTCGACATGTGCGACAGTGAAATGTGTCTGGGCGGAAACAATTGCTTGACAGTTTGGTTCCGCCTCGACAGTTTCTCCACAATTTAGAGGCAAATGTGGGCACATAATCATAAATATGATGATCCTAATATACAATTGAGAGTGGCGCGCATGCGCGACCGACACGGTACGACCGACCGTGTACCGTCTACTCTCATACGGTCCTTTTCAACCCCAAAACTAGCTCCATAAAGAACCTCTCACTCCGCTATACAGCTCCGAGATGAGGCTCTATGTGGTTCTCATCCGGGATCGGTCGAACGTCCGCCAAGGCTCCGCTGTTTACCCTTTTGTATACATCGTATCCCAAAACTAATGGTAGATTCCAAACCTCACGGATGTTTAAGGTTTGGACCGGAGCATAATATTTTAGGTCTGGAGCGAAACTACCCGTTTAAATCGCTTATTTAGTCAGCCTGTGGCCATGTTTCCCATTCAACCCGGAAAACCCCCCTACGTCCGCTGCCAGTACTGCTCCTGGTTTGGCTACAATGGGAAACATGGCCACCGGCGGACTAAATAAGCGATTTAAACGGGTAGTTTCGCTCCAGACCTAAAATATTATGCTCCGGTCCAAACCTTAAACATCCGTGAGGTTTGGAATCTACCATTAGTTTTGGGATACGATGTATACAAAAGGGTAAACAGCGGAGCTTGGCGGACGTTCGACCGATCCCGGCTGAGAACCACATAGAACCTCATCTCGGAGCTGTATAGCGGAGTGAGAGGTTCTTTATGGAGCTACCCCAAAACAAGCCCCAAAAGAAGCGCGACCATCCGCTTACAATAAGCGGACATGGCAGTTGCCAGGTTCAGCGAGAGAAACAACAACAAACAACAAAGCCACGGCGTCCTCTAACATTAGTCAACCCAGTACAATGCTCGGTGCAGATAAACACTTGTTGAACCAAACAGTGCGTCAAATGAATGTCTATTTACTGCTAGTAAAACAGTCAAATTACAACAGCATCTCCTTCTAGCGTTAAACTCATGTTACTCTATACTGAGTCAAAGCCACGTTGTTTGCCATTGTCTCAGTAAAGTCCACCAACATATAAAATATAATTGTTCTGTCTCCTGTACTATGTCTACTGGTCTTGTATGGTATTAATACAACCGTTTTTGTATGGACAGTTATTATATCACCACTTTTAACAGCCTGCTCAGGGACTACAGATGAAAGCTAGCTTCTGGCTAACTCTGGTTCATTACACGGATGTGAAAACCAACATGTTGATTAATGTGCTCTGTCCCTGGTAAATAAATAAACATGATAGCAATACTGTTGATAACGCAATCATTTACGTCACTGCCATGCGGAAGTTGTAGGCATACGTTTATAGCCGTTAGCACTGGTTAGCCTAGCTGACTAGTCGTAGTTTTTAACCCAGTTTCAGAGCAATCGTCGCTGCTTCAAGTTAGTTTTAGCAGATCTACAAGCTCAATTTTAACAGACAAGATATAACAAATGCAATGTTGATTAAAAGCTGCATTCTGCGTTGTATAATGAATTGTTATGGACAGGTCGATTGTGACATAAGTTTATGAAAACAAACCTGGGGCCTGAAACAAACATAACCTGGCGTTTGCACTTAATTCATTTAAGGCCCGTACATGTACATAAACGTTCAAATTTCAAATATAAAGTTCTCACCCCACGGCCACGGATGTGACAATTCTGTTCGAGCCCTCAGAAGTAACCGTAATTTCAGTATTGTTCAATAAAAAGCATTTTAATCCTATCGGTGGCCATTTTCTCAGCATGTCCGCCATAGGCTTTCAACTGCATTACCCATCGGTTGGTAGGTGTACTGCACTCTGATAGAGTGTGCCAGCTATGAGCAAATGGCCACCGATCGGATTAAGATGCGTTTTTATTGAACAATACGGAAGATACGGCTACTTCTGAAGGCCCGTACATAATTATAACATCCGTGGCTATCGGGTAAAAACTGTGTTTGAAATCTGAACGTTCATGTAGTCCAAAAAAGGCGGGAAAAAATAAAAAATAAAGTAATAAAGGCGGGAAAAAAGTATATATCAAGTAATATTACTCACCTCAGACAAAATTAAAGTAGATCAGTGATATATGAACCGAAATCAAGTAGAACAGTTTCCAATAGTAATCTATCATCGACCGGAGAGACCTAGTGTCGAGCGACCTGGCATCCGCTGTAAACCTTGAGAAGTGAGCCAAGCACTGCAAGAACGGTGAATTTAGGGGGAGGGACAAAACAGCAAGGGCTGTGATTGGTCTGACAAGCAGACATGCGTACATGCGAGAGGGCATCCCCGGGAATGCCCTCTCGCGTGTACGCAAGCACAGCCCCCCCCCGCCCACACACACACGCTGTTACGCGCACGCACATGCGCACGCACCCAAACAACTCTATGACGTGCACACACAAACACGACACGAACACGACACAAGCCCCGCCCCCCTTCCCCCCACACACACACACACACACAATGGAAATCAATGATGTCCAAGATGGATTAATATCCACTGTCTGAATAATTTGACCTGTTCATTAATTGTTTGTAATTCATACAATTTCTTTTGATTGTGATGGAACATGTAGAATTAGCGGAACATATATATCTATAAATATTATATTGCTGTGTATTATTGTCTGTGAGAACCAAAGAGGGGGTGTCTGTCTGAGATTCAAGAAGGCAGGAATTGGTCTGACAAAAACAACTTGTTTTTTACAATTGTTTTTACAATTACGTTTTTAATTAATTTTATTTTTAAATGTATTTTAATTTACATTTTCCCTCAAAAATATTTCCCGGTTTTAATGGGTTAAATGACGTTGTGGTTGATGGATTGGAAGAATGTTTCATCACTTTTTTTGTTTGTTTGAATACTTTATATCAGTCTACTTTATTAGTCAAAAATGGGGAGGGGATCGAAACGGTTCTCTCCTGTTGCTGTGACCTTGCTGTTTACGGGGAGCTAGTGACTCTCTGAGTGTCCAGAGTCAACTTTATTTATGCATAAGTGTTGTGTCCACAATAAACTATAGTGCACTATGACAATGGTTTACATTGTTTTTACATACACTTTTCTCCCTTATTAATACAAGATTAACCTAATCATGTTAGTGTTACAATTCACTAAATATCATTGCTTTCAACATGCTTTCAGCCATCTGAAATACTGCCATTGTTTACGATTGCTATAGGCCAGTGGTTCTCCAACGGGGTTCCAGGGACCCCCAGGGGTCCTTGAGGACTCGGAGTAACGTATATCCAACTATTATATTCGGCTGTACTGCAATTATGAATTAATAAATGTGTGGTACATCCCTTATTATTTAAGTCGGCGTCGGTATGATGCGGTTGAAATTATTAATTAATAATTGAGGTGCAGCCGAGTATAATAGACCAGGGGTCTTCAACAGGGGGTTCGGGACCCCTAGGGGGTGCTCAGAGTTACTACAGGGGGTTCGCCAAATCTTTCTGTGATAAGATAATCTTTTTTACCTTAACCACTTGAACCCTAGCATCCCTTTTCTGAAGACAACTTTAGCCAAAAATAGCAGATCTACAAGCTCACAACACCTCGTGCTGCGAGGCGTTGTGAGCTTGTAGATTGGCTATTTTTGTCGAAGAGATATAGGTGTAGAGGGAAAAAAGGGCAGACCAAGTAAACAAACGTGTTGAAAAAGTTGAATCTAAAACATAGTTTTATACAGTATGTAATGGGGGTCAAACCAAACCAAAATGTTTGTGGAAAAAAAAGGGTTTTCAGCAGCTTTTTAACGGCATCGACTGACTCTGCATTTCTTAGGGACAGTGGTTACCTTGATCACCTTTATTCGTCAGCTTCTTTATAAGGACAATGAGAAGGCCTTTGTCTGAAGACCTGTGTAATCTCACATTGACCTTGGGGTGCAGTAGTTCGGTTAAATAATTTGGGGCCAGCCCGTGGAGAGCTTTATAGGTGATGAAGAAACATTATGTTGCTGTGTATTGAGAGAACCTAAATTAGGACAAGACACATGGATTCATCAACACAGATGGAATTATCTAACCTGGAATCCAGTCTGATTCGCTCCATTTAGCTGATTTTTTTTTTTTATCACTTTGCTTCTCAGTCTGGGAAGCTTCCTTTGTGAAAGACACGGTCTCGGACACCTAGGCGCCGAGGATTCTGATTGGTCTGTGGGTGGGGGCGGGACCATTGGCATCCAATGTAATGGTCTGTGGGCGGGGCGGATCAGAGCCTTCCAATATCAAATTCAAGTCACTTCCCTTCTTACTGTGATTCGTTGAGCACTATCCAATCAGCAATGATGTGCCTACGTAACAGGTGACATTCAGAAATGCAGGCTCAAATGCTAATGCGTGAAGTGAAGTGAAGTGATAAAAAGAGTCAACCTGGATTCCAGGCTAGGAATTATCTTTGAAGAGAAACATTGCCACCTGTTTTTTTTTTGTATTTATATCAAAGAATTCAAACAGCAATTACAATTCCCTATAGAGTTTTCTATGTTGGAGTGTCACCTATTCCCTAATAACATTTATATTCATGAATGAAGCCAGTAATTCTATTTTATTGTCATTCATAATAAATGTCCCATAAAATGTTAGTGTTTAAATTAAATCGAAATTAAATTAGGCCCTTTTTTCACAATCACAAGCTTGTGGGGTATATCAATTAATGCTTACACTATACTTAATGAAAAAGTGGGGAAAAAAACGTACCAATCCACCCGACCATAATGGCTGATAGTGAGTTCCCGGTTCAATTCCTGGACGGGATTGGACCTTTGCTGCATGTCACTCCCCTACTCTCTTTCCCAGTCTACTGTCCATCTCTCACTACTGAGTGACGGCCAATAAAGGCAGAAAACTAACAAAAACTAGAAAAAGTGCTCCTCGGAGCACAGGTCTCCGCCAGGTCAGGTACATTATTGTGGCCTCCTGGTGGCGCTATAATAGGCCAATGTGAAAAGGGTGCTATTTATTCTTGGGTCGTTCACGGCAATCGGACACTGCATTCATGATTTGAGGCATTTTGTTCCAAAAATGTGTTTTGCTATATTAGACCTGCTGGTGGCGCTATAACAGGCCAATGTGAAAAAGGGTGGCATTTCTTCCTTGGCCTAGTGGGAATGTGTTTGTGAAATTTCACGGAAATCGCAAGCTGCGTTCATGATTTGAGGCATTTTGTTCAAAACGGACCAATCCTGCAAACTTTGGAAGCCACTGTAAGCCAAATAGGATGGAATATGAAATATCGGACAGATCCATCAGAATCACATGACTATGGAGATGCAGTGTACCAATTTGCGTGTTTTTTGGGCAGAATTTGAAGGAATAATCTCCAAAAATGTATGTTACATAAGTCGGCCTCCTGGTGGCGCTGTAAAAAGCAGATGTGAAAAATGCAGTCCAGATGTTTTTCCTTGGCCTCTAGGGAGTGTGCGTGCAAAGTTTCACGCAGATCGGTGCAGTTATAGTTGAAAATGCAAATCAGCCAGTTATAGCGCCACCATGAGGCTGATTTGAAAATGTTCAAGTGGCATTTCTTCCTCGGCCTAATGGGAATGTGTGTGTGCAATTTCATGGAAATGGCAAGCTGCGTTCATGATTTGAGGCATTTTGTTCAAACCGGACCAATCCTGCAAATTTTGGAAGCAAACCTTAGCCAATGAGGGTGGAATTTGGGAAATTTAACAGATCCGGGTTGATCACATGACTATAGAGATACTGTGTATCGATTTGCATGACGTTTAGTTAAAAGCTGTAGGAGTAATGGGAAAAAATGGGTTTCGCACAAATCGGCCTCCTGGTGGCGCTATAACAGGCCCATGTGAAAAAATTGGGGCAGAGGTTCTGAATTGGCATCCAGGGAGTGTGTGTGCACAGTTTCGGAGCAACCGGGCCAACGGTGCCGGAGAGAACACACAGACAGGACGGACACACGGACACACGGACACACGGACACACGGACGGACGGACGGACGGGGTGGAAAACATACTCTCTCGCCATGCCTTTCGGCCTGGCGGAGACAACAAAACAGCGAAATCTCCCCACGTAGATTCATGAGCCATGTCGAACAGCATTTTTCAATATATGTAATATGTATTGTCTACCAAGTGTTGTGTCAATCTGTGGTAATCTCACGTACCCACTGATCAGCGTCAATTTGCATCCATGCTGCCAAAAGGTCAGGGAAGTACTTCCTTTTTTTTAACCGGTCAACAACTTTTTTTCTTTTCTATGAATGTAATAATGTGAGAATATCCAGTGTCCAACACAATAACAACAACATCTCCATTGAGTCTCGCTCCAGTTAAAACATGTTGATGTCGGGAGCAGAACTTTGCATTGACAACGTGTATCCATGGCTCAAGCTGCCTGCTGTTGATGCAACAGGCAGGAGATGAATGGTGATGGTTTCTACATCATTGAGCACCACGTCCATCAGTGTTTGAATGTCACACCTCATCTAAACACTGATGCTGACCAGGTGCAGCTCTTCAAAGCCTCAGCGCACCCTTTAGAGCAGTGGTTCTCAACCTTTTCAGGCTGCGACCCCCCAAAATAATATTTTTTGAACTAGGGACCCCCCACCCTGACAAGGGCTTGTTTGAATTGAATTGGAGGAGTTGAGACATTACATTTAGTTTGACTCGGTTCCGCAGATAAATATTGTGAAAATAGCGGATCTACAAGCTCAAAACGCGAGGTGTTGTGAGCTTGTAGATCAGCTTATTTATTATTTAATTGACTTATATGTATTAATTATTTGACAATTTTGCCAATGTTTGACCAGTTTTTATAGTATAGTTTGTTACTTTCGACGCAGTAATGCTCTTTTTTCTTTTCTTTTTTTTTTTGGTATTAAAAAGGTCTTAAAAGTCCTTAAATTGTCACTTCACTGTCATCTGGGGACCCCCCAAAAATCATGTCGGGACCCGACCCACATAACACAAGGTAATAGAAAATAAAATGTCTGGGTCCTAATTTCCATTCGTCTATTTTTTTTAAAATATCATCGAGAGGTATTGGTCAGCTCTACTCTCCTATATAAGAAACTACCCAATGCTGACAACTGATCAGCAGGAGGTTTCATGAATGTATGTACAGTATACAGTACACAATAATTTGGACTGCGAAAAAAAAAATCCCACTTAAGCCAAAAAGAACCTTTGGTTGCTGGATTATTTTGAAAAATAAACCTGTGAAATAATCAAAAATAAAAATGGTTTAATTGATAAAGTTACAGAGTATGACTTTAACCCAGGGCGAACAAAGTATACATGATTATGTAATAAACAAATGATCTAACCAAGGGCCGGCGATGATCCTTTTGGATAACGACTGTCCACATATACATTTCCATGGAAAACCCATTAAAAGAAATATGAAAATACTCATGAGTGCAGTTGTACAACAAGCAGTACAGGGGAAGGATGTGCAGGGAAGGGAATGGTTAGAGGAGGCAAAGTATAGAACATCACTTGGAGGATTTGCCATCAGGAAGACAGTGACTGTCTGAAGAAGAGACTTCACCAAAACACCCGACTCACAGATCTGAGACTCTCTGCTGGCATCTAAAACGTGAGATCACTTTAACCTTGTGTTCATTGTTCATTAGAATAGTTGTTATTTTCAGAGGAACGTTGAGAAGAGTTGTTTTATCATTGTTGTATTCAGTTACCTGCACTCAAATCCAGATATTATGTTTTTCTCTTCTGAACCAGTTGCAGGACACACACCTTAAGATGAACGACACACAGGGAAATGGCACCAACTCCTCCATCCCCTTCATATCCTCAGAGATCGACACCTATCTGGCACTACAAACTGCTCTCAACTCTATCAACATCATCCTGGGTCTCCCCATCAACAGCTACGTTGTGTGGCTGATACTGAGTGGAGCTGGTGGGACGATAGCCTCAGAGTTCTTTTATCTCAACCTGATTGTTTCTATGATCATCTGTTCCCTGGCCTCTGTCTTTGACTTAGCACGGCTCTTCACACACTACATTATTTTTGACATTATTAGATCCTTTTTGCTTTTGTTGTTTGTCTTCTTCTCTGTTCCATGGTTCCAGTGTTGTATCTGTGTGGAGCGTTACATAGCGGTGGTTCACCCTGTGGTATTTCTCAGGTACAAAGCTCTTCGGTACAGGGTGGCCTGTTGCTGTGTTGTCTGGCTGATCTGTCTTGCATTCAGCTCATTTTATTTTTGGGCACCAACAGTGTTGGGTTACATCTTACTGGGCTTTGACATTGTGATCATTTCTGTGATGTCTTTCTGCTGCTTCTCGGTCCTCAGAGCTCTGAAACAGCCTGGACCAGGAGAAGGACAGAGGGACAGAGGGGAGGGAAATGACATGAAGAGAAGAGCTTTTGAAATTATTCTGATCAGCTTGATAGTAATGTTAGTGACTACACTGAGCCAAATTACTAGTGTTTTAACTAATCTGACTAGTTCCATCCAAGTTGCTATGCTCATCACATATACAATTGTTATGGTGTCAGGGTTTGCTCATCCTTTGCTCTACATCTACAAAGCTGGGGAACTGCCATGTTTCAAGGGGTTCTGAGAGCAGGATAGATCTCTTACCAGAACTGTGTGTAAGACAATGTTTAAATTCTAATCTAAATCTTCCATTGTCAGAGAAACACATTTAAATTATTCAGCTATTTGCAATGCTGTTGCTTATAGAATTACTCATGTACAGAACACTGCATTTTGATAATTACATTGAGATTATTAATCAAAGTTCATCATGTAGGTTTTCTTTTATCACCCCCCCTCCCCTTTTTTTCCTTTTTATCTTTATAAATGTGTTTCTCACTCCTCAAGTTGACTCTTATAGCAGGACAATTGCTACTTTATCTGACATTATTGTTGTAGTGAATATTTTACCATCAGATCATCTGTGTTCTATGTCTATTGATCAGAGGTGTGATCATTACGTTTTAAATCTAATCTAAATCTTCCACTGTGTCAGATAAACTAATTTAAAATATTCCGTTGTTATGGTTAGTTGTTGTTGTTGTTAGTTAGTTAGTTAGTTAGGGTTAGTTGTTTATTGAATTACTCATGGCAGAGAAAATTGTCTTTTACACTGTAATTACATTGTAATTGTAACATTATTGTTCATCTTTCGTAGTCCCCCCTATATCTATTGATCAGAGGTGTGATCAAATGGTTATAGCTTACAGGTGGTTATGTTTAGACAAAGATTTAATGTGGTTTAATTACTTCACTTTATTTAAGGGTTAGTGTGTAGAGTTTGGTACAGGATCTGTGAAGGGTGTCCATCAAGACATGCTCTGACAACAGTTTGCCTTTATCAATGCTGTCTGATGGATTAATATCCACTGTCTGAATAATTAGACCTGTTCATTAATTGCTTGTAATTTATTCAATTTCAATGTGATTGTGATGGAATATGTAGAATCAGCGGAACATAGAAATCTATAAAGATTATGTTGCTGTGTATTATTGTCTGCGAGAACCAAAAATGGGGTGTTTGTCAGGGCTGAGATCCAAGAAGGTTAGGAATTGATCTGGAAAAAACAACTTTGTGAAAAAACTGTTAAGATGGTCTTTTCGACACAAATACACAATAAATATTAACCCATTAAATGGATATTTCACTTTCAAACTCGCTTTGGGGCATTTCAACGTCTACTCTGACTTTTAAGAGCAACCAGGATAGCTTTTAAGTTGCTTGATTCAGTATTTAGATATTTGATATTAATTTGATCAGACACGCCCCCTTCCTATACAAACCCATTGTAACTTCAATCTCCATTTTAACCATGATGGATTCATCGAAAACACCCGTCCTTGGTTCTGGTGACTGATATTGTTTTTTTTAATGCATAATTGTTTTTACAATTACGTTTTTTAATTTATTTTCATTTTAATTTTCCCTCACAAATATTTCCCGGTTTTAATGGGTTAAATGACGTTGTGGTTGATGGATTGGAAGACTATTTCATCACTTTTTTGTTTGTTTGAATACTTTATATTAGTCTACTTTATTAGTCAGAGATGGGGTAATAAATGTGTGGTACATCCCTTATTATTTAAGTCGGCCGTCGTCGGTATGATGCGGTTGAAATTATTAATTAATAATTGCGGTGCAGCCAAATATAATAGACCAGGGGTCTTCAACAGGGGGTCCGGGACCCCTAGGGGGTGCTCAGAGTTATTACCCGGGGTCCGCCAAATCTTTGTGTGCTAAGATATTTTTTTAACCACTTGAACCTTAGCATCCCTTTTCTGAATAGAACTTTAGCCAAAAATAGCCGATCTACAAGCTCACAACGCGGCGAGGCGTTGTGAGATATAGGTGTAGAGGGAAAAAAGGGCAGACCAAATAAACTAAAAAAGTTGAATCTAAAACACAGTTTTATACAGTATGTAGTAGGGGTCCCTGCTTCATCTCTCTCTCAGCTAGGGGGTCCTTGGCCTGAAAACGTTGAAGACCCCTGTAATAGACTCTTTGACACTTCCAATGTGAACAAGTGACATACAGTAACTTGATGCCAGTCAGTGACACTTTGTATCTGCCAGAACAAAGACATGACCCATGGGCCGGCCCCGGGGGGCCACACGTGGTCCCTGGTGTGGCTATTCTGATGGCAGACCCCTGACCAGTGTTAGTGCCATGTGTGCCTATTGATAATTGTAAACGTGTACAAAAGCTTAAATGCTCACTCCTCTAGTTGACTCTTATAGCAGGACATTTGGTATTTCATCTGAAATGATTGTTAGTGTAATATTTAACCATCAGATCATCTGTGTTCTATGTCTATTGATCAGAGGTGTGATCAAATGGTTAATAGGTTGCAGGTGGCCATGTTTAGACATGAGTTTGATGTGGTTTAATTACTTCACTTTATTTAAGGGTCAGTGTAGAGTTTGGTACAGGATCTGGGAAGGGGGTCCACCAAGACATGCTCTGAGACCAATAATAGAGTTTACTTTATCAATGGTGTCTGATGGATTAATATCCACTGTCTGAATAATTTGACCTGTTCATGAACTGCTTTAATTCATTTATTTTGTATTGTGATGGAACATGTAGAATCAGTGGAAAACAAAAATCTAGTAAAGAAGGTAAGGTACAGTACGGTAAGGTGAATGTACTTATGAAGCGCCTTTCAAAACTGTCACGTAAAGTGAATTGTACATGCATATTATACCAAGTCTGCTATGCGCATGCGTGCGCCGGCATGCGTGAGTTGTGAATGAGTGGCACCTGGTAATAAATCAGTCTAGTGATATACCGTGTCGAACGTGTGTCAGAGCGTCCTGTGTGTTCTAATCTAATGTGATTATGAGCGTATGAAAACGCCACATGGTGTCAGAAGCAAACATAAAAGTGAGGAAAGAAAAAGAAGAATAACTTTGAGTCATCTGAGTGTGTGTGTGCATCGCCATGGTGAAGTTTTCCCCTCCGGATCAGCTGGATTTTACCAAGCCGGCAACCTGGCCAGACTGGAAGCAAAGGTTTTTACAGAGTTGCAACAAAGCTCGGCGAGGAGGAGGAAGCAGTACAGGTTAGCGCCTTAATATACTCCATGGGAGCAGAGGCTGAGCACATATTTAAATCTTTCACTTTCACGGATGCAGCCGATGCAGATAAATATGCCCCGGTGCTTGCTAAGTTTGACGCACATTTCATCCCGAAACGTAACGTCATATTCGAGAGGGCCAAGTTTCACTCAAGAGCGCAGCATGCTGGTGAAAGCGTGGAAGCCTTTATAAGGCAGCTCTATGAGTTAGCAGAAAACTGTGAGTTTGGAGCCCTAAAAGATGACCATCTGAGGGACAGATTAGTCATTGGGATCCGTGATAAGCCACTGTCTCAAAAGCTACAAATGAAGGATGATCTGACGCTGCGTAGTGCAATAGAAATGGCGAGGCATTACAAGCTAATTAAAGGACAGAACCAAGGCTCGTCAGACAATGTCAGACAGAAGGAGAGGAGAGACTATGGTGCAAGTGGAGCAAAAGCACACAGACAGAAAAACGAAAAAGCAAAAGGAAACTGTGGAAGATGTCATAGGGAACAACACAATGCAACACATGTAAGAAAATGGGACACTTTGCAGTAGCATGTTATTCAAAGAGTGTGCGGGAGGTTACAGTAAATGACCACGGTAGTGAGAGTGATGAAGAGGGGTCTGTCTTCCTGGGGTCACTCATTGAGCATCACACAAAAGTGAATGAAGTCATTACTGAGGATGAGCCACCTTGGCACACAACACGGAACATTGCTAATACTCCAGTGACATTTAAAATTGACTCAGGGGCTGACACGTCAGTGATCACAGAAGCTAAATATAATAGCCTAGCCAAAAAGCCCCAGCTTAAACCTGTAAAAACAACACTTGGAAGCCCAGGCGGCACTGTAACCACAAAAGGGCATTTTTTAGCCAAAATCAAGGCTGAGGTGCAGAACAAGCTGCGTGACTGTCACTTCAGAGTGGTAGTAGTCAAGTCATGTGGTGAAAACCTGCTTGGCCGGGCAGTGGCCACCAAATTAGGCCTGATCAAACGGCTGAATGAAGTGAGTGTGTTTGGTGAGCTGGGCACATTAAAGGGAGATCCTGTGGGGATTGTTCTTAAAGAGGGGGCCAAACCCTACAGTATAGCCAACCACGACGTGTCCCTGTTCCAATGTTACCCAAAGTGGAGGAAGAATTGAAACGGATGGAGTCACTGGGCATCATACAGAAGGTAACACAGCCAACGCAATGGTGTGCACCTATGGTCCCAGTTATCAAGAAAAACAACAAAATCAGAATATATGTACTGTAGTCACCCTATAGTTATCCTCTCTCCCCTCCCCACCCTCCCCCCCCTCTCTCCTCTCGTCCTCTCTCTTCTCGTTCTCCCTTTGGTTGTGTGGGTTTGTGTCCCAATGGTACAATCGTAATTAACCCTGTACGGATTCACGCTCTAGTAAGGCCTGCCACTAATTCTACAACCGGGGACCCGCTCCCCGGAGTTTCTTTTATTTCCCACGTCGCAGGTCCATGGACTGTCAATACGGACCCCCAGCTGCGGCTCAAGACTGTGACTGCGGACCGGGCCTCTCCATGGAGCACGACCGTGGATTTCTACTACACTGCACTATACCACTATACTATATATACTGTATATTATCTTAATATTCTTATATTATACCATTATATACTACATACACATTATTGCTGTACTATATTATACTATCATATATATCATATATTACACTATTATATGTGCTACTATTGTTACTGTTACTACCTGCACTGTATCTCTCTCTCTCTGTCTCTGTCTCTGTCTCTGTCTGTCTCTCTCTCTCTCTCTCTCTCCCTCTCTCTCTCCTCTTTCCCCCGACACGGTCGAGGCAGAAGGCCGCCACCCTAGAGCCTAGGGCCTGCCTGACGTTTCTTCCAGTTAAGAGGGAGTTTTTCGTTGCCACTGTCGCAAAAATTGCTTGTTCAGGCTGGGATTGTCGGGTCTCTTCTCTACATGTAAAGTGTCTTGAGACAACTTGTTGTGATTTGACACTTTCAATAAAATTGAATTGAATTGAATTGAATGTGTTGACTTGAAGAGGCTGAACGAGTGTGTTGAACGAGAAAAGTTCATCCTGCCTACTATTGATGACCTTCTCCCCAAGCTAGCACCTGCTAGCTTGGGGAGAAGGTCATCAATAGTACAATAGTACAGTGTTCACAAGCCTGGATGCGGCCAGCGGATTCTGGCAGATCCCCTTGAAGGAGGACTGTGCCCTGCTGACTACGTTTATCACCCCGCTGGGTAGATACTGCTTTAAAAGGTTGCCTTTCGGCATCACTTCAGCGCCCGAAATATTTCAGAGGAAAATGTCGGAGCTGCTACAAGGGCATGAAGGCGTAATCGTTTTTGGAGAAACCGCACAGCAGCATGACATGAGACTCAGCAAGGTGATGGAGTCCATAAAAAAGTCTGGCCTCAAGCTCAACAAAGAGAAGTGTAAAATGTCTCAAACTAAATTGGACTTTTTGGGGCAGGTGGTAAGCAAAGATGGCATTAAACCAAACCCAGCTAGAGTTGCTGCTATCAGAGACATGAGCGCCCCAACGAACGTTCCAGAACTCAGACGGTTCCTAGGAATGGTAACCTCCATAGGTCGCTACCTGTCAAACCTGTCCACCTGTCTACAGCCATTGAATGAACTGCTAAAGTCTGACAGAGAATGGGTCTGGGGTCCTCAACAAGAAAGAGCATTCACTGAGGTGAAATCACTGATCTCCTCAGCACCAGCTTTAGTCTACTTTGACCCCCAGAGGCCCACCGTCGTCAGTGCCGATGCAAGCAGCTATGGCCTGGGAGGCTTACTGATGCAGGAGCATGATGGGACACTGAAGCCCGTGGCATTCTGTTCCCGTACTCTATCTGATGCTGAACGACGATACGCCCAGATCGAGAAAGAATGTCTGGCGGGCGTGTGGGCATCAGAACGTTTCTACCAGTACCTGTGTGGCCTAGAGTCATACAAGCTATACACAGACCATAAACCATTGGTCTTATTGACTAATTCAAAAGATCTGGATACGACACCCCTCCGCTGCCAGCGTCTCCTCATCAGACTGATGAAGTTCAACCCTGTAGCTGTGTATGTCCCGGGGAAGAACCTCGTCGCCGCTGACGCGCTGTCGCGGCAACCGCTACAGAGCACAGAACCGGACAGCCTGGAAAAGGAAGTCCAGGCATACGTTAATGCCATAGAGGAGAGAGTAGGAGTCAGGAGGCCGGTCTTGGAAAAGATCAAAGAGCAAACAGAGATGGACAGTGAGCTCCAGTGTGTCCTTAGCTACATAAAGAGCGGCTGGCCAGGTCACATCAAAAGCGTAGCCATATTGGCGAAGCCATACTTCCACGAGCGTGGAACACTGAGTGAGCTAAACGGAGTCCTGAGGCATGGCAACCAGATTGTTGTCCTGTGCAGCATGCGTGACGACATGGTTCAAAAGATCCACCAGGGTCACCAGGGGCTGACAAAATGTAGACAGCGCTACAATGATGCCAGATGGTGGCCAGGTATTGGAAATGATGTGAAAGAACTCATACAGTCATGTCGACACTGCAACATCAACCGACCCAGTCAGCGCAAGGAGCCCTTAATCACTACACCACTGCCGGAGCTGCCTTGGCAGATAATCGCAGCTGATCTCTGTGAGTACAAAGGCCGACAGTACCTTGTCATAATTGACTACTTTTCCAGATGGCTGGAAATTCTCAATCTGCCAAAGACAAACTGTGAAACAGTCATTGGGAAGCTGAAAAGCACCTTCAGCCGCTGGGGGGTCACAACGGAGGTCCGAACGGACAACGGGCCTCAGTTCTCTGCGGAGCTGTTCAAGAGGTTCGCGGCAGAGTTCGATTTCCAACATGTCACGTCCAGTCCCTATTGTCCCCAGTCAAACGGCATGGCTGAACGCGCGGTTCAGGCAGCCAAAGCCATCCTCAAGCAGGATGACCCTCACCTGGCACTCCTGTGCTATCGGTCAACACCAACAGAGCCAACAAAGGAGAGCCCTGCCAAGCTCATGATGGGCCGGAACCTGCGTACAACCCTGCCGACCCTCATAGAGAATCTGAAACCTGCCTGGCCCGACCTGGAAAAGGTCAGGAGCAATGACAAGCAAGCCAAGCGGTCCTGCGATAAGTTTTACAACCGCAGGTACTCAACAAGGCCACTCCCGCCTCTTACCTGTGGTGATCGGGTTCGTCTTAAGATCGACGGAGAGAAGACATGCATCAAAAGACATTTTTGATGCACACGTTGATTTGTATTGAAAAAAGAAAAGAGCTGATGTTAATTTTGATGAAGGTTGAAAAACTGTTTTGAATGTTTTTGAGGAGATATTGCCACCTCCCCTCTTTACTTAAGAGGGGAGGTGTCACGTAAAGTGAATTGTACATGCATATTATACCAAGTCTGCTATGCGCATGCGTACAATTTTTCATTCAAATTATCATTATTTTTTAAATCATGTTGCTATATACTGTTGTCGGGTGGAAACCTTGTATGTCCAAAACCGTTTTTTATTATTATTTTAAAACCAATTTAGAATAGTGAGACATCGCGAGGCGTTGTGTATAGCAGATATAGTAGATCTGCTATTTTCACTACTTTTGTGCAACACTTTGTGATGAAGTAGGACTTTAATTTATGAAAAAAAACATGCAAATTTGAAAATTGGAGATACAAGGTTTCTGCCCGACAGTGACAATATAACAACATAAATGACACAGATGCTTTCCCGGATTGAAAGGTATAACAACATAATAGGCTTTCCAGGTCTAAATGGGTTAAACAGAACCACTCTGCAGTAAAGCAGGAATATGTGGAGTAGCTGCGTCTGAAAGCTTGACAGTGAAATCACTCCTGGGTGATGACCTGATAGCTGGATGGTTAGGGTCTGTACCACATAGGCTCTAATACCTCACAACATCACTGAATTGACCATTAACTTTCACCTGAAGAGTTTATGATGTCATACATGATATTATTGAAATCATTGACATATGTATTATCATTTTTGGTTCAGGACATATGATAACAAACTAGAAAAAAGTGCTCCTCGGCCAGGTCAGGTAGGTTATTCTGGGCCAGCAATGTTAGGAAGTCGCCAATCAGGAAAGAATATAAAAAATCGGACAGGACCGTCTTGACTATAGAGATAATATGTACAGATTTGCATGATGTTTGGACAAAATGTGTAGGAGTAATACAAATAAAATAAAATTCGGCCTCCTGGTGGCACTATAATAAGCCAATGTTAAAAGGGTGGCATTTGTTCCTCAACGTAGCGTGAATGTGAGAATGTGAGTTTCACCGCCATCGGACGCTGCGTTCAAGATTGACATCTGTGCACATGATTTTTTGGACAAAATCGGCCTGCTGGTGGCGTTATAACAGGCCCATGTTAACATTTTGGGGCAGAGGTTCTGAATTGGCATCCAGGGAGTGTGTGTGCACAGTTTTGCTGCGATCAAGCCAGCGGTGCCGGAAATTAGCTGTACACATGACACACGCACGGACGGGCGGACACATGGAAGGACGGACGGACAGGGTGCAAAACATACTATCTCGCCATGCCTTTTGGCCTGGCGGGGACCAAACCACCAGACTATAATGGCTGATAGTGAATTCCCGGTTCAATTCCTGGACGGGATCAGAGCTTCGCTGCGTGTCACTCCCCTACTACTCTCTACTGAATGACGGTCATGCAATAAAGGCAGAAAACTAACAAAAACAAAACAGTGAAATCTCCCCACTTTTTTGGGGTTTTGTTTATTATTATAATTATTATATATATATAATTTAAGTTGTGAGCCATGTCGAACAACATTTGTCATTACATGTACGTCCCCTAGCTGTATGTATTGTCCACCAATTGTTGGGTCAATTTGTGGTAATCTTACAAACCCACTGATCAGCGTCAATTTGCATCCATCATGCTGCCAACAGGTCAGGGAAGCACTCTTTTGGGTGTTTTTTTATCGGTCAACAACTTTCTTTTCTTTTCTAAGAATGTATAATGTGAGTAGATTGGGTGTCCACTACAATAACAACAACAGCTCCAATGAGTCTCGCTCCAGTTAAAACATGTTGATGTCGGGAGCAGAACTTTGCATTGACAACGTGAATCCATGGCTCAAGCTGCCTGCTGTTGATGCAACAGGCAGGCGATGAATGGTGAGGGTTTCTACATCATTGAGCACCACGTCCATCAGTGTTTGAATGTCACACCTCATCTAATCATCTAAACACTGATGCTGACCAGGTGCAGCTCAATACGCGAGGCGATGTGAGCTTGTATATTGGCTTATTTATTATGTATTTGACTTAAATTCATTATTTATTTGACAAAGTAATGTTTGACCAGTTATCATAGTATAGTTTGTTAATTACTTTTGATGCAGTAATAATCCTTTTTATTTTCTTTCCTTCTTTTTTTTAGGTATTAAAAAGGTCTTAAAAGTCCTTAAATTGTCAATTCACTGTCATCTGGGGACCCCCCTACAAAAAATAAATAAATATGGGGACCCACAGGTTGAGAACCACTGCTTTAGAAAACTTTACTCAACTCTAATAGGTCACCAAGATCAGAATGTTTGAATGTTTGTGAACTAACAGGTATTTACGGGTAAAATGTCTATAGATGTTTTCACAATATAAAAAAAGTGTCCAGAACATTAGCTATGTATTTAGTTTGTCAACCTGTGAATATTTAGAACAGAATAATATATTTGTAATAGACAATAACACTATCATAAGTGTCCTGTTCTTCCAGAAATAAGGTAAATTACTGTAATAATACTGCTCCAGTGTGACGCTGCTGGCGTTAAATAAACACATTATAAACAAATGATTGCCCTCTCGTTGTTGGCCGAGGTTATCCAACCATGAAGGGCCGGCGCTGGTGAAACCCTGCCAAAGTTTGGCGACTGTCCAGACATACATTTCCATGGAATAACTATTAAATGAAATATGAACACGTTTAAAGCAATACAATTAGCAATACAGTGGAAGGAGGAGCACAGATGGGAATAGTTAGAGGAGACGAAGTAGAGAGAACATCATTTGGAGGATTTGCCATCAGAGAAGACAGTGACTGTCTGAAGAAGAGACTTCACCATAACACCCGACTCAGAGATCTGAGACTCTCTGCTGGCATCTAAAACGTGAGATCACTTTAACCTTGTGTTCATTGTTCATTAGAATAGTTGTTATTTTCAGAAGAACATTGGGACTAGTTGTGTTATCATTGCTATATTCAGCTAATTGCGCTCAAATCCAACCATTATGTTTTGCTCTTCTGTACAGCACACACACACACAGCCTCAAGATGAACGACACACAGGGAAATGGCACCAACTCCTCCATCCCCTTCATATCCTCAGAGATTGACACCTATCTGACACTACAAACTGCTATCAACTCTATCAACATCATCCTGGGTCTCCCCATCAACAGCTACGTTGTGTGGCTGATACTGAGTGGAGCTGGTGGGACGATAGCCTCAGAGTTCTTTTATCTCAACCTGACTGTTTCTATGATCATCTGTTCCCTGGCCTCTGTCTTTGACTTAGCACGTCTCTTCACACACAACATTATTTTTGTCATTATTTTATCCTTTGTTGTTGATTTTGTCATGTTCTCTGTTCCATGGTTCCAGTGTTGTATCTGTGTGGAGCGTTACATAGCGGTGGTTCACCCTGTGGTGTTTCTCAGGTACAAAGCTCTTCGGTACAGGGTGGCCTGTTGCTGTGTTGTCTGGCTGATGAGTCTTACATTCAGCTCGTTTGATTTTTGGTCAACAACAGTGTTGGGTTACATCTTACTGGGCTTTGACATTGTGTGCATTTCTGTGATGTCTTTCTGCTGCTTCTCGGTCCTCAGAGCTCTGAAACAGCCTGGACCAGGAGAAGGACAGAGGGACAGAGGGGAGGGAAATGACATGAAGAGAAGGGCTTTTAAAATTATTCTGATCAGCTTGATAGTAATGTTAGTGACTACAATGATCTATATTACCTGTGTTCTGAATGATTACATTCCAGTTGATCAGGTCATCACAGGTACACTGGCCATGATGTTTGATGATGTGTTTTACACTGTGTCAGAGAAAAATATTTAAATTATTCAGCTATGTGTTAGGTTGTTGTTTATTGAATTACTCATGGCAGAAAAAAAACATATGTAGAAAAGGACATTGTAATTATACCAATATTGTTCATGTTACGTAGTTTTTTCCTCCCATTTATATATAAAAAGCGCTCCTGCGGCTAAATGCACGTGTTTCTATTAATGATTGTAAAAGTACACCAAAACAAATGTTATAAGTTGAAATGCTCACTCCTCAAGTTGACTCTCGTAGCAGAACATTTGATACCTTGCTTGCTGTAAATCGCTCTGGATTAAGATCTGCCAAATGCTTAAATTGTAAATGATTGTTAGTGCATATTTAACCATCAGATCGTCTCTGTTCGTATTGATCAGAGGTGTGATCAAATGGTTCATAGGTTGCAGGTTAGGGGTGTCACGATTCACTTACCTCACGATTCGATTCAAAATCGATTCCTAGGGTGCCGATTCGATTAAAATTGCGATTCTGCGATTAATTGATATTCGATTCGATTCTGCGATTTATTGCGATTTTCTAGGGTGCCGATTCGATTAAAATTGCGATTCTGCGATTAATTGATATTCGATTCTGCGATTTATTGCGATTTTCTACCCCAAATCACTTTGCTTTAATTATACTAGAACATTTTGATATAATATAAACCATGAAAAGTTGAATCATACACTTCAATGCAGCCAGATCATGTCAGTCAGTCTTTCCGACATTGATTTCAGACAAAGTGCCAGTGAAAAAGGTACTAACTTATAAAAAAAAAAAAAAAAAAAAAAACATTTTTTTTTTTTTTTAATAATTTTTTTTTAAAAAAATCGATTTTAATATTTTTATTCGATTTTTAAAATCGTGGCATTAAGAATCGCGATTTATTCATGAATCGATTTTTTTTGACAGGCCTATTGCAGGTGGTTATGTTCAGAAATGAGTTTGATGTGGTTTAATTACTTCCCTTTATTTAAGGGTTAGTGTAGAGTTTGGTACAGGATCTGGGAAGGGTGTCCATCAAGGCATGCTCTGACACCAATTCATGTAATTTCCTTTATCAATGCTGTCTGATGGATTAATATCCACTGTCTGAATAATTACACAATGTTCATTAATTGCTTGTAATTCATTAAATGTCATGTGATTGTGATGGAACATGTACAATCTATAAACATTATGTTGCTGTGTATTATTGTCTGGGAGAACCAAAAATAGGGTGTTTGTCAGGGCTGAGATTCAAGAAGTATAGGAATTGATCTGGAAAAAAAAATCGACTTTCATGTTAAGCTGGTCTTTTTGACACAAATACACAATAAATATGAACCTATTAAAGGGATATTTCACTTTCAAACATGTTTGGGGTCATTCTAACGTCTACTCTTGCTTTTGAGAGCACCCAGGACAGCTGTTAAGTTGATTGATTTAGTATTTAGATATTTGATATTCATTTTATCTGACACACCACCATCCTATACAAACCCAATTGTAATTCAAACTCCATTTTAACCATGATGGATTCATCGAAAACACCCGTCCTTGGTTCTGGTGACTGATATTGTCCTTCTAATGCATAAGGGGCTGTGTTTTTTCAATTACGTTTTTAAAATGTAAAATATTCCCTGGTTGTAATGGGCTAAATTACGTTGGAAGAATATTTGGTCTGTTGTATACAAATATATAATGAATAGGTTGTTAGTTAACAAGGCTACCTCAAGCCCATGGCTTGTACTGTGTATCAGTGGTGGTAAAAGTACTCACATTTTTTACTTAAGTACAATTATCAATACTGCAACGTAGAAATACTCTGTTACAAGTGCGGAATTCAAAATGTAATTGAGTAAAAGTACAAAAGTGTTGGTATAAAAATGTACTTAGAGTACCAAAAGTAGAAAGTCAAAAGTTTTGCAAATATACAAAATATTTTGAAAATAGCAGATCTACAAGCTCACAATGCGTCGCATCGCGACGCATTGTGAGCTTGTAGATCTGCTATTTTCAAATAGCCAGAGTTTGAATAGGGCTGAAGTGGTTAATTTATGTTTTGTAATAACAGTCAAAATCTACAAAGTAACTAGTAACTCAATGTTTCAAATAATTGTAGTTGAGTAAAAGTACAATATTTGGATCTATGATGTAGTGGAGTAGAAGTAAAAGTATTGGAAATTGGAAATACTCAAGTAAAGTACAAATGCCTCAAAAGTGTACTTAAGTACAGTACTTAAGTAAATGTACTTAGTTACTTTACACCACTGCTGTGCATGCATATTCTCATGTGCAATGTGTTCAAATTGTGAGTAATCATAGTGTGTTTTGCAGTAAAGTCTCATCACACATTGTATTGTTAAAACTTTTGTATTCCGGACTTGTACTTGTAACAGAGTATTTCTACATTGCAGTATTGATACTTTTACTTAAGTAAAACATTTGAGTACTTTTTCCACCACTGACTGTGACAAAACACTCATGTAAACACACACCTCCACTCCACACATATACACAAATGAACCAGCAGGGGGAGCCAACACACCAGTGCAGCTACTTAGTGGCCATTGTATCATAGGGTTTGAACGCTGATCTTTTAGATAGCTTTTGAAAAGGTTTAGCTTTTAGACAACTCTCAGCCTTTTATCATAAATTAACCTGGTGTTGTAAACAACACCAACAATAGTGTTCAGTAAACCTTTGCTGTGAAAATAAGCTAAAGACAACTTTAATACTAATAATTGTTTATTTAATTGAGTCGTGTCTACATGTGATTTTAATTATACCTGTCTGATTTATGAGATCTGTTACAGTTACAGTTACAGTAACAGTTTTTATTGTGGGGAAAAATGAATCCATTTAAAAAAAAATGTGTGTAAAGTAACTAAGTAAATTCACTCAATTACTGTACTTTACCGTACAATGTTGAGGTATTTTTAATTTACTGGAGAATTTCCAATACTTTTACTTCTACTCCACTACATCTCAGAGGCAAATATTGAACTTTTACTCCACTACAATTATTTGAAAACTTGAGTTACTATTTACTTTGTAGATTTTGAATATACAATACATTAACCACTTCAGCGCTAATTATATTTCAGCCATTTAAAAATAGCCGATCTACAAGCTCACAATGCGTCGCTTGGTACATAGAAATTGATCTATTGAAGATTCTGACTTTCACATTTTTTTGTTTTGATTGTATTGCTGTATTGTTGTATTGTCCTTTCTGCTTTGGCAATGTAAACGTATGTTTTCTCATGCCAATAAAGCCCTTTGAATTGAATTGTGAGTTTGTAGATCTTGAGCTTGTAGATCTTGTTACACATTTTGAACTTGTGAAATGGGACATTCTGCACAATGAGTACTTTTACTTTCGGTAATTTAAGTACATTTTGATACCAATACTTTTACTCAAGTCAATTTTGATTTCTGAACTTTTACTTGTAACAGAGTATTTCTACATTGCATTAGTGATACTTTTATTTAAGTACAACATCTTTGTACTTTTTACACCACTGCTAGTTGAACTGATCTATACTTGGACCTCTCCTTTTTCCACTCACCACCACCAGACATGTCCAAAGTCCGGCCCTGGGGCCAACCGTGGCAGACTTTATATGACCCACAGGTTCCTTCCTAAAATGTAGTTTTTTATGGCATGCCAGTATATAGTCATGTGACAGAAATTCAGGAAGTGACACAAAGCAAAGGTCGTCGGGCTCGGGAATCGAACCCGCAACTCGCATTAGAGCCTATATAGACCAGTGGTTTTCAACCTTTTTCATGCCAAGGACCCCTAAATTGATAAACATTTAGCCGCGTACCCCCATCTGAAGAAATGTTGTGCCAGGGACCCCAAGAAGCAAAGATTTGAGTTAAAAAAGTTAACTTTAAAAGAATACGGTGTGCGCTCATAATTCCAACATCCCACAACTCCGACTACGTGGCTTCCGCGTGCGGTTAGGGTTAGGTATAGGGTTAGTAACCGTCGGAAAGGCGACATGTAACCAAAGAATACACATATTCAAAGATATTCAAGATTTTTCAAAAATAGCAGATCTACTGTACAAGCTCATAGCGCGGCACTCGCTGGGGACCCCCTGGTAACCCCCCCAAGGACCACTGGTGGTCACCGGACCACTGGTTGAGAACCACTGCTATAGACGAATCGACAGAACGCTGTCCTGTAGGTGGCGCAGGCATAACTGCGCTGTCAGGCTCCTGTTGCGGTGTGGAAACTGCTTGCTTTACCTGCTATATTACCAATCAAATGCTCTGGCAGATACAAAGTGTCACTGACAGAAAAAAAGTCTGAATTGATTTTTTTGTACTGTTCACAGCACAGGTGACGATGACATTTGGCCACACTACCAACACTAGACTATTGATATTGCACTGTAGTTAAATAATAAAATAAGTTGTAATGCGATGCATTTGTGTGTGACTTTGTCACGGTCCAAAGGTCCAGTATGACAGGAGATGCAGTCGGCCTTAAAAGTAGTTTCAAATATGGCCTCCTTTAAAAAAACATTTGGACACCCTGCTCTAATCTACACCATCAGTGTTCATTTGATTGACCAAGACTAAAAGACTAAGACTACAAATATTTTGATATTTAGTCTAGGGTTGTCCGATATTGGCTTTTTTACCGATAACCGATATACCGATATTGTCCAACTCTTAATTACCGATACGGATATCAACCGATACCGATATATGCGGGGATTATTGTGATTAGGGTAAGCTCAAATTTCATATCACACACACCATATACAGTAAGAACTCCTGTAACTTATTTATAAAGCAAAAAAAGAAAAAAAAAAACGATACCGATATTTTCCCGATATCAATTTTTATGCTAATATCGGCCGATAATATCGGGAGGCCGATAATATCAGACATCCCTAATTTAGTCGACTAAGACTAGACTAAGACTACAAATATTTTGATATTTAGTCGACTAAGACTAGACTAAGACTACAAATATTTTGATATTTAGTCGACTAAGACTAGACTAAGACTACAAATATTTTGATATTTAGTCGACTAAGACTAGACTAAGACTACAAATATTTTGATATTTAGTCGACTAAGACTAGACTAAGACTACAAATATTTTGATATTTAGTCGACTAAGACTAGACTAACGGTGCGTTTTAACAGCGGGCGATTCAGGATAGTATTTTCCGGAAGTGCAATATATGTCTACGAGAGCTGGCAACTACTGGCGATAGGGCGAAGTGGGTGGGGGGGGCGATGAAAAGATGGATTTTCTTTATCTTTTGGACGATGTCGCCCGGCGATCGCCCGAGACTCGCCCGCTGTTAAAACGTACTGTCAGACTACAAATATTTTGATATTTAGTTGACTAGACTAAGACTTAACAATTTCAGATGACTAAAAAAGGACTAAAACTAAATGATGTGTTATTCAAAAGACCAAATCAGAATTTGCTGTCAAAATTAACACTGTACCACGCCTTACATTACATTACAGTCATTTAGCAGACGCTTTTATCCAAAGCGACTTACAATAAGTGCATTCAACATAGGTAGGGAACGAAACTACTAATCACCAGAAGTCTTAAGTGCATTTTCTGCAAAAACAAGTAACCAAGAGTATACCTAGCGCTACGGTAAAAGTGCAATATATCAGCTACCTACTTTCTTAAACAGATGAGACAAAATAGCTAAATCAAATGAGCAGGAGCTAAAAAAAAAGAATTGTATCGACTAAACAAGATCCAATAAAACAATACAACAATAAAACAAGCGTTCGTACAACTAGTACGCTGAAAGTAGCCGATCTACAAGTGCTGTGAGCTTGTAGGTCAGCTACGTACATTCGGCTGTAATAGTGATGCTATAGGGTTCACGATTCTAGGCATGTCATAGACATGCCTAGAATCGTGAACCCTATAGCATCACTATTCTGAGGCGAACGTCCGGCCAAAATAGCAGATCTACAAGACAAAACAAGTGAGCTTGTAGATCAGCTATTTTTCTGCGGAGAGGGGGGAAAAAAGAGTGGACCTAGTTTAGTGCCCTTGGTAATCTCAAGTCATTTTAAGTATGTAGGGTTTAAGACTGGGTTTTCAACAGGGGGTCCGGGACCCCTTGGGGGTCCTCAGAGTTACTACAGGGGGGTCGCCAAATCTTTGTGTGATAGGGGCTTTATTTTTACACTAACCACTTGAAAACTAACCTCAGAAACCCATGCCTTTTTTTTTTGTTACAAAAGGTTACGAAAAGGACATCGATTGGTGAAGCAATGGGAAGCGGCGCTGGAATCCAACCGCCTGGGTTTGGATCCGCCCTTCAAGACCATCGATAGGGCTCGCTCTTTCAGGCTACTTGAACCCTAACATCCCTATTCTGAGGGGAACATTAGCCGAAAATAGCAGATCTACAAGCACACAACGCCTCGCACTGCAAGGCGCTGTGAGCTTGCAGATCAGCTATTTTCGGCAAAGTGGTTTGGTGTAGAAAGAGGAGGAAAACAAAAGAAGACCAAGTAAGAGTAAGTATTGAGGGTTTAAGTGATTACATGTCTGAAAACACACATTTAACATGAATCCAATATGTAGTGGGGGTCCCTGCTTCATGCCCCTCTCTCAGCTAGGGGGTCCTTGGCCTGAAAAAAACATGTACAGTGAACTTTAGTGGCCAGTTATAATAATTGAATTGTTTGGTTTAACCGTTAATATGTCCATGTATTCAATCAATGATTAATTCAGTGGCAATTAGTCATTAATGGGTCCTTTCAATTGATTAAGCTGTGAGAGTTTCGTAAGGCAATTCACAAAACGGTTCAAACTAAACTGAACTGATGGAATACGGCTTTTGGGGAAGGACAAAAAAAAGCCACGTGAAGGTTTATGACTGGTGCGCTTTATTAAGATCAACTGATAACTTAAGATAGAGACACAATTGTACAATTTATCAATCTGTACAAAACATAAAACTCCCCCCTCACATTCAGCCTTCCAAGTTCTTTGAAATGACATCTTTTCACTCTTACATCTTTACACTGGAATTACAGTCGGTTATAATGACAGCATATTTCAATATAGTTTTTTAAAAAAAAGAAAAAGACAAATGAAAACAATAAAAAATAAAATAATAATATAATGGAGGTATGTGAGAAATGATCTTAATTCATTAAAAACACATTTAAAATCTAAAATAAAATAAAAAAGATCACTTCTCTACGTGTCCAGAAACTGCTAGCCAGTGCGTCGGCAGAGCTCAGGCTGGTAATGCCGTCTGTTAGAGAACGCCATTGGCATGGCCAGCCAGGCTCACACACACTTCAAAAAGCTACCCATCTTCTGCCTCTAAACACACATACACACACATAGACGTTCAGGCCCTGTTTATGTATATATATATATATATATATATACACATATACAGTATGTCTGCCTAACACCGTCACACACCGATATAGCTACAGCAGAACCTGGAAGTTCAACAGAACACACTCTGGGACTGGAATAATAGTTTGTTAGCAAGGCTTTAACCCATTAAGACCTGAGGCCGATTAAAAAAAATGTTTTCTAAATCCTAACAGTTTTTTGAAATAAACATATATAAAAAATATTTTTTCACGATTTAACAAAAAATAGCAGATCTACAAGCTCATAGCGCGGCACTCGGTGCCGCGCTATGAGCTTGTATATCTGCTATTTTTGAATAGCCAAAGAAATCTAAAGTGACACAGATGCATTCCAGGTCTTAATGGGTTTAAAGCTCAATCTATACCGTCGCTCGGTTTGGCGTGGCTTTGCCGAAAAGAGCAGAGTTTCAAGACGACAACGCGTCGCATCGGTTTGAAGATCGGTTCTTTTTTTTCGGCAAGCCACGCGGCACCGTGCGAAAAAAAGTACGGATTAGGCGTGTGGCCATACCTCAAGGACTTCACTGGTCACGAGTATCAGCCTACTGATTAAAGACTACTAATTAGTGTGTCATCCTAGCTGGCTATCCCTCACCGCTAGCAGACTGCGTGAAAATAAAATGACCGTGGCGCGTGGAACTACATAAGGCATAATGACACAGAGTTCAGGGGCCGGGTGGGGCCGGGCGGGGCCGGGCGGGGCAGGGCGGGGGGGGGGGGGGGGGGGGGGGGAGCCATGCGTTGTGTTGGAAGTCAAGAGGCAGCTCGGTGTACATAGGCGTTACGTGATCGTGACCCAGGTCTGTTCGCTGCCCCATGGCTGTCGTTTTTTGTTTTTTTAACGTTCAACTAATCGACTAAGTTTAGCCAGTGAAGTTCTCAGAGTGGGATGAGTTGTGAAGTAGGCACTGTGAAAAGAATCTAGCAAGTAGGTACGTTTGTGGGCGGCGACATTTGTTTTTTTTTTGCAACAGCTGCGTACAGAGAGAACTCGCACGAGGAAGACGGGGACTGACTTGAAGCTCGATTTTATACTTCCGTGTCACGGCTCGCCGAAAATACGTGTGTTTTCAAGCTAACCGTTTTTTTCCGGCGAGCGATAGCCGTGTGATGGACGAATTATAAATGAGAAAGTACTGCAAAGCAGAATGCCCGCAACACTCCAGACATTAAAACACAAGTCTCACGGTGCACGGCTTAACAATAACACGGACACGTTTTAAAAAACGCGTCCGTTTCTCTGTCCGCGGAGAGGTAAATAAAACTGTGAAACGGACATGTATTGTGTGCTGGCTGTTTTCTCAGTTTCATGGATTATAAAGGAGGCCTTAAAAAGAGACAGCTTGGCAGAGCTGAGCTAGAAGGGACAAAACAAAAAAAGTTGTGATGTGTGAACTACTGTGGAGCAAACTGCAGGGTTAAATAAAAAAAAAAATTAACAGTGGAAATGTAGCTAGTCTGTTTTTACATCTAAAACAACGTTACTAACGTCATCTAATCCAGTGGTTCTCAAAAGTGAGGTCCAGGGGACCCCTCGGGGTCGCACCAACATGGATTTGGTTCCATTCGTACACTCTCAAGAGTTAAGGGAGTCGCTGAACTTAAAACATTTTGAGAACCACTGATCTAATCTAATGAGAAGAGGTCCAGTTTTATCAAATAAACCTAGACTACAAAAAAGTACGTTCACATCAATGAGGAAAAACAATGCTCAGTGCAGGACTTCACACTCAGGAAATCCACATGACCAACTTCTACATTTCCCATCATGCTCGTTTTCTCAGGCCCTCGTCGTGTCCCATGACCTCTTGTGAAAAGTAAATGATTGCTTAATTCCAAAAAAAGGAACATGTTTGATTGTATGTAAAAACATCATAGGAATGTCCTGTGGGAATACATCACTATGTGAACGGCTCTCTAAATAAAACCCCTACAACATTTTGCTATACAGACGGTTGCCATCTTCTGCATAGTCGTCGTCATTGTGCGTTTGCACCGCAACAGAAACGTATGCATAAAGGTAACGTGGAACAGTTAGAGCTCAGTGAAGCAAAATGTCAAACGTAAAAGGTTTGTCAACACAAGCACTAAATCAGGAGACGGTATCCCGGCCACACTGAGCACGGTTATTAACAGAAAAGGCCAAATCTAGATGGATATTACGTTGGGTTTTCATTGGCATGGCGATGGGATGGTGTACAAATTCAAATCACCCTGTTGGCAACGGTAGTGTTCTCTAGTCTAGTCCGTCCAGATTGGAATCTTTCACCGGATAAAAACATGCAACAATACTGCAGAGTGCCATCTTAAAACAAAACAAACTAAATTAAAACGAACAAAAAAAAAACATGCAAAGCTGGCCCGAACTTGTCACCCACTGTATAAACAAAGTGACAAATGCGTTACAAAGCCGCTCGCCGCATGCTAGTTTACATCGGCCTTTTTTTCCCATGACGCAAATTTGAAGCTTAGCTAATTTTGCAAATGTTTCAATGTTTAGCTAGCACTTATATTCACAGCATTCAGATCTATCGTATTAGACTACGGCGACAGAGCACATTCCTACAACGGTGCTCAAATACATCCAAATGGTTTCCAAAACAGTACATTGCACTAAAGAGGGGGGGAGCTACTTGAAGCCTAACGCTTGATTTATGCTGCGTCGCACAACCGCGTCGCGAGCCGGAAATATCTACCGGAAATATAACTACTAGCTCACGAAGCCGCCGGAGGGTTGACCAGTTTTTTTTCCGGCAACGCGACACCGTCGTACGGCCGAGTATAAACGGGCCTTAAAAAGGGAGCAGATAAGCTTGTATATAGGAATACACTTCAGAGCATCTTCGGTGTGCTTTTAATTCATATATACCTACTAGTAAATATATGATACAATATAGAGAAGAGGTTGATTTAAAAAAGAAATGGAACAAGGAAGGAAATCAACAGGCGAAAATAAAAAGGGGAAAAAAAAAGAAGAGAAAAGAAAGAAGAGAAACAGGAAAATAAATCACATTCGTATATTAAGACGTTCTTGTGACATGTCAGCGCTTCTACAATAATGACTTCTAAAGTGATAAGAAATGCCGCCCTAAACAGGAAGGGGCGGAGCTTTGTTGTTGACGGACCGGCCCATTCAGACGGCTTCCTCGATTGGCGTATTTTTTTTTACCTTGGGGGGAGGGGCGGTGAGGGGGGGCAGGGAGGGGGGGGGGGGGGGGGGCACAGTGGTGCAGAATTGGGGTTCGAGGCTTCTAAGCGGAGCGGGCTCTCTCTCCTCTCCCCAGCATACCGTACACTGAGGCAGTCTTTTTGTTTTTTAATCTTTTCTCTTTTTATTGACACCAAATTGTTTTTGTTTTTTTTAATCTTCTTTTCTTGTTTTTTTGTTTTTTTTCTCCGAGGACGTGAGAGGAGGGCGAGGAGGAGCCGGGGGGATGACGAGGAGAAGAAGAAGAAGAAGAAGAAGAAGAAGAGGGGGAAAGAAGGAGGCGGGGCTTGTGGATCCTGTGGTGTGTATGGGGGAGGAGGGGGCTAGATGTTCTGACAGCACTGCATCTTTGGTTTGTTCTCGGTGGGCTGCACCTGGATGTTGACCACGTTGTTGCTGGGCGACATGTCGCTCTCCTGGCGCTCCGACATCTGCTTCTGGGAGACGATGCGGTAGATCTCTGACGGAGGGGAGGGGGAGGGGAGGGGGAGGGGAGGTCAGAGGAAAGTGAAAATCTAAACTTTGTAGTTTCAAGCACCCCGTTAATAACTAAGTATAACACATGCATTTGCACACTCTCAAGAGTTACAGACCAGCAAGGGTCCATTTACAACCCCCTCAACGAAGGTTCATGGATTGGATTCTCATGCCAATAAAGCCCTTAATAATAATTAGCAAATATAGCTGCAACCAGCGATAATACGGGGCCAGTGAATAGAGAGAGAAAGACATGGAAACGGAATAGATTGAAGAGAGAGAGAGTGACATGGAAACAATAGATTGATGAGAGAGAGAGAGATGGAAACATAATGGTTTGATTGGACATCTCAACCTAATGCCATTAACAGGATTCGAACTCTCAACCTTCAGACTAATAGGCTGCAACACTACCTATAGTGCTATAGCTTTGTCCAGGCTGACATTGTCTGTTGAAGATCATAAACTCTTGCCTTCTTTCATGAACCAAGCCCCTGTTTCACTAACACTAAGATCACTCGTTCACAAACCATTTACCAATGAAGAAATTGTACATCTCCTCAGAACCAAAACTAGTGAAAGTAGCCGATCTACAAGCTCACAAACCATGAAAAGTTGTGAGATTGTAGATCAGCTATTTTCAGATAAAGTATGTCATACGTTGAAAAAACGTACTCTCAAATAAGCATTTCAGGTTATCTTTACGATTTGCACATGTATTCATTGATACAGTCATGTTGTTTGCAATTAAACTTAAATTAAGTCTGCATTAAGTGAGGCTTGAACTGGCGACCTTGAGATTGTGAGGCATTCATTTAAGGGAGACGCCATTGGCCCAACAGACAAGTAACTGTGAAAAAGGAGATCACACAGATGATACAGTTTCACGCAAATAGCTGAAAAATCCTGGGTTTAAGTGTTTTTCAAACTGCTCAAAATTGCGGACAATCTAAGGGCGGAGCTTAATGGTCAAATCGATACGTGTGTTCCTCATGAGTCAAGGCACATGTGTAAGCAAGTTTCACGACTTTCGGCCAAACGAGGCATGACTTATGCCTGTTTAAAGTCTGCCTTTTCAAAAAATTGCTATAGCGCCCCCTTTTGGCCAATTGGAGTGAGATTGGTTTCAGTGATATTTGGAATGACCCTGTACATTTCTGCAAAGTTTCAAAGAAATGTGAGTCTGCATGTATGTTTTAGGCACAGATGAATAATTTTCATAAAACTGTAATAGTTAAAATCTATCTCCTCCTGGGATTTTTGAGCAATCTGCACGAAACGTTTAACACTTGAACTTTGGACCACTGCCTACAAAAATTTCCAACGGATTTTCCATAAGTGAAAAAATGCAGAAGTTAGGAGCCAATGACTGTTTTACATATAATTCAAAATGGTGGGCGATCTAAAGGTCAGAGGTCAAAAGTCAGACGACAAAAGTTGTCGGGAATGAAGAGACGCATGTGTGTATCGAAGTTTCATGGTTGTAGGTCAAACAGGGCATGAGTTGTACCTGTTCAAAGTTGGCACTTTCAATTGAGTGCTATAGCGCCACCCTTTGACGAATGAGTGTGAGAATTATTTCTTGGTAGTTTTTCATGAGCATCTACCATATGGCCGAGTTTCGTAAAAAGCGTATGCACGGTTAAGCCAGAACTGGCAAAAACAAGTATTTTTCAAACTGCTCAAAATTGCGGAAAATCTAAGGGCGGAGCTTAATGGTCAAATCGATACGTGTGTTCCTCATGAGTCAAGGCACATGTTTAAGCAAGTTTCACGACTTTCGGCCAAACGAGGCATGACTTATGCCTGTTTAAAGTCTGCCTTTTCAAAAAATTGCTATAGCGCCCCCTTTTGGCCAATTGGAGTAAGATTGGTTTCAGTGATATTTGGAATGACCCTGTACATTTCTGCAAAGTTTCAAAGAAATGTGAGTCTGCATGTATGTTTTAGGCACAGATTAATAATTTTCATAAAACTGTAATAGTTAAAATCTATCTCCTCCTGGGATTTTTGAGCAATCTGCACGAAACGTTTGACACTTGAACTTTGGACTACTGCCTACAAAAATTTCCAACAGATTTTTCATAAGTGAAAAAATGCAGAAGTTAGGAGCCAATGACTGTTTTTCATATAATTCAAAATGGTGGGAGATCTAAAGGTCAGAGGTCAAAAGTCAGAGGGTGAAAGTTGTTCAGCATGAGGAGACGCATATGTGTATCCAAGTTTCATGGCTGTAGGTCAAACAGGGCATGAGTTGTACCTGTTCAAAGTTGCCATTTTCAATTGAGTGCTATAGCACGAAAGATTGTGAGAATTATTTCTTGATCGTTTTTCATGACCATCTACCATATGTCCGAGTTTCGTAAAAAGCGACAGCGCGGTTCAGCCAGAACTGCGAAAAGTGGCAGAAGTGACAGAATAAAGCGAATAATAAAACAGGTCCAGAGCTGAGCTCTGGCCCCGTAATAAAGCGTTCCAAAGATTTTTGGAACGCATCTGTGTCACTTTAGATTTCTTTGGGCTATTCAAAAATAGCAGATCTACAAGCTCATAGCGCGGCACTCGGTGCCGCGCTATGAGCTTGTATATCTGCTATTTTTGAAAAATCTTGAAAACATTTTTTATAAATTATTTTTCAAAAAACTGTTAGGATTTAGAAAACATTGTTAACTCATTCAGTGCCCAGCTTATTTATGGAATTTGGCTCTGAGTGCCACAGCCAAAATTCATTGTAAAAAAAAAAAGTGCTTAGGAGCCGAGATACAGCATTTTTAAGTTTGAAGTTAAACAAAGAGTGAATGGAGCAGCAAATCTTCAAATCATCATATCTTGGGTTCTGAACATGTTTTTCCAAAATGACGTGACGTTTTAGACGTCATGTGGCGCTCAGGGCGTCAGGCCACGTGATGTCTTAGACGTCATGTGGCACTGAATGAGTTAAGAATTGCCTCAGGCCTTAATGGGTTAAGGTAAAATAAAATAACTGAAAGATTGTGCCCTAATGTGCGATTTGTGAAACCACACACACACACACACACACTCGCGCGCGCTGATTCCTAAACAATTCACAGAATATGTAAAATAAAGAGGTTTTAGTCATATTGTTCCTGCTGTTCTACATACTGCCAACCAGTTGAATAAGTCACTGATTGAAACTTTAACTTTCTCTTTCATGACATATCCGAGACCATTACGTTTTTTATGGAGGATGCTTCTGAATATATTGCTAGTTTTACCACTTTAAATGCTCTCATCTTAAAATAATAACCGTACATAGCCTATCTATATGCGCATTGAGAGCTTGTGGATGGGCTGTTTTCTCTGTGCCCATATGCTTCCATAGAAGACATACTGGCTTCTATGGAAATCAGTCGTGGCGACTGAGAACTTCAATCCATGAATGTTGCATATTAAAGTCCCTATAACATTGGTTCTCAAAGTGGGGTCCGGGGAACCCCCGGGGTCCTTGGGAGGGGTACCAGGGGGTCCCCAGTAAAATTAGTTAATACACCGTCATCATGTCAACCCCTTTATAATATACACACCATAAACACTTATATACAGTATGTTATACTTTGGCTATTCAAACATAGCAGATATACATGCTCATCTGCTATTATTATTTTTTTAATCTGGAACATTTTAGCAAATCTTTGAATATGCATTTTTAAAGCGAACATTTGTAACTAAAATCTTTGCTTCTGGGGGGTACCTGGAACAAAATATTGTGTGTGTGTGTGTGTGTGTGTGTGTGTGTGTGTGTGTGTGTGTGTGTGTGTGTGGTCGAAGTTAAGATGTCAGAAAAGAGAATAATGGAAGCCGTTACATGCTTGAGAGAACACAAACCTGTAAGGATAGTCTGGAATGCTGTCTCAACGTTGGTAGAATCGAGGGCCGACGTCTCCAGGAAAGATAAACCATTCTTTTCTGCAGGGCAGAAGCAACCAGGCAGCACTTTTTAATCAGTATATCACATATCTAGAATTCCACAGATGTCAGGTGAGTGTAAATCACGACACAAAAATACACAAAAAAAAACCTGCACCCACACAACATGACTGCCAGAGCTTCTTCAGTGCATTACACCATGAATTAACACTGAATGCAGCATAATATACAGTAGTTGTTCTTCTTCGCATGTTCCACAGTTTGTGCTTCAGATTAGAGGACGTTGAATTGCCATTGAGTATGAAACAAGATATGCAAATAAATATGTCTTTAACCCATTCAATCCGGGAATCAATCATTCTAGATTTTTTTTGTTGCTATAACCATTATTTCATACTTTTGAACTATTAAAAAAATAGCAGATCTACAAGCTCAGAGTGCCGCGCTACTAGCTTGTAGAGCTTGTAGATGCGAGCTTGTAGATGCTATATAAATATGAGCTGTTATTAATAGGCTATATGCACAGCAGCGAATGAATTGGGCCCCTTCCTTACTTCCTTCACAGGTGTTACCAATGATACTAATTAAGGCTCTGTGTGGCATAGTGGTTGTCTTATTTTCAAGGACCCCCATAACTCTGAGAGTGTACAAATGGAACCAAATGGACCCTTACGGGTCCATTTGGTTCCATTTGTACACTCTTAAGAGTTACACACCCACCATAAGGGGCCATTTGGGAACCAAAATGGAGTGTTTCTAGTGAGCCAACATGCACGATATCAGCACCCTGACCAGAATGGAACAGAGCCTTCATTAGTATCATTGGTAACACCTGTGAAGGAAGTAGGAAGAGGCCCAATTTCTTTCCAATATGGCTGCTGCTGTGACCCTATTGAATAATCATAACATAATCAACAGATTAATTGATAACTGATATTTATAAAATCGTTAGCTGAAACTCTGCTTCAGGTCTGGCCTTTGCTCCAGACTAATCTGCCATTGGAACAAAAGAAAAGGTTTGCCCTCAGCAGTGATATAGTCTGTGATATAGTGATACAGTCTGGCCAGGCTACTTCAGGTCTGCCACGGCAGCCAAACACATTTTTTCCACCTAAACAACAACACGGGTCGTTTCATGATGATCTCACCGGCGAATGCCCGCGCCTCGTCGGTGGGCACGGCCCTGAGGTGGCGCAGGTCGCTCTTGTTGCCCACCAGCATGATGACGATGTTGCTGTCGGCGTGGTCCCTGAGCTCCTTCAGCCAGCGCTCCACGTTCTCGTAGGTCAGGTGCTTGGCGATGTCGTAGACCAAGAGAGCCCCCACCGCCCCGCGGTAGTACCTGCATGGAGGACGAGGAAGGAACGTTATGCGCTGGATTAGGGCAGTGGTTTTCGCATCAAGGACCCCCAAATTGACAAATATTAGCCCAGGGACCCCCATTTGAAAAGATATGCCAGGGACTCAACCATTTACATTTCTTGGGGGTCCCAATCTACACTGTATCATCATCATCAGTGTTCATTTCACTCTGAGAGTGTACAAATGGAACCAAATGGACCCGGGTCCATTTGGTTCCATTTGTACACTCTCAGAGTTACAGACATATAAGGGTCCATTTGGTTGCTAACTATTAATTTGGCTGGGGACCCCCTAGAACCCCCTCAAGGACCAATGGTGGTCCCCGGACCACTGGTTAAAAACCCCTGGATTAGGGAACAAGGGTTCCAAACTTTTCAGGCCCAAAATAATCATATTTGAACTGGGGATCAGTGTTGATTTCGTAGACTAAAACTATGACGAAAAATGTTCGTCGACTACCTTTTTTCACTGACGAAAACGGAATAAAAACAAAATAAAAACTAAGCTACGATGACGAAAACTAAAAAATAAATATATTGACAATTTCATCAACAAATAAAAACTAGACTAAAGTTAGTGAGGGATCTAGTGGAGAAGAGATCCAGTAGAACTAAAAGACAAGTCATTTGATTTTATGTTTGGTTGCGCTCGGGTGTTGTGCTCTGAAAATAGCAGATCTACAAGCTCACCAGGTGTCGCAGTTATGTGCTTATAGATCGGCTATTTTCAGCATGCAACCAAGTGTAAAATCAGCCATCACGAAGCAATTCGTGGCCCACCAAAATACATTTTAGTCGACTAAATCAACTGTAGATTTAGTTGATTATAATTTATCTTATCTAGTGGACTAAAACTAGACAAAATGTAAAACATTTCAGATGACTAAAGTATGACTAAAACTAAATAGAATTTTATTCAAAAGACTAAAATATGACTAAAACTAAATAGAATTTTATTCAAAAGACTAAAATATGACTAAAACTAAATGGAATTTTATTCAAAAGACTATGACTAAATCAAAATTTGCTGTCAAAATCAACACTGCTGAGGACCCCCCCAACCCGCCAAGCACTTGGAATTGCAGGCATTACATTTAGTTTGACTCGGTTCCACAAATGCACATACATTCCAGAGGGCTAAGGTGTTTAAAATCTTTAATTTTAGTTATATAGAGGGCAATTATAATGCACTAAGGCATATAAGGCTTATTAGCCAGGGATACTTTTAATGTGCAATTAGCCTAGATTAAACACATTCAGTAGCAAATGACCTTGTGCCATGTGTAAATAAAAAGGCATACTACTACCACTGCACTCCAGGAGACTAACTAATAAGCCTTTTATTCATCTAAATGTTCAATTTATCACAAAATTGAAAACTGTATCAGCCTTTCAAATTAACTAGTTTTACTAGTCTTAATCTCATATTCAGATCTATAAGTCAAAACCAGCCTAACTTTGTTGATTTCACCATCGTGGGTCTGATCGTGCATTGCATGCCACAGCATCAGGTGTTTCATCAAATTACAAATTAGTGGCTTCAAGTACTGTCAAATGGTGCAGTTTTTATTGGTGCAGTTCTGGAAATAAATTGACGTGAACATTTCAGCATTCTAGAGGTTGATTCTAGCATTCAGTTCTAGCACTGATCTCCACTCATGTTTTATTGATACAACATTATTGACAGCAATGTTTAGCTGTAAATGACATTGTGTGTTTGTTTACATGGTTGCCGTGTTGGATACGGCCACATGTGCCTGTGGCACTTGTGACAGTGGTCTGTTATTGAGTTCAGCTCTCATTATTAAAAAAGAACACGCTGCTGAATTCAGTGATTGACCAATCAGAATCAAGCATTCAACCAAGCCGTGTAATAATAGCTTGAATCTGTCCACGGCTATGTTTGTGTGGATGAGCCCTGCATGGCCTTTACAAAAGAGAAGAGTTGTGTAATTCCCCTCTTCAAAGCCAAGACAAAAATCTAGGCATTCTTTGTTTTTGCCCTTTGCCAACACTATAGAGGATATGCGCATGCTTAAAGTGAATGGCACATCGAGTGGCAAAGAAACATGCAAAATTAGTTTAACATTGTTTAATGTTGTTTAATGCAATCAGATATGACTTTTCTGTTTGGATGCATGGGCTGTCAAGGCCAGAAAGTATTTTTTTGACACTCAGTAGGCATTCCTGCATAACTTCCGGGTTTGATGATGATGTCACACGCATATCCTCTATTTACCTACACTGTTAGGAGCAGAATGCTTTTTTGTCTGCGAGTAGATGACAACTCTAGTCTTGAATGCATAGTGGACAGTATTGTATAGGCTGACGGGAAGAAATGGTTTGAGAGTTGGATGAGGACCCACAAGAATTCAAGTGTTTCCTTTCTTTTAATTCAAGTTAAAGTGGAAATGGAACTTATAAGATGGTGACATATGAAGCAAGCAAAGCGTGGTAAAGCAAGTGATGTGTATCACACATTTCAACGAGCCAATTCAACACAACAATATTGACATTAAAAGGTCTCCCCTTCTCGCAGCTCTTTAATAACAGAAAATAAATGTTGCATCAATTTCATTCAATCAGTAGAGAGAACCAATATTTTTATATTTAGGGCGGGTGGGGAAAAGTGTTGATTTCGTCGACTAAAACTATAACGAAACATTTTCGTCGACTACCTTTTTTTCCACTGACGAAAACTAAATTAAAACTAAACTATGATGACTAAAACTAAGACTAAATTTATAGAAAATTCTGTAAACAAATAAAAACTAGACTAAAATGTTAGTGAGGGACTAGTGGAGAAGAGATATAGTAGAACTAAAAGACAAGTCATTTTATGTTTGGTTGCGCTCAGGTGTTGCGCTCTGAAAATAGCCGATCTACAAGCTCACAACGTGTCGCGCTGCGACACGTTGTGAGCTTGTAGATCGGTTATTTTCAGCACGCAACCAAGTGTAAAATCAAGGTCTAAAATACATTGTAGTCGACTAAATCAACAGTAGATGTAGTCGACTACAATCTTATGATATTTAGTCGACTACAATCTTATGATATTTAGTCGACTAAAACTATTTCAGATTACTAAAATATGACTAAAACTAAATGGCATTTTATTCAGAGGACTATGACTAAAACTAAATCAAAATGTGTTGTCAAAATCAACACTGGTGGGGAAGTACAAATGGAACCAAATGATTTGGTTCCATTTGACCTCGACATTAAAACAAAAGGTTAGAGAACCAGTGTCCCTTCCCCTCCAGTCTAGTATACTCACGCTGACGTGATGGCGCGGTAGCGCTCCTGTCCGGCGGTGTCCCAGATCTGAGCCTTGACCGTCTTGCCGTCCACCTGGATGCTGCGCGTGGCGAACTCCACTCCGATGGTGCTTTTGCTCTCCAGGTTGAACTCATTGCGGGTGAAACGTGACAGCAGGTTACTCTTGCCCACACCCGAGTCACCGATCAAAACCACTGAAAACACACACAAATGGATGCCAAGTTAGTTAAGTTAGCGCCACAGCCAGCACACGTCTTGACTGGAATCCCCAGTTCCGTTGGGTTATTACAGTAAAGCAGGGCAGTAGAACAGGGCAGTGGCACACTCAATGTTTCACTGACATTGGGCTGGGAAACAGCAGAAGTACAAGCGTGCCGCGATATGAGCTTGTAGATCTGCCATTTTTTATAATATCAGTGGTGCTCAAACTTGTTCATGTCAAGGACCTCCCAAAATGATATGCATTTGGCCGCGGACCCCCGTCTGAAAACATTTTGTTCCAGGGACCCCCCTTTTTATAAAACAATCGCACTTAATCCTGTGTATTATACTTTGTTGCACAATGGTGGCGTGCAAAAATAGTGAAATTAGCAGATTTACAAGCTCACTTAGATTGGGTATTGTCACTATTAAAAAAAGAAAAAAAAGTGAATTACCCCATTAAGACCTGGAACGCATCTGTGTCACTTTTTGATTTGAGCTAAAAAGCATTATTTTACACTTTTGGGCTATTCAAAAATAGCAGATCTACAAGCTCATAGCACGGCACCGAGTGCCGCGCTACGAGCTTGTAGATCTGCTATTTTTTGAAAAATCACGAAAATGTGTGCAAATCTTTGAATATATATATATATTTTAAAGCAAACATTTTTATCTCAAATCTTTGCTTCTGGGTTTGTTCCAGGGGGGTCCCTGGAAAAAAACATTTTGAGATGGGGGTCGGCGGCCAAATACATATAATTTTGGGGGTCCTTCACATGAAAAACGTTTGAGCACCACTGAAAGAGAAACATACGTTTTTTTCAGAAAACTGTTGGGATTTAGAAGACATTTGTAGAATCGGCTTCAGGTCTTAATGGGTTAATCGCAATCGAGGTTGCAAAGTCATCTCGCCCAGCCCTCCACTGACCTATGAAATACACCGTAATGTGAGTTTCATACTGCGCTGTTTGCATAAACATGGTTGGTGGAGCCGTTTCTAATCTTAACTCCCAACACTATGGACAGGAACTAAGCCCGTTCCTGTTACCTGTTCATAGGACACAGCAGAGACCTGTGTAGGTAACCGGAAGAGTGGGGACATAAAGGGCTGTCACCATTACAAATTTAACCCATTAAGACCTGAGGCCGATTCTACAGTTTTTTGAAAAAAACATTAAAGAAAATAATAATAATAATATTAATAATAATACAGAGAATACAACATGATGTAAGATCACAATGGGAATGCAAAACAGGTACACTCTTTACGTAATACCTTGTCGACAAGAACCTTAAAAGACTCTATGGAAATCAGATTATCCAGTTTCAGAGAGTCCTGGAGTTTATTCCATTTGCTAGGGGCATAAAATGAAAAAGCAGATATTCCTTGTTCACTATTCATTCGAGGAAATTTAAGAGAAATGTAAGCTTGTGAGCGCGTGTGATAACCCGTAGGATTGGTGTTTAAAAAATAAGATAAATATAATGGGAGCTTGCCACACAGGGCCTTATAAACAAATACAACACAATGTTGTTCTCTACGAGTGGCGAGAGAAGACCAACCTAGTTTTTCATATAAAGTACAGTGTTGAGTATAAAAACCATCGCCGGTGATGAAGCGTAATGCGCTATGGTACACTGCATCGAGAGGTTTTAGTATGGATAATGAGGTATGCATGTACAGCACATCTCCATAGTCAAATACAGACATAACAACAGCTTGAACAATCATCCTTCTGTTAGAGAGAGAGAGGCAAGCCTTATTTCTGTATAGGAAACCAATTTTCCCCTGTAGTTTTATTATTAGTTGTTCGATACGAATCTTGTAAGAAAGAACATGGATGAATATCGGAACATACGAATAAAACAATATATATTTCTGTTTGCCTTTTAGGCTTCATAATAAAAGAAATTGCACAGGGAAGATAAGACAAATAACATAAATATACCAATACATTATTTATTTGATAATTTGATACATGTAAAAAAGCATTAATAGCTGATCTACAGGCTTACAACGCGTCTCAAAGTGGCGCGTTGTAAGCTTGTAGATCTGCTATTTCTGCTTTTTTTATATTTGAAAATGTGTGAACATTTTTTCAACATGGTAGCTGAGTGGTTAGTGAGTGCGCCTAGGGAGCCAGAGGCCCTGGTTGCCGCAGGTTCGATTCCAGGCCACGCCAGCATATGTGTCGATGAAATGAAATTTGTCCCTGAGCAAGACTCTTAACCCCTAATTGCTCACAGGTTCTCATTGGAAACAAGACCGCAAGGACTTTCATGAACGACCTGTTAAAAGGAATTATCCTTATCCTTATGGAAACAGTTATGACGATTATGCAAACATAATTGCGATTATCTCAAATAATTGTGATTAGACGATTATGTAATAATTGTGACAGGCCTAGCCCAATGTGAAATTTGCTATTTTTCCCAAATATATATATTTTTCTTTGAATTGTAAAATGGTCTAAAGTCACGTTAAAGGACAACTTTGTTTTTTTTTTTACAACCAAGGTTTATGTCTAAGCTTGTAATTAAAGTAAATAAATGATGAGTATACTTCTTTTTTCATTTACTGCTTTCTATAGTTATAGCAATCTTTGTGATCTCTTTTACAGTGGGTGGGGGCATTCTTATATTGTTTTAAACAATAACCCGGTGATTTATTTATTATTATTTACAGTAGCTCTTCTAGCCCCCAACATCTGGCCATCAAAGCCCACGGGACCTTTTTTTATTGTGTAAAAAATACATATTTAGCCACCTGCCCAAATGCCCCCACCCACTGTAAAAAATATCACAAAAATTGCTAAAACTATAGAAAGCAGTAAATGAAAAAAATGTAACACTCATCTTTTAATTACTTCAATTACAAGCTAAAACATAAACCTTGGTTGTAAAAAAAAAACAAAGTTGTCCTTTAAGTATACATGGTTTGAACACGCTTGAACATTTGTCATTGAAGGCCTAATATATCAACTGCTGCTAAAAACTGCTACAAAACCTGTGGCTAGCAACTCATTAGGGTCATAAAGGAGAAGTTGAAGGGTACGCTACACTTTAGGTCTGATAATGATGTTTGCACTGTGCATGTTCAAATCATGTATACTTTACATTACTTCAGACCATTTTCCAAAGTCCTTCTCATTTTACATTTTATCATTGAGGTGTAGGAGGCCACTTTTCCTCAATCCACTGTGGATAGTGGCACAAACAGCCCTAACTGTTGTGTGAAATTTAAGACAGTATAAGGACAAATCAAATTTCCCTCGATGCTCAGAATCAACTTAATTCCCAATCCATCTCATTTGATAACTTGTTAACAAAATAAAACACCCGAAACATTATTATTATTTTTTATTTTTTACACACGCCTGTCACTAAACTATCTCAGGAAATGGCAGGGTTTTTTTTGTTAGGTTTTAGGTCTAGACTGTACTTCCCTGTTTTGCACTAAGATTGCTGGCACTCTAAAATGAAGCATGATTTACATGTATTTGAATATCGAACTGTTGAATATATTGTTTTCAATTTAATATATATATATTTTAAGTGAGCATAGTATGCAAACTACATCACTCAATTATACAATTTCTAACTACTACACTTAATAATAATAAACTTTATCTATAAAGCTTTATTAACCACTTAAAGTCCAGGGGTGATGCAACTTTGATGATGCAGAGGGACTATATTTCCACACTCACTCCAGAGGATCACATTTCATATACTGATGGGCAGAAACCTCGTATCTCTGTATTTTCACTTTTTTCGTAATTAATGCTCTACTTCGTCATTCACACAAAAGTAGCAAAAATAGCCAATCTACAAGCGCGTCGCAGATGAGTTTTGAGCTTATAGATCTGCTATTTTAGCAATTTTTTTATTGGAATCCAGAATTATTTTTTGCTATTTTCAAATGGAATCCTGAAAAGTGACATTTTTATTTAATTTGAACGCATTTAAATATAAATATATTGGACATAAAAAAGACGATAAATGTTTGATACTAGTCATTAAGCTACTAACATAGACTAATTGAAGCGGGTCATGTTTGCATGTTTGAGATTCTAACAGCTGAAATCAATAATATATCAGTATTCCGATATTAACCTGCGGGCCGCATTAAGTGAAGGTGGGGGCCGCCAGTTGCCCATGTATGACTTAAACCCTAGTAAACTAAGTATTAGTTAATGGGGGTCAGCTCTGTACTCGGTCGCTCCGTTTTGCCGAAAATAGACGATCTATAAGCTCACAACTCGTCAAGTTTGCAAGGCGCTGTAACAACAAAGCGAAGGATTTCATTGCTTACGATAATGAAAGTATCGCATTAATTTATGCCAGGTGTGTCCAGTGCAACGTGGTCGCCTGAAAGGTGTTGGTAAAATAGAATACATTTTTGGTTACAGCATTACAGCATTGTCTATTTCTCGATAGCCACGCCCCTGAAGAAGACATTGTTTTGTCGAAACCGGTCGGCGTCTAGTGGCATCGTATTGTTTGTAATATGTAGTAGCCCTGTCGTCATAGTAAAGTCCTGGCTTGAGTGTGCTTGAAGTTTGCCCGTTTTGACTGGACTGGAGTCGTCACCCAGTGAACTCTTAAAGGAGGAGTTCACCCCAAAAATGACTTATTTTCTATCAATTGCACACCCCATGAAGCCTTGAATTCATGGATTTATTTTAGTTTTTGTGGCATTCCTAAGCCCATAATTTGATGACCGGGTGTGTATCCGGTAGGAGACACAAATAATATACTTTGTGTCTCCTACCGGATACATTAGCCGGTAGGAGACGGGAATCAAATTATTAGCTTAGGAATGCGACAAAAACTAAAATAAATCCATGGATTCAAGGCTTCATGGGGTGTGCAATTGATAGAAAATAAGTCATTGGGTGAACTACTCCTTTAACACATTGGGTGCCAAAACCGTATATATACGGTTTTGGGAATTCAATTTATTTTATTTTTTTGCCTTCACAGCACCAGGAGATATCATTTTCCGAAGATTTAGACTCCAATCCACTTCCTGGTTAACTTACGACTTCAAAAGCCTGTATCTCGGCTCCTCAAAAATGGTTAAAAATCCTGGCACTCAGTGTACTCTGTTTTTAAAAAAACCTGGCACCCCATGTGTTAAGAAGCACTCGGCTTGCCTTTGTGCATTGTCTATTTCTCGCTTTAAATGTTTTCAAAAAAACATTATTGACCGCAATGTGTAGCTGTAAATGACATTGTGTGTTTGTTTACATGGTTGCCGTGTTGGATACGGCACAAAATCAAGCAGCGCAGCAGGTGCTCTGAGTCCGTGATTAGACAGAGGTCTGTTATTGAGCTCAGCTCTCATTATTCAAATATAACACTCTGCTGACTTCAGTGTGACTGACCAATCAGAATCAGGCATTCGACCAAGCCGTGCGATAATAATGTATTATCAAACTGGAGGTTGTTGGATTAACCCATTGAGACACGGAACGCATCTGTGTAATTTTTTGATTTTGAGCTAAAAAAAAAAGCATTATTATACAGTTTGGCTATTCAAAAATAGCAGATATACAAGCTCGTACACATTAGCTAAGAATCGCCCTCAGTTATACCGCATTAGAATTCAGCAGGCCTTAAATATTAAAGCATCAAAGTCTGGTCAGCCACTCCTTTCAGCCAACATGCTAAATCCTACAGCTTATGACTGACTTAATTTAGCACGTCATCTCTGTCCTGATGGAAACCTCACATGTCCAAAACTGTTACTTTTAAGGATTCAAATACAGAAACAGCAAAAGCAGCAGATCGACAAGCTCACAATACGTCGCTTCGCGCCACGTTTCGAGCTTGCAGATCTGCTACTTTTGATACTTTTGTGTGACGCTGTAGTATGATCTTAATTCATGAAGAAAAACACAAAAAATGATATAGGACAGTGGTTTTCAACCTTTTTCATGCCAAGTAAATTGATATACATTTGGCCGCGGACCCCCATCGGAAAATGTTGTGCCAGGGACCCCCAGAAGCAAAGATTTGAGTTAAAATGTTTCGCTTTAAATATATATATATATATGTTCAAAGATATGCACACATTTTCAAGATTTTTCAAAAATATTTGCTATTTTTTGCTATTTTTGAATAGCCAAAGCTAAGTGGTTAAAAAGATTGTGACGCTACGTTAACACATTTTCGCTGGGGACCCCCTGGTAACCCCTCAAGGACCACTTGGTGGTCCCCGGACCACTGGTTGACAACCACTGATATATAGGAGGTTTCTAATGTAAAGTATGATATTGTCCCTGTCGGGCAGAAACCTTGTATGTCCAAAAGACTGTTCATTTTCAGGACATGTGGGGAAAAAAGAGAACCCGCGTTCCTAATGGATCCAATGTAGTTATTATTTAGTAACAAACTCCTGTTATTACTTTTCCATTGGTTCAATATTTATAAACCCCACAGACACACTTGACCACTTTCTTTTCCAAAAATAGCTAAATATATTTTTTTGCTACCTTTGTGTCACACTTTGTGTCATGCCAGCCAGTAGGGCAGGGGTCTTCAACAGGGGGTCCTGGACCCCTAGGGGGTCCTCAGAGTTACTACAGGGGGTCCGCCAAATCTTTGTGTGATATGATTTTCTTTTTTTACATTAACCACTTGAACCCTAGCATCCCTTTTCTGAGGAGAACTTTGGCCAAAAATAGCAGATCTACAAGCTCACAACGCCTAAAGAGGTGTTTGGTGTAGAGGGAAAAAAGAGCAGACCAAGTAAACAAAAAAAGTTAAATCTGAAACGCAATTTTATACAATATAGAGTAAGGGGTCGCTGCTTCATCTCTCTCTCAGCTAGGGGGTCCTTGGCCTGAAAACGTTGAAGACCCCTGCAGTAGGGAATTCATTTATATCAGTGGTTTGTTTTCTACCTTCTTTGCGTCAAGGACCCCCACATTGACACATATTAGCCCAGGGACCCCCATTTGAAAAGATATGCCAGGGACTCAACCATGTTGATTTCTTGAGGGGTCCCCAATCTACACTGTAGTATCATCATCAGTGTTCATTTAACTCTGAGAGTGTACAAATGGAACCAAATGCTAGCGGGTCCATTTGGTTCTATTTGTACACTCTCAGAGTTACAGACACACATGGGTCAATTTGGTTCCTAACTATTAATTTGTCTGGGGACCGACTAGAACCCCCTCAAGGACCACTGGTGGTCCCCGGACCACTGGTTGAGAACCACTGATTTATATGAAAAGAAAATATATACAGGTAAATGTATTTGATTAATATGCATCAGTAATGACTATGTAATAACTAAGTGGATAAAGGATAATAATACAACAGTTAGAATAGTGAGGTCAATTCAGCAAATGACCTCACTGTATTGTAATGCACCCTTTAAATCTAGGAAAAGGCAACACTTATGATTTATGATATACCATATTTATATCACAATATAAATATAATAGAATTGATATATAACTCCCAGCCTTAAACCAAATAAGCATAAGTTAATAAACAATAATAATAAATAAATAAACGTATGTTAAGTTATAGTACCTAAACAGTAACCCCTAACTGTCACATAGACATATTACATGTATCCAAACACCAAGACAATAAGAAATACAATATCAATAGTATAATATTGATATATATCTCCCAGCTTTATACCAAATAACCAAAAAGGTTAGGAATGCAATACAAAAATAAAAAAGTAAACTGTTACACTTGCTAACCAGTAACCACTAACTGTCACATGGACATATTACACTTATCCAAACTATATATATATACATATATATACATATATATATATATATATATATATATATATATATATATATATATATATATATATATATATATATTAATATATATATATATCCCAGCTTTAAACCAAATAATCATAAGGTGAGGAATGCCATAAACTAATTTAACAATAAACTGTTACAGTAGCTGAGCAGTAAACCACTTAAACTGCCACATAAACAGTTACATAAAACTGTTGCTTGTCCAACAAAGAGAAAGCAGATCTACAAGCTACATTACAACAGTCATTTATGTTATCGTGTTAGCAAACCATCAGCAAACACTAACCATCCAGGTCATTAACATTACTATTAACCCAACACTGCAATAATAACAACAATGACTTCAACACAGTGTTGACGTCATGTTATTATAGTTGGCATCGTTCAGTTAAGACACGTGACGTCACAATAACTCATTAACGTGTTAAATAATACAACTGACAGCTAGCTGTTAGCCGTTAGCCAGGATGCTAACGCTAACTAGCAAACAAACTCAACCGTTAGCCACCCCAGCTAGCCCTGAAGCTAACGGGACTAAAACGCTGAGGTTCTGACGTTTTAAAGGGGTTTTTATTTTCATTTTTTGTACCTTTGAACAAATAGTCGTATTCGTCATCTCTGGTTCCCATCGTGTCCCCGAGGAGGAATTAAAAGAGCTAGGATTATAATGATAAAGTAATGTTTTTGTGTTGCAGTGAGACAGAGTTGTGTTCTGCTGCTTCCAGCCTAACGGTCTTCTGTTTGGAGACTGAACCCCAGCTCACTTACTTCCGCGTTGTGTTGCCAGGTTCGGGCGAGAGGAACAAGCAAAGCCAGGGTCTATGAAAACAAGCCGGATTCCTCTGCATACACTAGGTCTTCAACGTTTTCAGGCCAAGGAGGACCCTAGCTGAGAGAGAGAGATGAAGCAGGGACCCCTCTATATTATAGCTGTAGTATACAACCCTCGTAGATGTATTTATGTTTCTGACGTTTTCAATCTACGAGAGTTGTAGGGTTCACGCCCCATGGAGACATGGACTTTCTTGCCCTTGCACTATGCCCCTCAGATACTCCAAACGTGTACAAATTGAAAATAAAGGTGCTTACCCCAAAGCCCCAAATGTTAACTGTATCTACGGGGTAGTAGTTTAATGTAATAATCCATATATTTCAATAAAGAAGTGTTTTAATGCCGTCTGTGACCGAACGCCATTTTTTCACCCTCGTTTACTTCCTGTTTACATTGAGTGTAATTCCGGGTTTCACCGGATGCGCCCCTTCACTACTCGTCACTACCGCCCATTGGGAACTTCCAACAGAATCGGCCATAGACGGCATTAAAACACTTCTTTATTGAAAGATATGGATTATTACATTAAACTACTAACCCGTAGAAGTAGTTAACATTTGGGGCTTGGGGGTAAGCACCTCTTCACGTTTGGAGACTGAGTATCTGAGGGGCATAGTGCCCTACAACTCGTAGATTGAAAACGTCAGAATCATAAATACGTCTACGAGGGTTTGATTGATTGATTGATTGATTGATTGATTGATTGATTGATTGATTGACTGATGTACTTTATTTAGTAAGACATGAGAACAGTTACATGACAGTACATAACAGTACATGGAAGTACAAATTCGCAATACAAGGTCTACTAAACTGGATAGCTCATTAAGCACTTAGCTTGTTTAAGATGAGATCCCCATGCACACAAATCATGATGACATATAAGAGACAGACAGATATACACACTACTATACAGAATGTCATACAATCAGTTTATAGGTTACTGGTATGAAGAGTGAAAAATATGTACAAAAGAAGAAAGAGAGAGGGGGGGGGGGGTAGGTTAGGTTAGGACATGGGGTAAAAACAAAAACTAGCAGATCTACAAGCTCGGTGCCGCGCTATGAGCTTGTATATCTGCTATTTTTGAATAGCCAAATAAATCTAAAATGACACAGATACTTTCCAGGATTGAATGTGTTTAAGCTATAACTAGGCTAAGTTTAAACTTAGTGTGAGGTGGTGCAACTGGCCCCTGAGCTTTACAGCATGAAATATGTAAAACAAAACTTTTGTTTGTAAAAGGTTAAAGCAGTGCACTATATTCTGATAGTACTCATTGTCATAGAGTGTTTGTTCAGTAACAGGAGTCTCCACGTCTCTCCAGCTCTTTAATAAGCATAAATACATTTTCGGGTGGATTGGATGAATACTATCAGAATGTAAAGCTATTTATCACAAACATATCACTCACAGTAGCCTCCATGTACCTTTAAAAATGTTACTTTAATTGTAATAAACAAAATATAGACGTATAGTATCGAAAGTAAATGTAGGGTAAGGCTAGGCCATTATGCAGGATATCCCACTTCACAAGTTCATTCAAACAAGCCGATCTACAAGCTCACAACGACAAATGACATACAAAGTACATTATCTTTTTTAATATTGATGCATTACTATGTTGAAATGTAGAACATAAAAAATCAGGGGGAAAAGTCAGGAATTTTCAAATAGTGACAATAGCAGATCTACAAGCTCACAATGTGTCGCACCGTGCCACATTGTGAGATTGTAGATCTTCTATTTTCTAGTTTAGAGATGCTAATTATTTTGTGTTCTAAATATAGTGAAGTCAAAAGTTCTGTAGTGAAAGTAGCCTAGGCTAATGAACTTGCATAAAAAAGCACCAAACTGCAGTACTCTTACAGTAGTGGACAGTAGTTTACTGTCCACTTCTGTGTTTGGCTCCCGGTCAAACACAAAATAAACTCCAAAATCCTCATCACCACCTACAAAGCCCTCAACCACCAGGCACCCCAATACATCTCCGACCTCCTTCACAACCACATTCCCACCCGTTCGCTCAGATCCAGCGATGCCAACCTCCTCAAATTCCCCACCAAAAAAACAAAGCGCACCTGGGGTGATAGGGCATTCTCCGTTGCAGCACCCACCCTCTGGAACTCACTTCCACCTCACATCAAAACCGCCCCCACCCTTGCCGTGTTCAAAACCTCCCTCAAAACCCACCTCTTCAGAACCGCTTTCCCCACCTAACTGTTCTTCTACCACCCTAGTCTCAACTTGTGTTTTTTCCCTGGCCTTCTGTAGCCTTTTAACTTTTTAATCTCTGTATTTTCTCATTAAAGTTGTTTTGTTTTGATTTTATTCCACTTAGTTTAGCCTTGTAAAGCGACTTTGAGTACTCAGAAACGCGCTATATAAATCCCAGGTATTATTATTATTATTACTGTCCACCACTGCTGGAAATAGCCTACCTACAACAATTATTTTTAAAGGTGTTGATGTGTGCATTGAAACCATGAACTCGCAAGACAAATAATTGAGTACAAGAGTGTTTAATAGCAGTGGATGATGTGTATTCACCAAACATCAGCTGTACAATACAGCCTGTATTGACAGTGAAATGCTCCTTCAAGGAAAAAAAGAATACATACAGAAGTAACATTCTATAACTAACTGGCATTGCTGTCATAACATTATGACTACTGTACATCTGGGTTGAGATTGACTTCTTATTTAGGATTTGAGCTACCTGTTTATATTATATTATTATATTATATTATTCTGTTTTGTTGACTGAATGTACATATTCATCTATACCAGGGGCCTTCAACAGGGGGTCCTCAGAGTTACTACAGGGGGTCCGCTAAATCTTTGTGTGATATCATTTTCTTCTTTTACCTTAACCACTTGAACCCTAGCATCCCTTTTCTGAGGAGAACTTTAGCCAAAAATAGCAGATCTACAAGCTCACAACGCCTCGCGCTGCGAGGCGTTGTGAGCTTGTAAAGGGCAGACCAAGTAAACAAAAGATGTTGAATCTGAAACAAAATTTTATACAATATAGAGTAGGGGGTCCCTACTTCATCTCTGTCTCAGCTAGGGGGCCTTGGCCTGAAAACGTTGAAGACCCCTGATCTATACCAGTAGTTCTCAACCCTTTTCCGTATCAGGGCCCACTTGACGAGGGGGGGGGGGTGCTTTTTCAGAGCCTGTTCACATGAATTTCAGAAACTTAAAGAAATAGTAAAATAGCACGTACAAGCTTGTAGATCCGCTATTTTCACTAATCCCGCTTAAGTGGTTAATTCATGATATAGTTGTATAAGTTAGACTAGAGACACCACGCCACTTTTATCTTTTGGGTCTCGAGCTGATGTACAGTTATGTCTTCATACACCTACAGTATCTGTATCTGTCCTGAGTTTGGCTGAGAGAGAAAGACAGTTTTTGTGTGTGTGCGCGTGTGCGTACGTGCGTACGTGTGCGTGTGCGTGTGCGTGTGCGTGTGCGTGTGTGCGTGTGTGCGTGTGTGTGTGGGGAGGGGGGGGGGGGTTGTGCTTTCATTTCTTCTTGCTTTCAGGAAGGAATTTCCACCACCTGCACATATTCTGTAAAGACAATAGTAGAGAAAGGAAAATGAACAGCAGGTCCGCAGCCAAGTACATTTTTACATTTTTGGGGTCTTTGACTTGAAAACGTTAGAGAACCGGTGGTTTTGGACCTATACGTACATTCTTCCCCACCAGGGACTTGGATTGCTTGGTCTTGGTGTCGCCCAGGGTTTCGTAGGTGTTGTCCTGGACGGCGGGGATGGGCTCGTAGGTGTCATCGACCGCCTGGCGGTCAGGGACCATGTCGTTTGGGACCTCTGCGTACATGCTGTCACCCTGCGCTGGCCCTGCTCCGCTGTCACCCCCCCGGTCACACCACTGGTACAGCGGGTTGTACTGGTCCAGTCTGTCACCACCTGGGTGGCATGGGTTGTGGAAGATGGACACAGATTTGTATTTGTTTTACTTCAGTAAAAGTGGTGATACCACAAATATAAAAATACTCTGTTACAAGTTTTAAAACAAAAAAGCATGTACAGCTATATTCAAAGATTTGCACACATTTTCACGATTTGAGCTTGCATATCTGCTATTTTCGAATAGCCAAAGAAATCAAAAAATGACTTGATTCTTTCCCAAATGTCTGCTAAATCCGAACAGTTTTCTGAAAAACTTATGTTTCTATATCAGTGGTGCTCAAACTTTTTCATGTCAAGGACCCCCAAAATGATGAGTATTTGGCCACCGACCCCCATCTCAAAATAGTTTTTCCAGGGACCCCCAGAAGCAAAAATTTGAGATAGAAATGTTTGCTTTAAAAGAATATATATTCAAAGATTTGCACACATTTTCTCGATTTTTCAAAAATAGCAGATCTACAAGCTCATAGCCCGGCACTCGGTGCCGTGTTATGAGCTTGTATATCTGCTATTTTTGAATAGCCAAAGTGTAAAATAATGTGTTTTTTAGCTCAAATCTAAAAATGACACCGATGCGTCCCAGGTCTTAATGGGTTAAGTACAGTACTCGATTAAATGTAGGCTATACTTAGTTACTTTCCACCACCGCTTGGTGGCCTGCTGCTGGTGACGTGGCGGGAAAGTGTCGCATGGCGTCCCGGGGGTCGTGGAGGGAGTACGTTTGGCAGGTGACGGGCTTTTTGGGCGAAGAAGAACGGGACGTCGTGGATTCCGTGACGCAACTGGCGTACAAGCTGAGTTGAGCGGAGGAGGAGCTCCCTTCCGATTCGTTTTGATCCAGCTGCGGCAGAGACCTGCTTCTATTGTCCGTCACGTTGAGATCCGAGTACGTGACGTGGTTGGATGTGCCGGCGGTGCGATCGAGATGGCCGTGAAAAGCGCTGTTGTTGTTGTTATTGTGATGATGCAGTGATGGCGGTGGTGATGATGATGATGGCGGGTGGTGGTCCACTCTCTCCGGGGCGGGACGTCCCGACGTGGCCGTCCTGCTGTGGTCCACCAGGGCGTACAGGGTTCGCTCGGGGGGTTGATACGAGGTCTTATCGGGCAGCGTTCCACTCATGGTGTGGCTCAGGGGGAGGCCTCTCTTTGGCACTGGAGGCAGCGCCTAGGATGTGACAATACAACACAAAATATTAAGGAAATATGTTTTTGTTTTTTGATCCATTACATCAATGGTTCTCAACAAGTGGTCCGGGGACCACCAGTGGTCCTTGAGGGGGTTCCAGGTGGTCCCCAGCTAAATGATGGAGAGTTGGTAACCAAATGGACCCTTATAGATCTTTAACTCTGGTTGAGTACTTTTTCCACCACTGGTGGTGATGGCAGGTTTGGAACTGGCGAGGGATTGATGTATTTTTCAGTGCACGTGGTGACACCTGCTGGTTGGTCACAGTAGTGCCTGTTCAGCATGTTCAACCTCTGTGTACTGTACAATAATTACAACACTGGTTCTCAAAGTGTGGTCTGGGGACCACCAGAGTCCTTGAGAGGGTTCTCCAGCTAAATGATTGATTGTTAGGAACCAAGTGGACCCTTAGGTGGCTGTAACACGTGAGAGTGTACAAATGGAACCAAATGTTTCTTGTGACTCTGTATGTATCGGAGGAGGCACATAGGCCTACTCCCCAGGACATAATAATTTGGGGTGGGGGCGGGAGGGGGGGAGGGGGGGGGGGTTGGCAGTCCCAGTCAGGAACCATAACACATCGGGGAACTGGCAGTGCCTAAATTGAGAGAAAACAAACAAACACATAAACAAACAAACAGTAGTAGGAATGATAGTTCTCACAATACCTGTGAAGTGGATATTGTGTCTACAGAGACTGTTACTTTCAGCTTTCTGCTTTTCTCTTTAAGTGGCAACGCAGGTGGAAATGCAGGTGGCATTGGAGGTGGCATTACAGGTGGCATTGGAGGTGGCATTGGAGGTGGCATTGGAGGTGGCATTGGAGGTGGCATTGCAGGTGGCATTGCAGGTGGCATTGGAGGTGGGATTGGAGGTGGAAATGCAGGTGGCATTGGAGGTGACAGTACAGGTGACAATGTAAAGGGGTTCTCCATTTGCTGCTGGATTCTTTTATGATCAAACTGGTCACTCCTGTGGTCAGCGGTGTGGTCGGTCTTCTGGTCCCATAAATGCCTCAGAGCTTGGACACTCACACCAGTCTTCTCCTTCGGCTCACATTTCACCACGTCATACAACTCTACTGAGTTGCTCTGAAACAATACAATTATAGATTGTCAACTTTATTTTAAAGCCCCATTATGCTGTATTTTCCCCTATATACGTATATTTTAGTCAAAAGTTGGTAAATGGTGCCTTTCTTCAGAGTGCTTTACAATGTGTTTTACATTCACACACCGACGGCAGAGGAAACCATTCAAGGCACCAACCTGCTCATCAGGAGCAGTTCGGGGTTCAGTGTCTTGCTCAAGGACACTTCAACACTAAGCCCCAGGGGCTGTCGGGGATTGAAACGGGAACCTTCTGATTCCCAATCAACCACTCTGCCTCCTGAGCCACTGTCATCCTCAAGGGTGAGGTAAGGGTTAGTAGCATCCTTATTCTGGGCATGTCATAACAGGCCAAACCTGGAATATGTGAACATTCGGCATAGTAGTAGATCTATATGCTCACACAACACATCGCATTTTGCGATTGCGAGGCCTAATAGACCATATTCACATGGCGGCCATGTTGCTATTAAGTCAATGAAGTGCCACCCCGATTGCCACGGAAATGGGTTAGCACTTTCAATGTTAAATTCCAAAATGGCCGCCGTGTGAATATGGTCTATACAGATGTTTACAGTCACACAAAGAGGCTTGAATGGTGGCTAGTCCTGTATACAGGAGGGCAGACTAAGACCAATGATTGCAAACTATGTAAAAGTAAAAGTTGAAAAAAGTTAAAAGCAACGAACAAAAAACAAAAAATCGTGGCAGAGGCTGTGAAACTGTACATATTTACGTACCGTAATATGACATAAATGCAAGGTGCTATAAAGTAACTGTAATTCAGGGGTGCCGTGGATGAAAAACTTATTTACACGGGTTCCATGAGCCAAACGAGTTGGAGAACCACTAGTCTTGCGTCGCCAGACAACTCTGAGTCTGGAACTACACCTCCCGAAAGCCGAGAAAGGAAGCGGGTCATGTTTGCATGTTTGGAATTGTAACAGCTGAAATCAATAGTAGATCAGTATTCTGATATTAACCTGTGGACCGCATTAAGTGAAGGTGGGGGCATGTGGCCCCCGGGCCGCCCGTTGCCCATGTATGCTCCAGACTGCATGGCAGAAGCATTTGAAAATTGTGGGAGGCAGCAGTCTGGCTCGCAAGACTATAGAGAACCCCTGGTCTGAAAACCCCTCAGTCAGTCAGGTCTCTAGCTGCATTACCTCATTGTTCCAGCAGGAGGTGAGACATTCTCCAAAGGGCTGAATGGGGCTGATCCTGTAGTGCTCTATGAGCTCAGAGAGGCTGCGGTGGGCCTGACAGTCTCCTGTGATGATGAACCGTCCCACCGGGTTCTGGTTGATCACAAAATGGCGGCATCTGTCCTGCCCCCTTCACAGGAATTACAAGGGCAGTGAAATGAGGGACAAGGTTAATAATATTATTCTACTTTTTTATTATTATTCTGAAGTGAGGAATACTTGTCTCAACTTTTAGTTCAATGAATGCAAATGTCTTGGTATTGTAGTTACACTGAATTGAGTTGAGTTTTCAATACTTTAAAAAGCAATTAATATGTGAAATCTTAAGCAGTTGTAATGCTGACAGAGTTTACTTGTATTCATTTAACCACTTAAACCCCAGCATCTGTATTTTGGGAAATTTTCAGCGAAAGCTTTCCCCACAATAACAGAAAACAGAAAAGACCCTAGTATAGAGTAAGTGGTTAATGCAGGGGTAAGCTTTTCAGTCACATGATCAGTTAGCTGTTTTCCAATTGGCTGGTGTGATCATCACCCAGTACCAAGACACTGACTTTCATGTCTTATTATATATAGGCTGCTAATAATAATACAAGCATAGAATAAGCCAATAATAAAACCTAAGAATGAGTCAGTAATTTAACATGAATAATTAAAGGTAAGATAAATTGTGGGGATATGTGGGGAGAAAAGTGTTATGTATATCAAACAATAATGGTTAAAGGACCACTTCACCCATTTTGAACCATATCTTCATATAATTGGTACTCACTAATGCTCTTTATAATTCTGTCTACTCACTCAGACTCAGAGGAGGACTGCGGACAGTCCAGAAACATACCTACCAGTGACATCATCGGTAGGTATGTGTTGTAATTTCAAACAAGAAATCAAACGAAAGAAAAAAATTAAAATTCAAGAACAATGGCTTCTATATCAGCGTGCTAACTTTCCAGGAAGACAAAAGTTGTATTTTTTATTAGCTTGGAATCCCCATCGATGATGTCACTAGGAGGCAGGTTTGTGAACTCTGAACAGCCCACCAATGAGACACAGAGTAAATAGAATAGACAGAAATGGTTCCATATCCATTCGTTAATAATGTTTTTTCTTTTCTTTTTGATCAGCTCAATTGATCGCCTCAGTAGCCCAATGTGATCGGCTGGTGGATCAAAGAGAGGTGGTTGCCCACCCCTGCTGTAATGTAACTGTAAGAGGGCTCACCCAGACCCATAGAGAGAGAGAGTTATGACACGCTCTGATGGGCTATAGTTCCAAACATTGGAACTATCTCATTGAGCATTTCTAGATTACATTCTTACAATGGGAGTCAACGACGCTAGTGTCGTCACTCCCATATTAGATCACGGTGGGCTCACCTGTAGGACAGAATGTATCCAATGGCTTTATCACTGAGACGGATGAGAAAACAGCCCAGGCTCCTGTCTCTCAAAAGCTCCTCTGCATCCCTGCACCAACCAACACACACACACGCACGCACGCACGCACGCACGCACGCACGCACGCACGCACGCACGCACGCACGCACGCACGCACGCACGCACGCACGCACGCACGCACGCACGCACGCACGCACACAGAGACACAGACAGACACAGCCATTTACATGATGGCACAGGCAGGCAAATGTGCTTTACAAATAAAATGACCCCCCTTTCTGTTTGTCTGTGTGTGTGTGTGTGTGTGTGTGTGTGTGTGTGTGTGTGTGTGTGTGTGTGTGTGTGTGTGTGTGTGTGTGTGTGTGTGTGTGTGTGTGTGTGTGTGTGTGTGTAGTCTCGCGCAGCCAGACAACTATTCCACTATCTCTGAGGGAAGCGTTTGAAAATTGTGGGAGGCAACAGTCTGGCTCGTGAGACTTGTCTGTCTGTCTGTCTGTCTGTCTGTCTGTCAGTCAGTCAGTGAGTCAGTCAATTTTGCATGCGCGCGCACACACTAGATCAGATTTTAGTCTTTACTAAGGGTGCAACAGTTAATCAGACTCATTTATTTAATGTATTAAAAATATATCAATAATCTATAATGTTAAAAAATAATCCATTAAGAATATATCCCTATATGTTTGTGGGGCATGTCATTATAGAAGCGAAAGGAGAGTAATCTATCTAAAAATAGATAAATAGTGAAAATAGCAAATGTAAAAGCTCACACTGTGATGTACTGTGAGCTTGTAGATCTGCTATTTTCAATTTTTTTGGCATGACACCGTTGTGTGACAAAGTATAACACAAGGCTTAAGTTGTTGACCGGTTGCTGATATTTGACAAACAAATCTATAAAAAATGCCCTTTCTTGATTAATCGAAGAAAAAGAAGTAACCATGATCGCACAACAACAAAAATAAATCAATAGTCGCAGCCTTATAAGTATATACTTTTCCACACTTTTGGTTAAGGGGTTAGGGTCCACACGTCCTTTATAGCGGTGAATCTTTCTCTCTTACTTTCTGGAGGTGAATCCTTGGAACCAGTCGGGGACGGAGCCGTCACGCAGGACGCGCGACGCCTGCGTGTCCGTGAACCACCGGTGGACTTTGTCCCTCGTCACGTGGCCCTCCGGAGGTGGCTCCATCACTCTGTCCCTCATCACGTCTCCGTCCGGAGGTCCCATCAGCTGTATGTCCTCCTCCATCATCATCATCATCCTCCTCCTCCTGCTCACTGCTGTACTGTCAGCGTACAGAATGAGCACACACACACACACACACACACACACACACACACACACACACACACACACACACACACACACACCTCACCGTCCCTTTTCCTTCCCATACAGAATGAGCACACACACACACACACCTCACAGTCCCTTACACCAGTGGTTCTCAACCTGTGGGTCGGGACCCCCAGGTGGGTCCCGACATGATTTTTTTTTTTGGGGGGGGGTCCCCAGATGACAGTGAAGTGACAGTTTAAGGACTTTTAAGACCTTTTTAATACCTAAAAGAAAATGAGAAAAGAAAAAAGACCATTACTGCATCAAAAGTAATCAACAAACTAGGCTATACAAACTGGTCAAACATTGGCCAAATTATCAAATGATATAAGAAAGAGGAAAACATTGTGAAAATAGCCGATCTACAAGCTCACAATGCCTCGCAACGCGAGGCATTGTGAGCTTGTAGATCGGCTATTTTCACAATATTTATCTGTAGAACCGAATCAAACACAATGTTAAGCCTCAACTCCTACAATTCCAAGTGCAGTCTCAGACCTTATTTGATGTGTTTTCCTTATGCCCACCCCCAAAAAAACAAAACAAAAAATCTGACAGTGCACAAACGTACACACAACTGACCCGTAAGGGTCCATCTGGGACCCAGTGGCGGTCCCCGGGCCCTAGGTTGAGAAGCAGTGGTTTTTATCTCACCTGGAAGAGCAGTAGGGCTCCTCATTTGACTGTTTCCGTTGTATTTGGTGTGCTGTGAACAGTGGCTGCTGTGTGTCAGTTTATCTGCATGCCAACCATGAACACTCACTGCACTTCATTTTCATATCTCTCTTCCTCGTCCCACATTCTGCTGTGAGAACCACAGTCTCTTAACAATAACACACAGCCGACACAAAACGCATTGTGACAGGTTTATTACTCTGTTGTGTAAAAGCAGACTGTCACTAAATAAATATGTTCACTGTGCTTCTATAATAATAATAATAATATTAATATATATAATATATTAAAAAATATATATATATTTTTAGAAAAACGTTCAGTTAGTTTTAAACTTTTAAACTTTTTTTTTTTTTTTCATTTTAAAATGTTTGTAAAACATTTATTGAAATAATTAAAAACTAAATGCAGGAAACAAAACATAAAGGGTTATTTACTCGCGACCCTTAAAAATTGGTCCGCGACCCACATATGGGTCCCGACCCAGGGGCCTCATACTGGGGAATGCCTAGGGCCTCCTGATCCCTAAGCACGGCCCTGGCTGAAGTGGTTACTTTATGTTTTGTAATAATAATCTAAATCTACAAAGTAACTAGTAACTAAAAAGTTTTCAAATAATTGTAGTGGAGTAAAAGTACAATATTTGCCTCTGAGATGTATAGTGGAGTAGAAGTAAAAGTACTGAAAATTGGAAATACTCCAGTAAAGTAAAAAATACCTCAACATTGTACTTAAGTACAGTACTTGAGTAAATGCACTTAGTTACTTTACACCACTGCTGTCTGTATGCACAGTTAAAACACAACCAATCCGAAAAAATATAACCCCCACTCCCAAACAAAAACCCCGGCAACATCAAAACTATTCCCAATGTGTGATCCCACAGATGGTCGGGTCTTTCATAAACTGCGGGTGTTTGTGGGTCACTGACATGAAACCCATTGCTCTGGCCTGTTTAACAGCTTTAGCGACCTTCCGTTGTTTTCTGGCACACAGGCCCGTTATGTGGCGGCCAAACAGTCTACCTGTATGAGGGGACGTGAACTGGGACAGCAGCTGAACGTTTTTATAATCCACTGGGATATGATGAAGAACACAGACTCTGGGCGGCTGCTTGAATGGATCTTCGATCTTTACGGGCATGTCGTCGTTGTGTTGTCGACTCACACTGGACAGACTCTTTAGATTTGAGAGTCTGGGTATAAAAACACAGTGTTTTTGTATGTATCCTCGGAGAAGGGACATTTCGACCTGAACTGAACGCCACCTGTTCCTCTAAAGGTATAGGTATAGTAGGTATAGTAGTAAGGTAAGGTATAGTTGCCGACCCACATGGCCATCATATAATGGTCATATTAATATGATGTCATATTGGTGACATCACAGATCTCCACATATGGGCATAACAGGCAGTGTGTCGACTACCTTTTTACACTGACGAAAACAAAATAAAAACGAAATAAAAGCTAAGCTACGGACGGGATGACTAAAACTAAGATTCAATATATTGACAATTTCGTCAACAAATAAAAACTAGACCAAAATGTTAGTGAGGGACTAGTGGAGAAGAGATCCAGTAGAACTAAAAGACAAGTCATTTTATGTTTGGTTGCGCTAGGGGGGTGTCGCGCTCGGGTGTTGCGCTCTGAAAATAGCAGATCTACAAGCTCACAACTGTGACCTTGTAGATCGCAACGAAGTGTAAAATCAGCCATTACGACGCCATCAAGGCACCACCAAAATACATTTTAGTCGACTAAATCAACTTTAGATTTAGTCGATAGTTGATAATCTTATGATATTTAGTCGACTAAAACTAGACTAAAAACTGAAAAACTTTTCAGATTACTAAAATATGACCAAAACGAATTGGAATTGTATTCACATGATTAAAACTAATCAAAATTTGCTGTCAAAAACAACACTGGGCATAACAGGGACACCATATTGTATCAGCCTCTTTGACCCAACCGGCATATAGGTAGCCTATACCACATAAGCTCCATATATGGTCAAGTGAATGCGTGGTGACATCAGCTGTACGTGGCATCTCTCAAGGAAAGGATATAATATAAGACGACTGGAGCAGCAACAGTGATAGACCTTCCTCTTGTTAGGCAATGGTTTGTGTTTGTGTCTGACATCAGTGCATGTTGTCCGTCCGCTCACCCACCCACCCGTGGACACAAGTCAATGAAGTAAACAATAATGGTACAGATTCTGTCATTTTACCTTTACAGCAAAAGTTGGACACATTTGCTGTTGTTGTTGTTGTTGTTGTTGTTGTTATTTACAGTGGTGTAAAGTAACTAAGTACATTTACTCAAGTACTGTATTTAAGTAAAATGTTGAGGTATTTTTTACATGAGTATTTCCAGTTTTCAAATATTGTACTTTTACTCCACTACAATTATTTGAAAACGTTAGTTACTAGTTACTTTGCAGATATACATTATTACATTATAAAACATATATTAACCACTTTAGCCTTATTTTATACCTAGGCTATTTGAAAATAGCAGATCTACAAGCTCACAACACGTCGCGATGCGACGGGTCGTGAAATTTCACGGAAATCGCAAGCTGCGTTCATGATTTGAGGCATTGTGTTCAAAACGGACCAATCCTGCAAACTTTGGAAGCCATTCTTAGCCAATCAGGATGGAATATGGACAGTCGGACAGATCCATGTTGATCACATGACTAGAGATACTGTGTACCGATTTGTGTGATGTTTGGATAAAATCTGTAGGAGTAATATAAAAAAGGTTTTGCACAAATCAGCCTCCTGGTGGCGCTATAACAGCAAAAGACATTGGGCAGAGGTTCTGAATTGGCATTGAGGGAGTGTGCGTGCACAGTTTCGCAACAACCAGGCCAACGGTGCCCGAGATTAGCTGCTAACCAATCTGGGAACCCATCGTCAAATAAAAAGGGAAAAAAGCGCCCTCTGCTGTTTTTCACTTGTTCATTTGACTCTGGGCGGAGCTGTACGGAAGACCCGTGCTCAGGGAAACCGGAGTTTTGGTCTGCCTTCAGCCTTCCACTTCCGGTGGTGCGATAATGTTTTCATTCCCACTAACAATATTTCTCCACGGAACACTAACACCATTTCTCCCAAAGAACATGGATCGTTTAGGTTATAAGCCCACTTGTTTCTATGATGAAAGAGCAAGTTAAAATGTTTCTAACTTTCCGTGGTTTTGTCGGCTCCGAGGACCCTATGGTTAAATGAGTTTCGGTTTGTTTCCAGTGGGGAACGAGCCGCACACATGTAAATCCCGCCCACTACATTTGATTGGGTAAAGCGCAGCCTGCTTCCTGATCTAATGGCATGCCCACTTGTAGCCAATGTGCATGGGTTGTCAACATGGCTACTGACAGATTCAAGCGCAGCGATGGATCTGTTCTTGAGAGATTAGCTGCTAACGGACGGACAGGACACACACACACACACACACACACACACACACACACACACACACACACACACGGACGGAGGGACGGACGGGGTGCAAAACATACTCTCACAATAAGGTTCCAGTTTCTTACACAACCTGAGTTATTCTAAAAAACACAATGAAACCATGGCCTCTAAGCAGCTGCACTGGTGTGTTGGCTCCCCCTACTGGTGCATCTGTTCATTATGTGAAGGTGTGTGTTTACTTGAGTGTTTTGTCAGTGTTTATATGGGTGTTTTAACTTTGTGTTTTCCCTAATGTCAACCCCATGAAAATGTGAAGAATAAAGCAATATGCAATGTGATAAAACCTTTGGTTCTCACACACACACACACGCACGCACGCACGCACGCACGCACGCACACATGCACACACACACGCACGCGCGCACACACACACACACACACACACACACACACACACACACACACACACACACACACAGACAGACAGACAGACGGTGCTGACACAGAGAGAGCGAGATGCAGGAGGAGAACTAGCCCTGGTCTCAAAGTTGTTAACGTTACAAAACGTCTCAGACAGAGGACTGGAATAATAACTGATCATCATACATCTCAAATATACTAACCTTTGTTGCTGTTGTCATCTCAAATTGACCAGCCAAACTAAAATCCACGATTTTAGAGTGTTGCTCTACTAGCAGGTTAACCTGGCTCTGGCCACGTAGGCAATCAACAGCACTAATTAATGGCAGCTGTTAACGCTTGTCTTCAATGTGTCTGTGTCTGTGTCTTGTGTTTGTGTGTATATATCCAACTGAATGTTTTCTTTAGCATAGATCTATCATGTAATTCCCTGTAGAGCAGGGGTCTTAACAGGGGGTCCTCAGTTACTACAGGGGGGTCTCCAAATCTTTGTGTGATAGGACCTTTTTATTTTATTTACATTAACCACTTATACTTATTACCCTAATATCCCCATCCCCAGGATCCCATATTCTGAGGGGAACTTTAGAAGAAGTAGAGTAGAGTGTAGAGGGAAAAAGAGCAGACCAAGTACAGAGCCTAGTGTCAACTTTACTAAGTAGAGTACACTGACTATGTATGCAGTGGTGATCCCTGCTTCATCTCTCCCTAAAGGGTCCTTGACCTGAAAACCCCCCCCCAGAGTAGACCTCTCCCTCATGCTAAACTTAAATGACAACTTAAAGGACAACTTTATTATTGCATTTTGGCTACGTGCAATAAATGCAAGCATGTTCCCAGAGGCATTGTCAGTATTTGTCTTAATTCCTTTAATTCATATTTCTTTTGTTGGCAATAATTCAACTGTCAGCCAGTGTTTTGAGACTGTTTTATTGCTCCAAAATAAATGATAAAAAGAAATTACACGTGCATGCATAATACAAAATTAAAATAAATCGGTTGGTGATCGGTCCCAAAAAACCTGATCGGACCATCTCTACCTCTACAACAGTACTCATTATCATACACAACTACAACACATAAATATGATAGTTAGCCTACAGTAGCCTACTCACAAACAAGCAGAGTGTGTTGCTCTTATGAGGAGGATGCTGGCTAAAGCACATCATGGCACTGGCAGCAAGCTACCCTACTTTTAATAATAACTGTATAACCTGTGATAATGCTAAAACTGAAAGGCCAATAAACAATACACTGTGATTGAAAACAATAATGTAGCCTAGTACTGTACATACAGTATTTATTTCGTTTGATCAATGTCCTTTAAGCCCATATGCACTACACTCCCCCCACCAGCCTAGGGAGGCCAGGGCCGAGCTCATGCCTCCTTCAATGCATGAGAGCCAACTGACCTTCTTGTCACCTGACAGGGGAGAGTTTCCCTGGTAGGACGTAGCGGAAGGTGGAAGGAACACGTTATTCCAACCAGTTCCTTTGCCCTCCATCAGGCGCCCCGGCTGACCAGGGGGAGGCAGTATAGTGACCAGGATTACTACATGTTTTTGTGAGGGTATTAACTACCCTATGAGACACGGGGAGAACATGCAAACTCCACACAGAGTAGGCCCTTTCGCCAACCCCACCTAGGGTATGGGCGCTGATGACGCGGAGGAGAAGACACGCCCCCAGCGCCCACAGCGTCCCCGGCGGGAATCGAACTCAGGACCTTCTAGCTGTGAGGCGACAGTGCTACCGACTGCGCCACCGTGCCCCTGCCCCTTGGACCCTCCATGGTTACCACATCACCATCTCCTCCTTCAGGTGATGGCGGCAAGCCTTCCTCAAGAAGTATTATTGGATGTTTTGGTCTCCTTCTCAATTTGTGTAACTCTGTATTTGTTTCTCTCTCTCTCTCTCTCTCTCTCTCTCTCTCTCTCTCTCTCTCTCTCTCTCTCTCTCTCTCTCTGTCTCTCTCTCTCCTAAAACGGGGTCACTGGTCGGCCCACCTTTGCATTATAACCTGCTGGCCACTGCATCACTGGTCGGCCCACCTGCCATTTGCTCGCTGTCTCAAACGACCAACCCGTCGCTGCTGAGGGTACAGCCTGATGGTTCATGGCTGCTGTCGGCCTGGTGGTGCCTGGCTGCTGTGGGCCTAGTGGCGTCTGCTTTCTTCTGGCCTGCTGGTTCCTGGCTTCTAATGGCCTGGTTACGCCTGTTGGTTCCTGGCTGCTGCTGACCCGGTCACGCCTGGCGGTGTCTGGCTTCTGCTGGCCTGGTGAAGCCTGGTGGTCCATGGCTTCTGCTGGCCTGGTGACGCCTGATGATGCCTGGCTGCTGTTGGCCTGGTGAAGCCTGGTGGTTCCTGGCATCTGCTGGCCTGGTGAAGCCTGGTGGTCCATGGCTTCTGCTGGCCTGGTGACGCCTGATGATGCCTGGCTGCTGTTGGCCTGGTGAAGCCTGGTGGTTCCTGGCTTCTGCTGGCCTGGTGAAGCCTGGTGGTTCCTGGCATCTGCTGGCCTGGTGAAGCCTGGTGGTTCCTGGCTTCTGCTGGCCTGGTGAAGCCTGGTGGTTCCTGGCTGCTGCTGGCCTGGTGATGACTGGTGGTGCCTGGCTGCTGCTGGCATGCTGGTATGCTGCTGCGTTGCTGGCATGTTGGTAGGCTGCTGCATTGCTGGCCGTGTCTGGCTGCTGCTGGCCTGGTGGTGCCTGGCTGCTGCTGGCATGCTGGTAGGCTGCTGCATTGCTGGCCGTGTCTGGCTGCTGCTGGCCTGGTGGTGCCTGGCTGCTGCTGGCATGCTGGTATGCTGCTGCGTTGCTGGCATGTTGGTAGGCTGCTGCATTGCTGGCCGTGTCTGGCTGCTGCTGGCCTGGTGGTGCCTGGCTGCTGCTGGCATGCTGGTAGTCTGCTGCGTTGCTGGCATGCTGGTAGTCTGCTGCGTTGCTGGCATGCTGGTAGGCTGCTGCATTGCTGGCCGTGCCTGGCTGCTGCTGGCCTGGTGGTGCCTGGCTGCTGCTGGCATGCTGGTATGCTGCTGCGTTGCTGGAATGCTGGTAGGCTGCTGCATTGCTGGCCGTGTCTGGCTGCTGCTGGCCTGGTGGTGCCTGGCTGCTGCTGGCATGCTGGTAGCTGGCTGCTGCGATGCTGGCGGTGCCTGGCTGCTGCTGGCCTGGTGGTGCCTGGCTGCTGCTGGCATGCTGACGTCGTCATTAATCGTAACTACTCTCTTGTACTTCTCACTCAGGTCTTCTGTCACAACGGTGCCTTCAAAAAAACAAAACAGACACAAAGTTGATTCAGCTGCTCAGACCAAGCCCCCGGGGCTGCGGTGGAAGACTGAACCTTTTTGGTCAAATATGGAAGGAGAGTGTAATTCTTTGCAGTTCATTCCTAGATACTACTACTACTACTTCTAAACTTCAGAAAAATAATAAGAAGATTAAGAATAATGTATAATATCAAATCAAGCATTGAACTGCACAAGGACAATAAAAGCTCACCATTTCTTCTTTTCAAGGAGCCAGGGCCATCCTGTTGAACACCATCCTGTTGAACAAAGTCATGTTATTGCATTTCAACAACATGTACAGTATGGTATTGTACAGTACTAGATTTTCAGGCCGTCATGCAGCTTTCAAACCTAGTCCTGTTCCATGTTGCGCTGATAAGAGCAATGGTCACCGAAGTATGGCCATTTGAAGTGTTAAACAGAAAATAGTTTCAGCACATATACAAAATGGTAACATAATTGTTTTTAAAGTGAGCGAATGAGTTTAGAATGTATCATGTATTCTATTGTTTAAAGTGAATAAATGCTGTTAGGATACATCATGTATTCAATAGTTTTAAAGTGAGTGAATGAGTTTAGAATGCATCATGTGCTCTATTGTTTTAAAGTGAGTGAATAAGTTGAGAATGCATCATGTATTCTTTACCAGCTCGTTTTGCACTTGGCTGACGGCGTCATGAATCCCATTCTTGTACTTCGCATACAGGCCTTCTGTCACAGCGGCACATTCTGGGAACAACACGGACACAAAGTTGATTCAGCTAGTCCAGGGGTGATGCAACTTTGATGATGTAGAGGGCCACTATTTCCACACATTCACTCCAGAGGGCCACATTGCATATACTGTCGGGCAGACACCTCTTATCTCCGTATTTTAACATTTTCAGTAAATTAATGCCGTACTTCACCCATTCTATGTCACACCAAAGTAGCAAAAGTAGCCGATCTACAAGCTTGTAGATCTGCTATTTTTGCTATTTTTCAATTGGAATCCAGATTTTTTTTTTGCTATTTTTGAATTAAAATCCTGAAAAGTAACATTTTTATTTTATTTCAAATGCATTTAGTTATACTTATGTTAACTTTATGAACTTAAATACAAATACATTGGACATAAAAAAGACATTAAGCTACTACTATAGACTGAAGTAATTAAAGCGGGTCATGTTTGCATGTTTGGAATTGTAACAGCTGAAATCAATAATATAATATCAGTAATCCGATATTAACCTGCGGACCGCATTAAGTGAAGGTGGGGGGCGCATGTGGCCCCCGGGCCGCCAGTTGCCCATGTATGAGCTAGTCAGTACTGTGCATGTTTCTGTGGTCTGAAACCTAGTGCGTACTGTATGCAGCTTGGAAACAAACCAGGCAGTGGGCCTGCTCTGTAAACAAAACCTTTTTGGTCAAATACGGAAGGAGAGTGACCGTTCCTAAACTCATAATATATATTAATATTTCTCCCAATGGTGAACAGTTCACCAGTATCTAGGTGGGAGGTAAGAAAAACATTAAACTTTAAGTGACGCTTGTTCCAGGACAGTCTTCTCACCTCTAGAATTTGGTCTATGTTTGGGATTTTCGTTCCAGCACATCTCCATGAGTTTAAACAGCTCCTCCATCCCTGGGGCCTTCATTCTTTTAACTTCCTTTTGGGATGGCCTTTCTCCCTTGGAAACATCACACCCTGCAATGGGATGGGAAGTAGAGAAGAAAACCCTTAGTAATACACAGAACTCGTACTTGTGTTTCTAATTATTCTTATTGTTGAATTAACATTATAGGTCAAATAATTTAATCTGTGAGGCTAAGACAATGAGTGATTAAGGGACTGTGTCCACCAAGATTATTATCATTATTTACATACAAAACATACACTGAGCACAGTGTATGTTTTGAATCCTTTACGAGCACTCCAGCAACATGATGAGGCGCTGAGCATTATTTTGCTCAGATAATTTTATATTATCAACTCGGGCGTTTTGAGGCATTTTTAGGTTTTCAGCCAAAAAAACAAAACCTAGTGGTGGACACTGCCCCTAAAGGAGGGAAAGATTGATGGAGAGAAACATAAAATGAGAAAGCAAGAAAAAATAAAGAAGATGAGAGAGATAATTACTCACGTAAAATGCTGCACAGCAGCATAGCGTAACTAAAAGAAAATGAAACATTGATCAGCAATTAGTTTACATATCCACATATCACATATGGGGCAGACAGCATTAGCAACTCATTCTCAGCATCAGTGTTATAGTCTACGGAATAACAACACTATCAAAGAATAGCTAAATAGCAACAGGATAAAACCTATACCTAATCCTGGATAAAAAAAATATACGTTTTTGTTTTGGGGGCATTTATCACATAATGTACATCTACAAATTATGTAAAATGCATTTAGTTTGCACATAAGTACTTCCTGTAAAACAAAACATCCAACGAAACAGAAAGATCAACATGACTATTGAACGTTCTACTACTTGAATGTTCTACAGCTAAGCAGCCGTCAAAGCATTATGTTGGATGTTCACAGGGCTTTGCAGTGACACACAGCTGACTTGTTGAATTCCAGTCACACAGAAAATGGCACAGGGAATGGTGAATACCTGTAGACATCATGGGCACATGTGGTTGACCGTGATGAGGCCACCGGAGGCAAGTAGAAGGGTCCCCGCAACAGTTGGTGTTGCTCACCATGTGTCACAGTGTAGAGAAACTTGGCGAGGCCAGCATCAACGATCTGGATGAATAAGAGAGAGAGAGAGAGAGAGAGAGAGAGAGAGAGAGAGAGAGAGAGAGAGAGAGAGAAAAGACAGACAGACCGACAGACAGACAGACAGACAGACAGACAGACAGAGAGAGAGAGACATAGATGAAGGAAGAGATAAAGAATGATGTTGCAATGCTACTGCGACAACATCCAGGCAAGCTCAACCACAGAATCAAATGCCTGAAAACCCGACTTCTGAACAAGGCCTGAACACCAGCCAGTCACCAGGCTGGCCTGTCACACTGGAATAGTCTTCCTATGCCGGATAGTCTTCCTGTGAATTACACTTACATGTCCTGGACTCCTTATGCAAATTTACTTTGTATCGTTTTGCTACACCTGAGGTAGACTATGAATGAGTCTAGTTAGTATATCAAAATAGGCTTATGGGTGGAACGTAATATCCAGATCTGATAGGCCAAGAGGTGATCACAAACATAACATCCAGATTGTATTGGCCTCGAGGAGATCACAAACATATTATTGTCACAGTGGATATCAATAATTGTCTAATCAATTGAACTTGTTCTGTATCTCAAGGCGACAGACACAAATACAAACCCCCCATCAGTCTCAGCCCCTCCTCCCCGCATTAAACTGCTTACTTTCAGTTTCACCACAAAATAAAGCCATTCAGGGGTGATGTTAACTTAACAAATACAAAATATAAATAAAACGAATATAATACTACTAAAAATTAAAATTAAAATTAAAATAAAGCATTGCTGTAATCCCTGCAATGAACCCAAGGTACAGTATGCATCACATAACTGTGCTATAGTGGTAATGTGTTTTTGTCCCCAGCCCTGTACAGGGCACATCATCATTTGAAGGCTTATGGCCCAACTGACAGGCACAACTGACATGGCCATCTTGGCCACCAAGACATTCCTGACCTGGTTCATGGAAGATTTCCACAGTGATACAAGGGAGCTGGACGAGTAGCCTACCACATACCCGTTTTCTTTTTTTTTGCTTCATACAATAACAGAATGGATTAGCATGAACAGTGCCAGAAGAGGGACATGCTCATCATTGGTGGTCATCCCCACCAAAAAGGGACTCACCTTGACATTTAGGTTGGAGTCCAGCAGTATGTTGTCAGGCTTCAGGTCCTTGTGGATGAGAGGAGGTGTGAGATTGTGAAGGTACTTCATGCCCAGAGCCACTTGGTGAGCCAGTCGAAAGACCAGAGGCCAGGGTAGCAGGTTCTTTAGTTTTTTCTGGTGAGGGCAAACAGAAACGTTTCATTCACAATCTCAGAGACACAAATTCAAATAAAGGCTCATTTAAAGCTATAATCCTTCAAGGAGCACTTCACACATTTTCAACCTTATCTTTTTTATTATTTATTTGTATTTCTTTTTTTTTATTTTACACATTTTTATCCCACGATTTTGTAACCCTATTTTTTTCACCCAGTGCCAATGACTAGGCTTTTAATCCTGGGCGCTACTCCCTCTGCCAGCCTGGGGAGAGCCCCGAACTGAGCTCATGTTTCCTTCAACGCATGAGGAGTTAGCACACCGCTCCTTATCATCTGACAGGGGGTCAGGTGAGGACGTAGCGTGTGGAAGGAACACGTTTTTCCAACCAGTTCTTTTCCCCTCCATCAGGCGCCCCGGCTGACCAGGGGGAGGCAGTATAGACACCAGGATTACTGCATGTTTTTGTGAGGGTACGCACTGATGACGCAGAGGAGAGAACGCGCCCCCAGCGGCCACAGCGTCCCCGGCGGGAATTGAACCCATGGACCTTCTAGCTGTGAGGCGACAGCGCTACCGACTGCGCCACCGTGCCCCCCCCTAACCTTATCTTCATATGATCGGTCCTCTCTAATGGTCATTACAAGATGCCACCATTTCTGTTGACTCACTCTGTGCCGAGGAGGGACGTTTTGTTGAGCGCTTTATATACAGTAACTGACCTTTACGGTACCTTAAGAGGTAAAGAATAAATGTAGAATCTAGAGGGACAGAATAGGACAGATCATTGAATTAATTTAGTATGGATTCTAAGATTTCACTATTAACTTCCTCATAGGTTGGTGACCAAGGGTGACCGGGCCTTTGCCATCAATGCTCCTAGATGGAATAGCCTGCCAGAAGACCTCAGGTTAACTAGCTCACTATAGCCACATTTAAATCTCTCTTTTTTTCTCTCTTGTTTATCCCCCTAAGGAACCAAGCAATGCCTCGAATTATGTCTGTTTAATATGTTATTGTTATTGGTTATTTGTTTCATTTTTTTTTTAATGATGTATATTTTTGGGGGGTATTTTTTTGCATTTATTGATAGGAACAGTAGACTGACAGGAGACGGGGAGAGAGATGGGGGGGTGACAGGCAGGGCCGGATTTATAGGAGTTGAGGCCCCTGGGCTAGAGAAGTTTTTGCTGCGCGCAGGGGGGGCCTTATTCGGTTAATTCGGTAGGGTTACTTTACATTTGATCATAAAAAATAATAATAATACTTTTTTTTCTCTTTTCTTTTTTTGAGGCCCCCCCCAGTTGGGGGCCCCTGGGCTGCAGCCCACCCTCGCCCAACGGTAAGTCCGGCCCTGGTGACAGGTAGCAGAGGTCCTCGGGATTATTATTATTATTATATAAACCAATGAATCTGTGAAGAGGGAAGAAAGCTGACCTGCATGGTGAAGAGGGATCCTCCATCCATCGGCTCCATGACCAGACCCAAGTATATGAAGGGGGAAGTGGGTTTACTGCCCCTGAAGACCCCCATGGGGCTCATGACATAGGGGCTCTCTGTACGTAGTATCAGCCTAGCATGACGAACAAAATCTGCATCTCTGCACGATCTGAAGATGAGACATGACATCATTATATACAGTATATCACTCTTAGGGCTGTCCCATCATTGGATGATAAAACCCCTTATTGAACTGATAAGGGAGACAATGTGTTCCTTATTTCTGGGAATCAATCAATAACAACCCTCTAGACTTGTGAGCTTGTAGATCTGCTACTTTCACTATGCATAATTTGTTTTAACCTGCAACATGTCACAATGTCAATACGGCAATGCATTGATATGAAAAAGAAAATATAATATACTTAAATACACTTCCAAATACGAAGAGTATTTAGGCTGGCTAGACTGATAAGCAAAGTGAGAAAAATAAATCAGCCGAACATAGTGGATCAGGCTGGATCCCAGGCTAGCTTTTGTGTGCATCCCAGACAGTTCTTAAGTTGCTTGATTCAGTGTTTAGATATTTGATATTAATTTAATCAGACACGCCCCTTTCCTATAAAAACCCATAACCATTGTAACTTCAAACTCCATTTTAACCAGGTTAGATTAATTGAAAACACCCGTCCTTGGTTCTGGTGACTGATATTGTCATTCTAATGTGTGAGGGGGCTGTGCTTTTTCAAATACTTAAAAAAAAAAAGAATTAATAACAATTCAAATTAAATCGATGAATAAAGTAATTCAAAAAGTAATTGAAAAAATAAGAACATTTCAGGACCCCCTTAGAAGGACAGTATCAGTCACCAGAACCAAGTACGGGTGTTTTCAATTAATCTATCATGGTTGATATGGAGTTTGAAGTTGCAATAGGAAGAGAGTGTGTCTGATAAAATGAATATCAAATATCTAAATACTGAATAAATCTACTTAAAAACTGTCTGGGGTGCTCACACAAGCCTGAGATGTTAAAATGACCCCAGACATGTTTGAAAGTGAAATATCCCAAGTATTAAAAACAAAACAAACAAAAAAGTACTCCAGTACATTAACAAATGTGTTCAAGCAACTCCCGCGTGCTGTTGAGTAATATTTGACTAGTAGTATATTATACTGACTCAAGTAGGCTACAGGAGTTGAGTACTTTGTCCACCACTGGCTTTTCCACTTACCCGTCATCTAAAGTAAATATTTTAATGGCCACGTCTCGTCCCAACTGACGATGCCTGGCCTTGTAGACATGACCAAATCCAAATCCACCGGCACCAATCACCTCCCAGCTCTTCTCAAAACTGTTCTGATCCATCAGTCCTAGATTGACTGCCATTGTTCACTGAAGAGAGGGAGAGAGGATTGTAATGGCAGCTCATTCATGTATCACACAAGAATGAGTATGTGTGTGTGTGTGTGTGTGTGTGTGTGTGTGCGTGCGTGCGTGCGTGCGTGCGTGCGTGCGTGCGTGCGTGCGTGCGTGCGTGCGTGCGTGCGTGCGCGCGTGTGTGTGTGAGATTCATGTGTGTCAATGTGTACTCAAATGTTTTACTGAAGTATCAATACTGCAATGTAGAAGTACTCTGTTACAGAGTAAAGGTCCGGAATTCAAAATTTACTTTACAGTAAAAGTACAAAAGTATTGGTATCAAAATGAACTTAAAGTACCAAAAGTAAAAGTTCTCAAATGTCAGAAAATAGCAGATCTACAAGCTGACACGTTGTGAGCTTGTAGATCGGCTATTTTCAAATAGCCTAGGTATAAAATAGGGCTAAAGTGGTTAATGTATGTTTTATAATGTAATATATCTATATCTGTAAAGTAACTAAAATGTTCAAATACATTAATTGTAGTGGAGTAAAAGTACAATATTTCCCTCTGAGATGTAGTGGAGTAGAAGTAAAAGTATAGCCAATTGGAAACACTCTGGTAAAGTAAAAGTACCTCGATATTGTACTTAAGTACAGTACTTGAGTAAATGTACTTGGTAACTTTACACCACTGGTCATTATAGAATTAGATATAGAAAATAGAAACTGTTACTTTTAAGGATTCAAAATCCTCAAATCCCCCATGAGTTATTTAGGAGTTATTTTGAATAATAAATACATGAATAATAACAATTGAAAAATACGTGTTTATTATTATTTAGAAATCATTCCCACGTAAATACGATGCTTTTTGAAGGATATATTTTCACAATACGGATTGGGGAAAAAAATAATAAATCTGACTCTAGATACTCTAGATACCTCTAGATATAGGTACTGTACTTGGTGGCATTGAAATTACATATTTACACCTGTGATTTATCTTTCTTTCTTTTTTTCTTCTTTTTTACTGTGTATGATAGTTATTTCAACTCTACTTATTGATAGATTATTTAACATTTCCTATCTGGCAACATTGAACACAATCAATTGTTTGTTTGGTTTACTGCCAATTCAATTCAATTCAATTCAATTCAATATGATCCTATACAAAGTGCTTACCTGTCAAAAGTCCTGATGATTCCAATGTCCTCGTCTGTAAAAATGCCAATGTATTTGAATGGAATGTAATTTAAATGTAATTGTTCAATGTCTTGCAGTTGCAGTCAGTCACAGTGTCAGCTATGGGCTGATACTTGATTTTATACACAGAGATCATGTGGGTGGAGCTGTGGGTGTGGGTGTGTGTGTGTGTGTGTGTGTGTGTGTGTGTGTGTGTGTGTGTGTGTGTGTGTGTGTGTGTGTGTGTGTGTGTGTGTGTGTGTGTGTGTGTGTGTGTGTGATCAAAGGATTGTTGGATCCTTTGATCATGAGTTCTGTCCATCATTCTGTATTGGATGATGATGTCATTCTAAACTGATTGATTGGCTGTGTGTGTGTGTGTGTGTGTGTGTGTGTGTGTGTGTGTGTGTGTGTGTGTGTGTGTGTGTGTGTGTGTGTGTGTGTGTGTGTGTGTGTGTGTGGACACGGACCCCCATCAAAATATTTTGTTCCAGGGACCCCCCAGAAGCAAAGATTTGAGTTAAAAAATGTTCGCTTTAAAAGTATTTATATTCAAAGATTTGCACACATTTTCACATTTTTGAATAGCCAAAGGGTAAAATAATGCTTTTTAGTTCAAATCTAAAAATGACACAGTTCCAGGTCTTAATGACAGAATAAGATCAAGTACTCATGCAGCGTGCAAGACTGGAACTCATCAGTGGTGGAAAAAAAATACTCAAATGTTTAAGTAAAAGTATCAACACTGTGATACTGTGTTCCCCTCCAGGCACACATACTGCAATGTAGAAATACTCCGTTACAAGTAAACGTTGAGAACTTGAGTAAAAGTACAAAAGTGATGTTATCAAAATGTACTTAAAGACAAGTGCCAGAGGTAAAAGTACGCATTTCCCATTTCACAAGTTTTCAAATGTTTAGAAATAGCAGATCTACAAGCTCACACCGCGTCGCATCGTTCAAAGTGCTTCACAGAGTTCACTACTCTAGATCGCGTGTCTCTATCGCAGATCAATGTGAAAGAGGTCACACTTCCCCATGCAATCTGAGTCACATGTTTTTCCTCTGTCTCACACTCAATACATTCTGTTGTGATTATTTAGCTATCCTGTCAAAGGTTTCTAGGCCAGAGGTCTTCAACAGGGGGTCCTCAGAGTTACTACTACAGGGGGTCTGCCAAATCTTTGTGTGATTTTTACATTAACCACTTCAACCAAGCATCCCTATTCTGAGAACTTTAGCCAGACATAGCAGATCTACAAGCGCACAACGCCTCGCACTCAGGGCCGTGTTTATGCACAGGCAATGTAGGCACATGCCTATGTCTTGTCGGGGGGGGGGGGCAAAAAATGCCCCCCAAAAAAAATAAATAACATAACGTCTAATACACCCAAAGAACGACACACACGGATACTATCAACCACTATCAACCACAATAATAAACATTTGAATCATATTACAATGTCACAGATGCAAATAAACATAGAGTTACATGAAACAAATGCAATCACTATGTAGTGTGTCCTCGACAAGCACCCTAAATGTCTCAATTGAGACCAATCGCACCAGTTTCAGAGAATCCTGAAGTTTGTTCCATTTGTGTGGAGCATAATACATGAAAGCAGTCTTTCCTTGTTCACTGCTCTTACGAGGACTGGTATATGTGGGTTTGTGAACGTGTTGAATGACCTGTAACCTTAGGTTTCAGAAGCGAGGATAGGTACAAAGGAAGCTTTCCACACAAGGCCTTATAAATAAATAAAATAACAATGTTGCTCTCTACGCACTGCGAGAGATGGCCAACCACTTTATCATATAAAATACAGTGATGGGTGTGATACTCATCGCCAGTAATAAAACACAGGGCGCTGTGGTAGACTGCATCAAGAGGCTTCAGTGTGGAGAGTGAAGCATGCATAATACAATATATCCCCATAGTCAAAAACAGACATTATTACAGATTGAATTATAGTCTTTCTGTTGGAAAAAGAAAAACAGGACCTGTTTCTATAGAGGAAACCTATTTGTCCTCTTAGTTTTTTGATTACCGGTAGGTTCTCGATATGAACCTTAAATGAGAGCTTGGCATCTAGCCAAATGCCCAGGCATTTATAAGAAGTGACCAGCTCAATTAGTTCACCTTTCAGAGTATAAATACCAGTAAAGGGATTTATATCTGGAGACCTAGTAAAAACCATGCATTTTGTTTTATTGGAGTTCAAAACAAGCTTGAGGTCAATTAGAGCCTGTTGAAACCTATTGAAGGCGGTCTGCAAATTTGCAGTGGCCACTTCCAATGTTGACCCAATACTGTATAAAATTGTGTCATCTGCGTAGAAATGGACATGACAGTGCGGAGAAGGGAGTGCAATATTATTCACATACAGAGTGAATAAAAGGGGGCCCAAAATTGAACCCTGCGGGACACCTTTCCCAATTGCCAAAGAACTGGAACTAAAACCATCTGCAACAACAGCTTGAGTTCTACCCGTTAGTTGGAAAACCATCTGACAGAGCAATTATCCAAGCCAATGGAGGCTAGCTTCTGTAATAAAATATAATGGTCCACAGTGTCAAACGCTTTAGAAAGATCAATAAAAATGGCTGCACAGTGATGGTGATTATCTAGAGCAGTTAGTATGTTATTTGTGAGAAGGTTGTAGCTGTCACCGTACTATGACCTGGTCTGAATCCTGACTGTTGGGGTTGGAGTATGTTATGTGTATTCAGAAAATAACGTAACTGGGAACTGACTAGGGATTCAAGGATCTTGGCTAGACAGCACAATTTTGAGATTGGGCGGTAATTATTTCAATCAGATTGATCACCACCTTTATGAAGTGGGATAACCTGAGCTTCTTTCCAGACTGTGGGAATTGCGCCTAAGGTAAGTAAGTGATAAATTAAAAATGTGGACAAGTGGTGCAAAAAATTATAAAAGCACTAAGACGCATATAGATATGGGTTAAGATCATCTGCACCCTTAGACTATCTGATTTATTTAAAACAACCCCACTTTCACTGCTGATCTGTGTCGGGAGAGAGGAGGCAGGCCTAGCTTTTAATGATTTTACGACCTTCCAGAAACTAGCCGTATTACCTTGTGCCTTGTTGAAACTAGCTAAATAAAAATCAGATTTAGCCTTTCTGACCATACTGATACCTTTGTTTCGCAAAGTTCTAAAAGATAACCAGTCAGCTGGTTCACCAGAATTTCTGGCCTTTGACCAGGCCACATCTCTGTGGCGGATGGCCTCTTTGAGATCTGCTGAGAACCAGGGACTCGATCGATTTTTCACTCTAAGATTCTTGTAGGGGCATGTTTCTCAGTAATAGAATTAGAAATAGTAGAAAATAAATTAAAAGCTAAGTCAGCTCCTAATCAGTCTGCTGTCGTTTCTTTCTTCTTTTCGTTTTTTTTAAATATTATGAATCACATTTTGTTTGTATAATTTCTCCATGTATACAGAGATATGCCAACAGAGAGAGACAGAGAGAGAGAGAGAGAGAGAGAGAGAGAGAGAGAGAGAGAGAGAGAGAGAGAGAGAGAGAGAGACTCAGGGTTTTGTCATTTGGTTATGTACATGTGTTTATTAACATACTATTATTTGCTGTGGTTGGTTCATACTCTTGATTATTCATTGTGTTCATTCCATTTATACCTGCTGAGGAAATTGTGGAGCATACGTGTGAAGCTACATTAAAACCATTATTTTCTGATTTCAATTCTTATTGAAATGAGGTCATTAATCAGTGGTGGAAAGTAACTAAGTATGTTTACTTAAGTACTGTACTTAAGTCAAATTTTGAGGTATTTGTACTTTCCAATACTTTTACTTCTATTCCACTACATCTCAGAGGCAAATATTGTATTTTTACTCCATTATTTGAAAACGTAGTTACTTTTCAAATATAAATAAATGATATTATAAAACATACATTAACCACTTTAGCCCTATTTTATACCTAGGCTATTTGAAAATAGCCGATCTACAAGCTTTTGTGAGCTTATAGATCTGCTATTTTCAACTAATTTTACTTTTGGTACTTTAAGTACATTTTTATGCCAATACTTTTGTACTTTTACTCAAGTAAATCTTGATTTCTGGACTTTTACTTGTAACAGAGTATTTCTATATTGCAGTATTGGTACTTTTACTCAAGTAAAGAATGTGAGTACTTTTTCCACCACTGTCGTTAATTAGCAGAACATAGAGGGGGGTTGAGCAGCTGACTGTGTGGGGGAAGAGAGCTTAATTTGTAGCTTAACCAGCTTATGTTAATTGTATACATTACATCCCTCGTTGGCATTGCTCTCCTTCCTTCTCTTGAAATAGACACACTTTTAGGCAGTGGTGGAGAAAGTACTCAAAGTTTTATTTAAGTAAAAATATCAATACTGCAATGTAGAAATACTCTGATACAAGTAAAAGTCCGTAATTCAAAATGTACTTGCGTAAAAGTACAAAAGTATTGGTATCGAAATGTACTTAATGTACCAGAAGTAGAAAGTACTCATTAAAATTATGTTCCGTTTCACTCATTTTCAAATTATCTTTCGAAAATAGGCGATCTACAAGCTCACAATGCATTGTGAGCTTGTAGATCAGCTATTTTCAAATAGCCAAACTATATACAGGGCTGAAGTGGTTAAAGTATGTTTTGTAATAATAATCAGAATCTACAAAGTAACTAGTAACTAAAGTTTTCAAATAATTGTAGTGTAGTAGAAGTAAAAGTACTGACGATCAGCTATAGGCCTATACAGTTCAGCTAATTTTCTGAAATTGAGCTTATTTGATCAATGAAAAGCTTTTAGAGTGAAGTCATTAATTAGCATGTAAATGCACATTGTCCTGTCAAGCTAAAGATACCTGTGTTTACAGATGGCTTACCTGAAAGCATGCCGACAAAGAAAAAAATAAATGGATCATCTTTGACAAGATTCAGACAGTGATGACAATGTGATGGCTATTGGCGAACTGTTAAGCCAAAGGTATTAGATTATTAGAAACTAGAAAAAGTGCTCCTCGGAGCACAGGTCTCCGCCAGGTCAGGTACGTTATTCTGGCCTTCTGGTGGCGCTATAATAGGCTTATGTGAAAAGGGTGCCATTTATTCTTAGGTCTTTCACGGCAATCGGACACTGCATTTATGATTTGAGGCATTTTGTTCCAAAAATGTGTTTTGCTAAATTAGACCTGCTGGTGGCGCTATAACAGGCCAATGTGAAAAGGGTGGCATTTCTTCCTCGGCCTAGTGGAAATGTGCGTGTGAAATTCCACAGAAATCGCAAGCTGCGTGCATAGTTTGAGGCTTTTTGTTCAAAACGGACCAATCCTGCAAACTTTGGAAGCCAACCATAGGCAATGAGGATGGAATATGGGAAATAGGACAGATCCGTGTTGATCACATGACTATAGAGATACTGTGTACCGATTTGCATGCCGTTTGGAGAAAATCTGTAGGAGTAATGTAAAAAAATGGGTTTTGCACTAATCGGCCTCCTGGTGGCGCTATAACAGGCCCATGTGAAAACATTGGGGCAGAGGTTCTGAATTGGCATCCAGGGAGTGTGTGTGCACAGTTTGGGAGCGAACGGGCCAACGGTGCCAGAGATTAGCTGGTAACACACAGACAGGACGGACGGACGGACACACACACACACGGACGGACGGACGGGGTGGAAAACATACTCTCTCGCCATGCCTTTCGGCCTGGCGGAGACAATAACAATTTCCTAAGGCAGTGGTTCTCAAACTTTTTCATGTGAAGGACCCCCACAATGATATGTAATTGGCCGTGGACCCCCATCTCAAAATGTTTTGTTCCAGGGACCCCCAGAAGAAAAGATTTGAGTTACAAATGTTCGCTATATTCAAAGATTTGCACAAGTTTTTACAATTTAAAAACAATATCAGATCTACAAGCTCATAGCGCGGCACTCAGTGATGCGCTATGAGCTTGTAGATCTGCTATTTTTGAATAGCCAAACTATAAAATATAATTAAAGTGGTTAAAATGATTGTGACACTATATTAACTAATTTTGCTGGGGACCCTCTGGTACCCCTCCAACCCCATTTTGAGAACCAATGTCCTAGGGCGCAATCCCCTAGGTGGCGTAGCCCTATTTTAAACATAGGCTATTTGAGAATAGCCGATGCGACGCATTGTGAGCTTGTAGATCTGATATTTTAGCGAAAATCTTATATTAGCAGAATATTTTTTAGAACATATTAGCAGAACATTTGAGTACTTTTACTTTTGGTAAGTAATATATCTGAGTACTTGTTCCACCACTGTCCATGACTGACACAACCCTGGTTAGGCCACCAACCCTGGCGAAGTAGACCTTTTCTGTGATTCATATGACGGGAAGCTCCAAGCACTGTTTCTCTTCAAAGACAATTACGGCCGTGTTGATAATTGAAGTTTTCTTCTAACTAGTGAGCAAGTTTGATGTTGGTTGTCTTGTGCTATTTTTGGTTCTCTGTACATTGTAGACAATACACAGCAACATAAAGTTCATACAATTTTATTTGACACTCATGCTGCTCACTATCACTACCCCCCCCCCGCCCCCCCCCCCCCCCCACACACACACACACACACACACACACACACACACACACACACACACACACACTTGTATGAAATGTTATCGCTAATTAAAAAAAGGCTTACATTTTGTTTCTTTACACATTATATTTTCTATGAATATGTTGGATTCATTTAACCAATACTGTACTAATCTGTAATTGTATTCTTGCTCTGTAAAGCATTTTGAGCTGCATTTCATGTCATGAAAGGTGCTATACAAATAAAGTTTATTATTATTAGTCTGGTCTTTTTTTCCCTCTACACCAAACCATTTCACCGAACATAGACAATCTATAGCGTGTTGTGAGCTTATAGATTGTCTATCTTCGGTGAATGTTCCCCCCAGAATAGGGATGATAGGGTTCATACTATTTATGTAAACATTTTTAGCGGTGCCAGCCGCTCTACTCTTGACTATGTCCGTCCGTATGTCCGTTTGTCCGTTTGTCCGTTTGAGCCCGGATGTCCGTTTGAGCACGGGCTTTAAACAGCTATAACTCCAGTTCGCAGCATGCCAGCAAGTCCAAATTTGGTATGTGGACTTACACCACCAATTGGGACGAGCATTGATTGCTGAAGCCCCGCCCCGCCCTATTATAGCGCCACCAGGAGGCCACTGTGTCCGTTTGAGCACGGGCTTTAAACAGCTATAACTCCAGTTCGCAGCATGCCAGCAAGTCCAAATTTGGTATGTGGACTTACACCACCAATTGGGACGAGCATTGATTGCTGAAGCCCCGCCCGCCCTATTATAGCGCCACCAGGAGGCCACTGGCTTTAAACAGCGCTTTACACAGCTATAACTCCAGTTTGCAGCATGCCAGCAAGTCCCAATTTGGTATGTGGACTTAGACCACCAATAGGGACGAGCATTGATTGCTGAAGCCCCGCCCCGCCCTATTATAGCGCCACCAGGAGGCCACTGGCTTTAAACAGCTATAACTCCAGCTTGCAGCATATGCCACCAAGTCCAACTAATACCACCAATAGGGACCAACTGTAATTACATAAGCCCCGCCCCCTCTGTCTTCCCATTGGCTGGGCTTTAAACAGCCATAACTCCAGTTCACAGCATGCTACTGAGTACAAATTTGGTACGTGGACTCAGACCACCAATAGGGACGAACTGAAATGTAGTAAGCCCCGCCCCCTCTGTCTTCCTATTGGCTGGGCTTTAAACAGCCATAAGTCCACTTTGCAGCATGCTACCAAATACACATTTACCACGTGAACTTAGACCACCAATAGGGACAAGCTGTAATTGCTGAAGCCCCGCCCCCTCTGTATTGTCATTGGCTGGGCTACAAACAGCCATAACTCCAGTTTGCAGCATGCCACCAAGTCCACATTTGGTATGTGGACTTACACCACCAATAGGGACGAGCATTAATTGCTGAAGCCCCGCCCCGCCCTATTATAGCGCCACCAGGAGGCCACTCATCAAAGGCACCGCTTCCTTCACACAGGGTGGGATTTTTTAATTAAGTCTTTATCCCACAAAGATTTGGCGGCCCCCCCTGTCATAACTCTGAGGACCCCCTACGAGTCCCGGACCCCTGTTTGAAGACCCCATGTCTAGATTATACTTTCATAGAAAAAGAGTTGTTGACATATTTTAAAAAAAGTTTCCAGGGGATTTCTGGGGACCCCCTGGAACCCCCTCAAGAAACCCTGGCGTTCCCCAGACCCCACTTTGAGAACCACTGGCCCATATGATACGACCTGAACACAGATAATCTGATGGTTACAGTAACATTCACTACCAATCATTTCAGATTTCAGAAAGTACCAAACTACTATAAGAGTGAACTTGAGGAGGGATCAATATGCTTTTACAAAGTAATAGGCTTACAAGCATTTAGCCTTAGATGTTTTTTATTTTTCATACATGGGGAAAAAAACTATGTATGATGACGATAATGCTATAATTACAGTGTCATTTTCAGAATACAATTTCCTCTACCATGAGTATTTCAATAAACAACAACATAACAAGTAGCTGAAACAACTTTCTGTGACACAGGAATATTTAGAATAGATTTTAAACATAATATTATAAGAGATCTATCCTGCTTTCAGAAACCCTTGAAGCATGGCAGTTTTCCAGCTTTGTAGATGTAGAGCAAAGGATGAGCAAACACTGCCATCATGGTTATTGTACTTGTGGTGACGTGAGCAACTGGAATGGAATAATTCAGTATTATAGTCAGAACAAAGGCAATACAGCTCATTGTAGTCAGTAACATTATTATAAGGCTGATCAGAATAATTTTAAAAGCTCTTCTCTTCATGTAATTTCCCTCCCCTCTGTCCCTCTGTCCTTCTCCTGGTCCAGGCTGTTTCAGAGCTCTGAGGACCGAGAAGCAGCAGAAAGACATCACAGAAATGATCACAATGTCAAAGCCCAGTAAGATGTAACCCAACACTGTTGGTGCCCAAAAATAAAATGAGCTGAATGCAAGACAGATCAGCCAAACAACACAGCAACAGGCCACCCTGTACCGAAGAGCTTTGTGCCTGAGAAATACCACAGGGTGAACCACCGCTATGTAACGCTCCACACAGATACAACACTGGAACCATGGAACAGAGAAGAAGACACAAACACCAACAAAGGAACTAATCATGCCAAAAATAATGTTGTGTGTGAAGAGACGTGCTAAGTCGAAGACAGAGGCCAGGGAAGAGATGATCACAGATGCAGTCAGGTTGAGATAAAAGAACTCTGAGGCTATCGTCCCACCAGCTCCACTCAGTATCAGCCAAACAACATAGCTGTTGATGGGGAGACCCAGGATGATGTTGATAGAGTTCATAGCAGTTCCTATTACCACATTGGTGTCGATGGGGAGGAGTTCGTGCGATTTCCCTGTGTGTCGTTCATCATAAGGCTCTGTGTGTGCGCTGCAACGGGTTCAGGAGAGAAAAACATATTGTCTGAATTTGAGTTCAGTTAACTGAATATGACAATAATAAAACTAAATATTTTTGAACAACTCTTTTTAAAGTTCTACTGAAAACAACAACTATTCTAATGAACAATGAACACAAGGTTAAAGTGATCTCACGTTTTAGATGCCAGCAGAGTCTCAGATCTCTGAGTCGGGTGTTTTGGTGAAGTCTCTTCAGTCACAGTCTTCTTGACGGCAAATCCTCCAAATGATGTTCTCTCTACTTTGCCTCCTCTAACTATTCCCTTTCCTCCTCCTCCTTCCTCTATATTGCTTTGTGTACACCTGCACACATGAGCATTCTATGGAAATGTATATTTAATCACCCATACAGTCGTTAAGCAAACTGTAGGGTTTCAACAGCACCGGCCCTGTTTGGATAACCTCGGGCAACAACGACGTGACAATAATTTGTTTATCCCATACACATGTAGCCTGTATTTGCCCCCTTAAGAGATGATGAATGAACAGTGCCAGCTTAACGGAAGTGCTTTAGGTGCTGAATTACAGGGCACAAAACATTGTTTTATTGTTTATTGTTTATTGTTTATTAGGATCCCCATTAGCTTATGCCATGACAAAAGCTAGTCTTCCTAGGGTCCGACACAGACAAACATTTTAACAGAGACATTCCTTACATCAACGTTACAATCACTATAATCTAAATAAAAATAGAAAATAAAAAACAAAAAGTACAATCAAGTAGTACATTTAAAATAAAACGAAATCACTTATTACACATTGAACTTTGTGCGTCTGGGGATTAGTACAGGCATGTTTTCATCAGATGTTCTTTTAACTTTTTCTTAAAGGTGAATTTTGTTTTTGTATTAATTATGTACTTAGGCAATGAGTTCCATCCTATTACAGCTCTATAGATAGTAGAAGATTTGAGAAGATCTGTTCTTGGTTTAAGTGTTACCATATCACTTGAACTGGCTTGTCTAGTCATATGGGTATGTTCATCTCTTCTGTATCCTACTTGGATGGGGGGGCATCCAAGTAGGATACAGAAGCCCCCCAGAAACCCCCCCCCCCCCCCCCCCCCCCGACACATCAAAAACAAGATACACACTTGCCTGCAGAGCTACTAAAAACATAAGGATATAAATAATATAGCATAAAAGTTCACTTATTGCATCTAGGGATCATATCAATTCAATCTACCTTTATGGCAAATAAACCATATTCCTATCAGTCATTTAATCAGTACAATTGTTTTCATAAACATTGTGGTCCTACTGTATGTATTCAATTCATCAACATAGCATTAACAATTTGCACAATAATACGTGTCATCACGTAGGGAAATTACTTGTATCTCCCCTTGTGGTCTTCCTGATAGATTGACAATCTTTTCCAATTTATTAAACAATAATGTAGGCCTATAGCAGCTGTCTGTCCTTTTACCTTGTTTTATCCAGCAATAGGCTCTACGCATAGCAGCCATATTGGAAAGAAATTGGGCCTCTTCTTACTTCCTTCACAGGTGTTACCAATGGTACTAATGAAGGCTATGTTCCATTCTGGTCAGGGTGCTGATATCGTGCATGTTGGCTCACTAGAAACCCCTTATGGTGGGTGTGTAACTCTGAGAGTGTACAAATGGAACCAAATGGACCCGTAAGGGTTCATTTGGTTCCATTTGTACACTCTCAGAGTTATGGGGGTCCTTGAAAATAAGGCAACCACTATGCCACACTAAATGGAACAGAGCCTTAATTAGTATTATTGGTAACACCTGTAAAGGAAGTAAGGCAGGGGCCCAATTCATTCCCAATATGGCTGCTGTGCATAGAGCCTATTGTTTACTGAACATTTCTTATGCTTTTACCACTTTGGGAACCACTCTGGGGTCGAGTAGTTGGCTCCTCCCCTTTTTTAGTCCACTTCCTCCCGGGCGCTTCTGTTTTGGCTATTCAAAAAATAGCAGATCTACAAGCTCATAGCGCGGCACTCGAGCTTGTAGATCTGCTAGTTTTGAAAAATCGTGAAAATATTTGCAAATCTTTGAATATATATTTTACAACTCAAATCTTTGCTTCTGGGGGGATTCTACATGTCTTCTACATCCTAACAGTTTTAATGTTGCTATATATCAGTGGTATTGTCCACGGCCCATTTTTGGAAAATAAAATAAAAAATACAATAAAAAAATATTTAAAAAAAGAAAGAAAAAAACTAATCAAATAAACACGGCCCCCTCACATATTAGGAGGGCAGGTTGAGTCACAAGAACCAAGGACGGGTGTTTGTGATGCTCTAACATGTTAAAAATGGAGTTTGAAGTTATAATGGGTTTGTATAGGAAGGGGGCGTGTCCGATAAAATGAATATCAAATATCTAAATACTGAATCAAGCAACTTAAAAGAGGCTCACAAAAAGCCAGAGTAGACGATCATATTACCCAAAATGTTTTTGAAAGTGAAATATCCCTTTAAGTACCAGGTAGGGCTGCTGACCAATATGAATCACTTTTAATTGAAACATATTTATCTTAAATATTGACCATGTTAGATCTACAACCTTGGGACTACAAAAAGGAAAGCTGAGAGAAGAATGTGTGATTGTTTACCTATGCGGGACATTGGTAATGACATCACAGAGAAAAGCCCAGACCTGGCTGTCCCCTGGTGGGTCTGTCCTGGGCCCCTGGTTGGGCCAGGAGCCATAGGTTTCTAAACAATGCCTCCCGAAACAACCACCTCAACCTGACCTCACAGGCTGCATTATTATTATTATTTGTATAACTATTATTATTGTAATTATAATTACTATTATCATTAGTATTAAGCTAGTAGTAGTAGTAGCAGCAGTAGTAGAAGTATTATTATTATCATCATTATTATTATTATTATTAAGAAATCATGGTTTCTGTGGTTCCACAAAAATGGTATATATTTAAGCTATACACTGAAAAGGTCTGAATATTCTGCTAGACTGTATAGTCTAGGACCTGGCTAAAATATGTATGCACTTAATTTAGGAGAGAATATCTCAACTGTTCTTGGATAATATGACCCCAGGGAACAAGTTACTAATTCTCTATCCGGGGCGAAATACCCGAAAATGACCACGCACCATAACCGGTGCACTACTTCCAACATGGCTCTATCTACTAAACCGTTGGAGCTACAGATTTACTGAAGTGCTCAAAATGTTCAGAATACTTATGTTTAGGGAAACATAGTAAAGTGTAATATTTCTAATTTGATACAGAACAGCTAAAAAAAAAGCAAAAGAAACTGCCAACACATTACAGTCCAGGGCTATAGGAATAATTTTGTGCGAATCAGTCTAAAAGCACCTAAATGATGTAACCCAGGGCATGCTCTAATGATTTAGCAAGGGTACCTGAGCCAGCAACGCTCTGGGTCATCTTTGTGGCCAATTCCAATATGGCCACCACCTGAAAAAGGTTTTGGCTAAAACGTTTGAACCAGATGAGCTATAAACTGGGCGTGGCTGGACCTATATTTTGCATATTTCAAAGAAATATCAGTTTTGCAAGTTTGTTTCACTTACCTTAATCTTTGTCATTTTTGGCAAACTCGGTGTCTACTTTATGCTTTTTGAGCATTAGAAACACATTGTAATGCTTATATTTATGATTGAATCCATCTAGAGCACTCTGACTTGCTTATTACAAATATGGCCACTATACCTAACTGTAACATATGTAACATGTACTGTAACATAAAGTTTCATCCAGATTTAGTGTATACAGTAGTTGTAGGAATGAGTTAAGATCAAACTGGAGAAAACAATGTCATTTTATCGAAACAATATAATGACTATAGAATCCAAATGATACAACAACAGCCAGTACAGTATGCACATCAAGGCTCAGCATAAAGTGAATACTATCATAAAAGTCAAAGGTGTATGGAATTTGAACAATATGTTCAAATTAGAATCAGAAAAGTTAATTGCTAAACAACAAATCGTTGCTAGGAATGTGTCTTGGCGTTACTACAACAGAACAGCAATAACTGATACATACTCATACTGTACCGTACTGCACCACACGCGCGCGCGCGCGCGCGCACGCACGCACGCACGCACGCACGCACGCACGCACGCACGCACACACACACACACACACACACACACACACACACACACACACACACACACACACACACACACACACACACACACACACACACACACACACACACACACACACACACACACACACACACACACACACACACACACACACACACACACACACACACACACACACACAGAGTCCTTTTGATTCCTCATAGTGGGGGCCCTTAGGGATATTTTCGTTCACTTTTGTCTAAAAGCGCCAAATTTGGCACAGGTGTAGCTCAGGGCATACTTAAATGATTTGGCTAGGGCGCCCGCACCGGTGACCTTTGGGGTCGCCACAGCGGCCGATCCAATATGGCCGCCACTTGTAATAGCTTTTGTCTCTAACATTTGAAACAGATGAGCTACAAATGTAAACTTGGTTAGAGTTTCATGTGTTTTGACAATTAGAAAAGTGTTGGAATGCTCTTTTTTATTTTTGGGTGTGTCTAGACCCCTAATTTGCATAATTCCAAGTGGCGTTTTGCTATTCTGAAGACATTGGACGTAACTTGGCCATTGTTATGAGTAAAACCTGGTGCAATAGGTCTAATTCAACTGATTCTGACATGCATGATTCTTTTCTGATGTTTATATGAAATGTCAGGGGTGGGGAGGGGGGGGCGGGGGGCTGTGGTTGTGACATTTTGAAGACATTGGTTTCGCTTAAAGGGCTAGACCCCATGACAATTGGTGAGGATAAATTGGTTTTGATGATGGGAGCATTGCATATTGAAGACAAAGCTCATCTTATGGTAGGAAAACTTCTCCATAATTCAGGTTGGACCACCGTCCTCTCCCAGGCCCAGGTGTTAACTTCAGGACGAGCTCAGTCTGCCCTCAATGAGCACCATATAAAACGGACACGCTATGCCCATCAAGTCACTCTCATGTCCCTTCAGATTCTCAAACAAAATGCATACTCTGCCTATTGTGCAGATGTTCTTGGTCCACCTGAGTCATTTGAGATGTGGGACCAACGAGCTCAAGCAGAGTTTCCACAGTTCAAGTACTGGTCCACCATCATGGAGCTAGAGCTACTACTGTGTCGATTCATTCGGTCACTTCGTGAAGGAAACTTCAATTTGTATGTTCAAGTTTGTGATGAACTGTGTGCTTGGTTTTATGTGATGGATCACACAAACTATGCCCGCTGGTTACCTATCCATGTACGAGACATGGTTGAACTACCGGAAAAACATCCGGCAATTTATGAAGAGTTTTGAAGGGGAATTTTGTAGTGCAACGTTCAGAACACAAGTTCAGCTTGATTGCAAAGGATCAATCACATGAGCAGTCAAACAAAATTCTGCAGTCCTATGGTGGAGCAGCTGGACTCTATGAAAAGCCTGAAGCTCTCACACTATTCATGCTTGCAGGGCCAGACAGTGCCAGGTTGGTGCTAGAGTTTGAAGCTGTGTATAGTAACATCAGCTCACCATCCTCAACTTCTCATCATGAAGAGGCACATAGCTTGCAGGTCAAGTTCATGAAAGATGTCAAATCCTTCACAGCCATTATGGAAAGTCACAGGAATCCTTTTCTATCAGTAGATCATGACCTCACAGCACTTGACACGCAGGAAATTGTGGAAACAGAAGTATCTGAATCACTCACAACCGTTCACAAAGTTGCTATAGCACTACCTTTAGCTTATGTAGAGGAGCGACTTGAGAAGGCCACAAAGCCCATTTCGGAGATGAGGCAGTAGTGTAGATGAGGCCAGACAGCGGCTTTTCTCAAATGGTACAAAGTCCCTTGAGAACCTTCCTCCCACCCAAGCTGCACTGACTCAGCATGTAAAAAGGGCACTGCTGCAGGCCAGTTTTTATTGGAGTCAGGCAACCTCCGTCAAACTTAATATTCCCAATTTTGGAATGTGGGGATGGAACAGCTCGACAACAAAGGCTTGGGAACCATACTGGACCCATCTGCCAGATGCCAGTACAGCCTGTGCCATCCTTCTCCGCTGCGGGTGCAAGAAGTCTTGTAGCGGGCGCTGCAAGTGCTTTAAATCTGGGGTCTGTTGCACCTCATTGTGTGGATGTGAGGGTGCATGCACCAACAATGAGGGTCCAGCACACTAACCTGGATGCACACACTTGGTGCAGCTTTTGTCTAGTTATTGGGGAACAAAAACAACAACAACCCCAACCCCCCCCCCCCCCCAAAAAAAAAAAGAAAAGAAAAAAAAAGGGAGAGAAGAAGACAGCCTCCACGTGGCCTCCCCCGCAAGTAGCCAAAGAGCCCTTTAAGCGAAACCAATGTCTTCAAAATGTCACAACCACAGCCCCCCTCCCCACCCCTGACATTTCATATAAACATCAGAAAGGAATCATGCATGTCAGAATTAGTTGAATTAGACCTATTGCACCAGGTTTTACTCATAACAATGGCCAAGTTACGTCCAATGTCTTCAGAATAGCAAAACGCCACTTGGAATTATGCAAATGAGGGGTCTAGACACACCCAAAAATAAAAAAGAGCATTCCAACACATTTCTAATTGTCAAAACACATGAAATAGACACCAAGTTTACATTTGTAGCTCATCTGTTTCAAATGTTAGAGACAAAAGCTATTACAAGTGGCGGCCATATTGGATCGGCCGCTGTGGCGACCCCAAAGGTCACCGGCGCGGGCGCCCTAGCCAAATCATTTAAGTATGCCCTGAGCTACACCTGTGCCAAATTTGGCGCTTTTAGACAAAAGTGAACGAACATACCCTAAAATCTCCCTAAGGGCCCCCACTATCAGGGTGATGACTGTTTTTAATGTCCTAATCATACAACATCTATATATCGAGATGCAACAGACTTAAGTTTTGCAGCATTTGCTGTGTCCACTACATGACTTTTGCAGCCACAGTGGAGTGGAAACATTCAAACATGTTTCTAATTGTAAAAAACATGATTTAGACACCAAGTTTGCATTCATAGCTCAAAATGTGGTTCAAACGTTATAGCCAAAAACTTTGTCAGGTGGCAGCCATATTGGATTTGGCCACTATGATGATCCTGAAGGTTCGCTGGCTCGGGCGCCCTTGCTAATTCATTAGAGCATGCCCTGGATTACATCTGGGACAAATATGGTGCTCTTAGATTGATTCGTGCAAAAATATCCCTATGGCCCTGGACTGTAATACGTTTTTAGTTTCTTTTAGCTGTTCTGTCAAATATCAAAATAGACATTTTACACTTTACTATGTTTCACTAAACATAAGTATTCTGAACATTTTGAGCACCTCAGTAAATCTGTAGCTCCAACGGTTTAGCAGATAGAGCCATGTTGGAAGTAGTGCACCGGTTATGGTCATTTTAAAAAGGGCGTGGTCATTTTCGGGTATTTCGCCCCGGATAGAGAATTAGTCACAGTTCCTAAGTTGTTCCCTGGGGTCATATTAGCCAAGAACAGTTGAGATATTCTCTCCTAAATTAAGTGCATACATATCTTAGCCAGGTCCTAAACTAGTAAGAGCCAAGCCATCTATGAGGGTTTTCTCTCTCTCTGTGTGTGTGTGTGTGTGTGTGTGTGTGTGTGTGTGTGTGTGTGTGTGTGTGTGTGTGTGTGTGTGTGTGTGTGTGTGTGTGTGTGTGTGTGTGTGTGTGTGTGTGTGTGTGTGTGTGTGTGTGTGTGTGTGTGTGTGTGTGTGTGTGTGTGTGTGTGTGTGCGTGCGCGCGCGTTTCAGACAATACACAGCAACATAATATTTCCTTACTAGATTTTTATTTCCGACTGATGCTACATGTTCCCTCACAGTCATATGTGTGAATATGTAAGATCAATTAATTAAAAGCAGTTCATGAACAGGTCAAATTATTTAGACAGTGTATAATGACTCCATAAATCAACATTGATAAAGGAAATGCTATTAACTGGTGTCAGAGCATGTCTTGGTGGACAACCTTAACAGATCCTGTACCAAACTCTACACTAACCTTAAATAAAGTGAAGTAATTAAACCACATCAAACTCATGTCTAAACGTAATCACCTTCAATCTTGACCATTTGATCACACCTCTGATCAATAGACATAGAACACAGATGATCTGATGGTTAAATATTCACTAAAAATCATTTCAGATGAAGTACCAAATGTCTGCTATAAGAGTCAACTTGAGGAGAGAAACAAACGTATAAAGAAAGGAGGGGGGCCTACATGATGAACAATAATGTTATAATTACAATGCAATTTTCAAAATACAGTATTAATAAACAACAATATAACACATAGCTGAATCATTTAAATGTGTTTCTCTACACTGTATATTTAGATTCGTGTTTTTTTAAACATACTATTACACACAGGTCTGGTAAGAGATCTATGCTGCTTTCAGAATCCCTTGAAGCATGGCAGTTTCCCAGCTTTGTAGATGTAGAGCAAAGGATGATTAAACCCTGACATCACGGCTATTGTACCTGTGATGAGCTCAGCAACGTGGATGGAATAATTCAGTAGAGAAGTTATAATATAGGTAATACAGATCAGTGTAGTCACTACCATTACTATCAAGCTGATCAGAATAATTTTAAAAGCTCTAGTCTTCATGTCATTTCCCTCCCCTCTGTCCCTCTGTCCTTCTCCTGGTCCAGGCTGTTTCAGAGCTCTGAGGACCGAGAAGCAGCAGAAAGACATCACAGAAATGCACACACTGTAAAAGCCCAGTAAGATGTAAGACAACACTGTTGATGTAAAAAAAACAAACGAGCCGAATGTAAGACTCATCAGCCAGACAACACAGCAACAGGCCACCCTGTACCGAAGAGCTTTGTACCTGAGAAATACCACAGGGTGAACCACCGCTATGTAACGCTCCACACAGATACAACACTGGAACCATGGAACAGAGAACCAGAAACAAACAACACTAGCAAATGAAATAAATATGCCAACAATAGCATTGTGTGTGAAGAGCCATGCAAAGTACAAGACTTGGGCCAGGGAATATATGATCAGGGAAACAGTCAGGTTGAGATAAAAGAACTCTGAGGCTATCGTCCCACCAGCTCCACTCAGTATCAGCCACACAACGTAGCTGTTGATGGGGAGACCCAGGATGATGTTGATAGAGTTGACAGCAGTTAGTAGTGTCTGAGGAACGGTGTCGTTCTCTGAGGATATGAAGGGGTTGGAGGAGTTGGTGCCATTTCCCTGTGTGTCGTTCATCTTAAGGCTGTGCATGTGTCCTGCAACTGGTTCAGAAGAGAAAAACATATTTGGCTGGATTTGAGTTCAATTAATTGAATGTAAACACAACTAAACATTTTAAACAACTCTTCACAACTTTCCTCTGAAAACAACAACCATTCTAATGAACAATGAACACAAGGTTAAAGTGATCTCACGTTTTAGATGCCAGCAGAGAGTCTCAGATCTCAGCAGCAGAGAGTCGGGTGTTTTGGTGAAGTCTCTTCTTAAGACAGTCACCGTCTTCCTGATGGCAAATCCTCCAAATGATGTTCTCTCTACTTTGCCTCCTCTAACCATTCCCTTCCCTCCTCCTCCTCCTTCAGCTGTATTGCTTTGTGTACACCTGCACACATGATTATTCATTGTTTTATGGTTATTCCATGGAAATTTATACTTAATCACCCGGCCAGTCAATATGCAAACTTTGGCAGGGTTTCATCAACACCGGCTCTTGGTTGGATAACCTCGGGAAAAAACAACATGACAATAATTTGTTTATCCCATATACATATGCATATGCAGCATGTATTTGACCTTCTTAAGGGATGATGAATGATAGAAGAGAGAGGCTGACTAACCAGCTTGCACTTTTTAGTCAGCTGCCAACTGGAGGGACTTTCTGGCCCAGTAACTGAACTGGTTTGAATTGCAGGCACTACTTGGTTTCTATAGTTAATCAAACATCTGATTGGACGAACATTACATGCAGAGTTCCACAGGGATCCATTCTGGGGCCTCTTTTGTTTCAAATCTGCACGCTCCCACTGGCTCAGATTATGGAATACAACAAAACATGCTACCATAGTTATGCAGATGACATACAAAGGAACACATTCGTATCAGGGCGTCCAAGAGTTCAAAACGTTTAACCGAATGGATCAGATTTGGATTATGGGTATTAAAATGTTGATTAATCAAACTTGTTTTATTTTCCTATTTACATGTTGTTTGCTGATTGAATTCATACGTGATCACAATATAATATATGACAATGTTATATCATATTATTCATATAATTATATATACTAGACCATACCCGGTCGGCGCAGCGCATCCGTGGGGGGATATGCGCACATGATCTGGCAACCCGGCAGGCAGTTCGTCCCATAGCTGGGCAGCCCCGTAACCATGGCGACAGTGTTTGACACAAAAACGCTAATAAGAAGCTGAGATTTGGTGAAATTGAAAAACGGGCTTCACAGTTAAGTTCAGATGGTAATGGTCAATGGCTGTGTGCAAAATCAGAGCAATTGCTCCAGCCAGTGAGGAGAACCGGGTGTCTTCACCACTACAAACGCACAGAGGTTACTAGAATTATAGTAGGATATTAGAGCCCCGCACGGGCCGAAAATGTGGGCCCTAGCCCGGCCCCGTGGTATTCAGCCCAGGCCCGGCCCCTGGCCCGATAGGTGGCGCAATTTTACAGCTCGAGCCCGGCCCGAAGCCCGACACCTTTTTATTTATTTATTATTATTAATTCATTATTTTCGAGCCGAGCGTGCACTTTCATTGGTGTGCGCAGCAGATGCACTCACAGCTGCACTCTCACGCTCTGACATAAAGCCATAAGAACACAAGAACACACACATCACACTAAAAAGTAAGTCAGACATCGTCCTCCAGCCACCGTTTGGAAAGACCTTATGTCCTCGCAGCATAATACCACACACTTCTGGTGACTTGGGATTTTGCATTAGCTGGAATCGTCCCGTTTTTGGAAACTAAAAGACGCGTCCCATATTGAACAGATACGGGACGCACTTTGTTCCGTATTTTGAAGTTGGGGAATCAATATGAATGACAGGGCGATTTATTTGAGAAATTACGGTGATTCTGCTGTCCTGCTCCCACTCTGCTCTCTCTCCCCCTCTCGTTAATTGCTGTGAGTGACTGTCAGTAAGCTTTGGGAGTCAGGTGTGAGGAAAAGCCCTCAGCTCATTGCGGGCAGCTCATTGGCTCATTTAGTCATGACACGACCAATGAGAGTTAGTGCTGTCAGTGTTGCTAAGATACGGTCTCTGCCCCATAGACTGTAGGGTGCTGCCTTCCACACACCCCCTCCATTCAAGCTAGCGCACATGCTGAGACAAAATGTTTACCTTATGAATCTTTCTTTCTTTATAGAGCACATTTAAAACAATCAAAATGTACCATAATATATGTGCACCCACATAGCATGAAGAAACACATTTAAAAAATAAATAGATAAAATAACCTCTGGAATGATTAAAAGCCAAAGAAAAGAAGTCTTAAGAAGAGATTTAAAAGCCTTGATAGACAGAACACTACTCATGGTAAAGGGCAGGCCATTCCAGAGCCTAGGAGCTGCAGCAGCAAAGACATGTTGTCAGCGGACCTCAGTGCTCTGGCTGGAGCATAATTGTGCAAAAGTTAAGATAGATATGAGGGTGCTAGGCCCGGACGGCTGGCGTAGCGGTCCGGGACCTTTGTTGCGTGTCACTCCCCGTCTCTCTCTCCCCGTTTCCTGTCAGTCTACTGTATTCTATAAAAAAAGGCAGAAGAAGCCAAAAAAATATCTTAAAGAGAAAAAAAAAGATATGAGGGTGCCAGCCCGTGAAGAGATTTATGAACAAATAACGGCTCCTAAAAATGAATTCTAACGCACTTCTGTGTTTGTGTGTGTCTGTGCGCGCGCATGTGCGTGCGTCTGTGTGTGTGTGTGTGTGTGCGCGCGCGATCAATTGTTCATCACATAGGCCCTGCCCATTTGCTGTATGCAGGGGTGTGCTGTGATTTTTGAGCTAGTGGAGCTCTATTGTAATGACATCACGTGCACATGAACTCATGTGCTCAGCTCGTTGAAATACTGTACTGTATGCAATATTATGTGATGGAAAATCAGTTGTATTAATGTAATTATATTTCTTATTAGTTTCATTGTTAATGTGTTGCTTTTATTTTTGTTTCAATGAATTCATCATTTTCCTTTTAGTTTGATATAAAAGCCCTTTACTCACCCACACATATAGGCTACATAGAGTAATCAGACAGCTTGTCTTTACTTGAATGACAGGGATAACCTCGTTAGTGTCTGGTGCTGCCCTCGTTCTGGGGTCCTCAGCTATAGCGATGGGATCTTAGCCATGTTATCGCATATTCTGTAGGGTCCCAGTCATAGGTGGCCCACGTAAATTGATGAACACCAAGGCTGATACCCGTGTTTAACCAGTAACTTTGTACGTGTTGGGGTGATGATTAAATGAATCTGGCTGAATCCCCTTTCGCACTCTGCAGTGCAGAGACCAATTGTCTCTCATCGTGAGAGGAATCTAAACGCATTCAATTCCATGGCTTTTCTCGAGTAGCCTAATGTTATGCAAAGCAGCCAGGTAGAGGGCCAGGGACGTGTACAGATAGACTCTAGGTGGTGCTAGAGCACCTGCCCTTTGCCCTCTCGACCAGAAGTGCCCTTTTGAAGAAAAAAAAACGTTTTTTTCCCCAGTTTACAGCAGGGGTCTTCAACAGGCGGTCCGGGACCCCTAGGGGGTCCTCAGAATTACTACAGGGGGTCCGTCAAATCTTAATGTGATATGATTTTTCTTTTTACCATAACCACTCGAAACCTAGCATCCCTTTTCTGAGGAGAACTTTAGCAAAAAAATAGCCGATCTACAAGCCCACAACGCCTCGCGCTGCGAGGCGTTGTGGGCTTGTAGATCGGCTATTTTTGGCAAAGAGGTATAGGTGTAGAGGGTATAGGTATAGGTGTAAAAGAGCAGACCAAGTAAACAAAAAAAAGTATAATTTACTTGAGCACCTGCCCCTCAAAATGTCTGTGCACGCCACAGTAGAGGGCTATTGTTCTAATCTAGGTGTTGACGGCGCGTTGGCGGCTCTCTCGTGGGCACGCACTTGCACCTTCAGAGCTAGCAGAGCTGCGCTCCAGTAGGCTCCACCGGCAGCCCTGCCCACCTCTGGCTGAATGTTGTGCTAGAGTTGTACATAGTTTACTAAAGGGTGCGCTGAGGCTTTGAAGAGCTGCACCTGGTCAGCATCAGTGTTTAGATGAGGTGTGACATTCAAACACTGATGGACGTGGTGCTCAATGATGTAGAAACCCTCACCATTCATCGCCTGCCTGTTGCCTCAACAGCAGGCAGCTTGAGCCATGGATACACGTTGTCAATGCAAAGTTCTGCTCCCGACATCAACATGTCTCAACTGGAGCGAGACTCATAGTCTCCACCAGGCCGAAGGCAAGGGCAAGGCCTTGACTAGTATAGGTTTTGCCCCCTGTGCGTGCGTGCGTGCGTGCGTGCGTGCGTGCGTGCGTGCGTGCGTGCGTGCGTGCGTGCGTGCGTGCGTGCGTATCTGTCCGTCTGTGAACAGCTAATCTCCGGCACCATTGGCCCGATCGACATGAAACTGTACAGTGTGCACACACACTCCCTGGATGCCAAAGCAGAACCTCTGCCCCAAAGTTTTCAGATTGGCCTCTCATAGCGCCACCAGGAGGCTGATTTTTGCAAGTATTATTTCACTATTTCTTTTCAAGATTTTTTTTTTTATATAGCAGATCTACAAGCTCACTGTGAGCTTGTAGATCGGCTATTTTCACCATATTTATTCATTCAGATGGAGGTCTGCGAAGAAATACAATAATTTAACATGCACATATCAGAGAACTGTTTAAACAATAACAAAATCTAAAACCAAAAAAGTAACTACACTTTAAAAACAAGCCCAAAAACCTGCAACACGCAGCAACAACAATCAATATTTACAAGCAACTTTACAGGAAAAACAAGCCCAAAGTCACTTACAGTATAATAAGCAGACATGGCAACCACAGATCAGCTGCGCACCCTACAGCGTTTTCGATCAGTGGTGCGTCACCGTCTAAATGCAAAATAAAAAGTGAGAACGCAACGACACTTTGACGATTTCAATAGAGAGTGTCGTCATCTAAACGTGGCCTAAGATTGGCATAGAAAGTTTGCAGGAGTGGCTCGTTTTGAACAAAATTTTTAACGCAGCATCCCTTAGCACGCACATTTCCACTAGGCCGAGAAAGAAAAGCCTCGGTTTTCACATTGTCCTGGTATAGCGCCACCAGGAGGCCGATATTTGCAAAACAAATGTTTTGATATTACTCCTACATATTTTGTCCAAACGTCATGCAAATCGGTACACAGTATCTCTATAGTCATGTGATCAACACGGATCAGTCCGATTTTCATATTCCATCCTCAAATTACAGCATCCGATTGCCGTAAAGGTTCACACACACCTGTTTTAGCGCCACCAGGATGCACGATTTTTGCAACCTGACCTGATGGAGACCCGACCGGCCATTTCCCACCGGATCGCTGTAACTTCGTCACGCCCCCTATAGTCCAGGGGCCAACACTGATATTTTCACAAATTGGTACCACCTAAGGTGACCGTAAAGTTTTTGTATTTTTGTCTTCCTACATGTCTCTAGTTTATATTTTGGTATGATAACCCTTCCAATCTTGTAGCTTAATGGCAGTTATCACTACTTACCGGCTAATGTATCCGGTAGGAGACACAAAGTAGAATCTTTGTGTCTCCAACCCCGGGCATCAAATTATTGCGACAAAAAACAAAATATATCCATGTATTCAAGGCTTCATGGGGTGTGCAATTGATAGAAAATAAATATTTTTTTTGGGTGAACTCCTCCTTTAAGTTTTTCAGGGGGACTCTCTACCCATTCAGCTATGACCACCCTAGACCGAAGGAGGGTCAACTTTTACAAGCTTATGGAAAGCAGTCTTTTTTTAAGCAAACACCAAAAATCTGAGAAGTTATCAATTGCACACCCCATGAAGCCTTGAATACATGGATATATTTTGTTTTTTGTCGCAATAATTTGATGCCCGGGGTAGGAGACACAAAGATTCTACTTTGTGTCTCCTACCGGATACATTAGCCGGTAGGTAGTGATAACTGCCATTAAGCTACAAGATTGGAAGGGTTATCATACCAAAATATAAACTAGAGACGTGTAGGAAGACAAAAATACAAAAACTTTACGGTCACCTTAGGTGGTACCAAAATATGGCTTGGCCCCTGGACTACTAATCACAGCGTCACATTCCAGGCGTTGATTCAAGATGTTTCAAGAATAGCAGATATACTGTACAAGCTAATAGCGCGGCACCAAGTGATGCACTATGAGCTTGTAGATATTGTAGCTATTTTTGAAAAAGTGTGCAAATCTTTGAATATATATATATAAAATTAAAGCAAACTCAAATCTTTGCTTGTTAGGTTCCCTGGAACAACATGACACAACACGACGCATTGTGAGCTTGTAGATCTGCTATCTTCAAATGGCCAAAATGTATATAGGGCTGTTAGTGGTTAATGTATGTTTTGTGCGAGTAAAAGTACAATATTTGTCTCTGAGATGAAGTGGAGTAGAAGTAAAAGTACTGAAAACTTGAAATACTCCGGTAAAGTAAAAAGAGAGAGAGCAGAGAGACAGAGAGAGAGAGAGAGAGAGAGAGAGAGAGAGAGAGAGACAGAGAGAGACAGAGTTCGAGAACATACCGTCCTTGAGGGTAGTCATAACTTCTCTATAGACACCATCCATTCCAATGTTCTCATTCCGCTTCATCTCCTCCTACACAAACAAAATAAAAAAGCAGGTAAGAACATTAGCTCAGCTCAACGCAGAGCCAATGTAAGAAAGTCTACACATGGTCCCATGGTGAGATACTTGCCCCCTCTTAAGTTCTACTTGCCCTGCCTATGGGGTATACAGTTGGGCATGTAAACAGATTTTTTTTTACTTCAAGTAACACTGAATAATAATACATGGTTTGCGGTCGGTGGTGACCCCGAACAGGCCAACCAAATATTTGCAACGCACGCCATCAAAATCACACTCCAAGGATTTCCAAGAAGTTGGCAGCCCTGTTGTTCATAAGACATGACTTAACGTGCAAAGCGGGGAATGGGCCCAGTTCTCTGGGGAATGTTTCTCCCCAAATTATGAAGTGTAACAAAATAGTTATCTTGGTACTCACGAGCCTGCGTAGTATCTCGTTCACTTGCTTTTCCTCTTCGCTTTCCTCTTTGCTGGGGTAGTAATATTGGATGATTCCATATCCAATGAGTACCACACAGATGAGCAGCAGAAGGGCAATGGCTCCCCACTGGAACACAACGTAGTCAGTTAAGCAGTGGCACATACTAGTAAATATTACCAGGAAAACAACAGGTTTTTTTTTCAATAAAAAACTGTTTGTTTGGTGCCTTGACAGCCTGGATTGAAATTCAATAAATGCCACACTTCACTGTCATTGGTATTGAACAGAGGAAGGGGTGTCATCTGTTATGACATCTCATGTCATTGGTTGATGAGGGGTTTCAGGCAGGGTTGCATTTCGAACAGACACACTGGAGGAAGTGAATGAGTGGAGGTTAGTTGTTCTACTGAGCTAGCGTGGCATTGGCCAGACTGATAATATGGATTCACTCTCACGTTCCTCCCTGGTATCAGTCTGGACTTCAGCCCATAGGGAGCGAGTATGAGAAATCAGAAAATGATCGGGCCAATCAGTGACTGCGTTTAAACTGCTGTCCGTAGTACAACAGTGAAAAGCATCAAAATCATTTTCTGATTTCCCATACTCGCTCCCTATGGGCCCAAGTCCAGACTGATACCGGAGAGGAACGTGAGTGAATCCAGGTATCAGTCTGGCCAATGCCAGGCTACTACTGAGCAGCAGTGATGGAAGAAGTACTCACATGTTTTTACTTAGGTAAATACCCTATTGTAGAAATAGTCTGTTACAAGTACAAGTACGGTATTCAAAATTTACGAGAGTACAAAAGTATTGGCATCAAAATATACTCAAAGTACCAAAATTAAAAGTACTCATTATGCTCATTTCACAAGCTTTCTAATGTATAAAAATCCTTTGAAAATAGCAGATCCGTTGTGAGCTTTTAGATGTGCTATTTTCATATTGCCAAAGAATATATACAGGTCTAAAGTGGTTTTGTAACACTATCAAAATCTAAAAATTAACTAAAGAATTGTAGTGGGGTAAAAAGTACAATATTTGCCTCTGATATGCAGTGGAGTAGAAGTATTGAAAATTGGACACAGAGTAAAGTTGAAATATGTCAAATATACTTAGTTACTTTCCACCACTAGTGCGCAGAGAGCAGCCGTTTACAACTCTTCTCCAACATGAATATGTGCATAGATCGGTAGGCCTGTAAGACAGTGTGGTAAAGACAGAGACTGCCATTCACACTTATATATTTTCAGCCTCACATGTTTAATTATGTTTTTATCCAGATTATGTATTTCTTACTTTCTGGTTATCATCAGTGGTGGAAAAAGTACTCAAATGTTTTACTTGAGTAAAAGTATCAATACTGCAATGTAGAAGTACTCCGTAAAAGTCTGGAATTCAAAATGTACTTGAGTAAAAGTACAAAAGTATTGGTACCAAAATGTACTTAAAGGACCAAAAGTAAAAGTACTAAAATGTTTGAAAATAGCAGATCTACAAGCTCACGTGTCACGATGCAACGCGTTGTGAGCTTGTAGATCAGCTATTTTCAAATAAACTAAGTATAAAATAGGGCTAAAGTGGTTAATGTCTGTTTTATAATGTAATAATTTATATCTGCAAAGTAACAAAAGTTTTCAAATAATTGTAGTGGAGTAAAAGTACAATATTTGCCTTTGAAATGTAGTGGAGTAGAAGTAAAAGTACCTCAAAATTGAACTTAAGTACAGTACTTGAGTTAATGTACTTTGTTGCTCTCTCCACCACTGGTGATCATTAACATTTTCATCATTCTAGTCATTACCATGAATTTTATGTTGCAGTACATTCATGACATTTTGTTACAGATATCACCATTACAGCCTCATGGTCAGCACCAAACATTTTGAATGCTACAATGCTGTATTCAGGGAGCTTGTTTTACATCTTGACCCAATTTTACATAGTACATTTTTTCCTTGCATTTTCATTTCATATTCCTTCAGGTTACACATGACACACAGGCAAGGGTGGTTTGAAACATACACATTTATTTAATTAGACATGTGTGCAAAGCTCATGTGCTAAAGAGACACATACTTGCCACTTCCTGTTTTGGTCTGGTCCTTCTGAAAGAGTCACACGTGACTCCAGTGCTCCTTTTATAGGGAGGGGAAGGTAATTGGAGCATACCACTTGACAGGGGAGTTGACATGTTGAATTAAACTGTATATTGTCCACACAAGGAGTTGTGTTGCTAAAAAATATGAGGAATACATACTTTGTGTATGAAAACGATGTACGCTGTGGTTTTGAAATGGTTTTCTTGGTTTATTGTCACTTGTGTGTCACAAGTGTAGGTGAAGTTTTGTATCGTTCCTTTTCTAAGGACAGTTGGTTTGTGCCAACAAGGAGAGGCCCAGTCTAGGGTATTTGATTCATGCTGGTCTCGGCAGGGAGAGAACATGGGGCACAATAGGCTCTATATAACTCTGAGAGTGTACAAATGGAACCAAATGGACCTGTAAGGTTCCATTTGTACACTCTCAGAGTTACACACCTGTAAGGGGCCATTTGGAAGCCCATGAGGGTCCCTGGACCCCAACTGTAGACCACTGGTGTAACAGAGTGTTTCCAGTGAGCCAACATGCACAATATCAGCACCCTGACTCTGTTTGACCAGAATGGAACAGATTCATTAGTATCATTGGTAACACCTGTGAATGTCTTCATAATATGGCTGCTGTGAAAAGAGGGTTGGCTGCTGAGAGCTATGCCTAAAATTACAGTTAGATAGTCAGACTTCTCTAGACTGTTTGCTTGATTTAAAGCATGTAAGTTTATTGTTTTCCTTTCTTGAATTACATTTTTCTGAAAGACTATTTTTTTTCTTTTACCTTATTTTTTAACATCCTGGAAATATCTTGCAAGAACAAAAATAAAACTGCCTAATTGCACATTTTTGGTTTGTCCATTCTGTACACCTATCCCTCATCAAAGGAACTCTTTTACATAATGGTGGCAGTGATGGGATTTTGTCAATCTAAAACTTGTATCTATTAAAACAAACAAAAAACTCTTATTTTAGCTGTCTGATATATTTATGTAATAAATCCATAAAACCAGTGTCTGTTATACAGTGATGGAAGAAGTACACACATTTCTTTACTTAACTAAAAGTATCAATACCACCATGTAGAGATACTTTACTTACAAGTAAAAGTCCGGTATTCAAAATTGACTTGAGTAAAAGTACAAAAGTATTGGGATCAAAATAACACTTAAAGTACTAAAAGTAAAAGTACTCAATATGCAGAATTTGCCATTTCACACGTTTTCAAATGTATGAAATGTAGCCTAAACAAATCTTTTAAAAATACCATATATTCCAGTTTTAATAGTTTCAGCGCTATACAGTTCAAATTATAGTTACTTACACTGAGTAGACAACATGACACTATTTAAAAATACTTTAAACTACTTAGACTTTCCATATATAGACTTTACAATAATTTAAAGAATCTTACTTTTTTTTGTGATAGGTTGAAGCAAATACTTCTTTGTCATACAAAGAAATCATGAATAATATGTGTATATATGTATATAAATTAAACATGTTTTTTATTTTTGGTCTTGTTTACAAATTAGGCTACTGTTGCTAATTAGATGCTGGATTCACGTTTAAGTGTATTTTCAGACATTTTGGGAGAGATTTTGGAGAAAAACTAATCCTATCTCATACAAATTTGGCCACCTGTAGTACCATGGAGGACACCCTAGGGGTCCATCTTTCCCTGCTCATTCATTCAATGGGTGTAGACTGTGCAACTGCTGCTGAGGCACTGTTGATGAAGAAATGAAGTCCGTTATTTCATGTGTACACTCAGGACAAAAAAAATACTCCAAGAACAACTTGTTTTCAAGAACAAATGCAAATGATCACTTGGTGTTTTTTTTCAATGGAAAGTTATAAGAGAGAGAGAGAGAGAGAGAGAGAGAGAGAGAGAGAGAGAGAGAGAGAGAGAGAGAGAGAGAGAGAGAGAGAGAGAGAGAGAGAGAGAGAGAGAGAGAGGTGGGGGGGGGCTAATGTAAGAAAGTCTACACATGGTCCCATGTAAGGGTTTTTCCTACATGCCCTGCGGGAAAAATACTTGCCCCCTCTAAAGTTCTACTTGCCCTGACTAGGGGGTATACGGTTGGGCAGGACATCATGTGGGCACATTATAGCCCACCCAGTGTCCACCCAAAATCACACTCCAACGATTTCTAACAAGTTGGCAGCCCTGTTGTTCATAAGAAATGAACACATCTGTGTCATTTTAGATTTCTTTGGCTATTCAAAAATAGCATATCTACAAGCTCGAGCTTGTAGATCTGGGGGTCCCTGGAACAACATATTTTGAGATGGGGGGGTCCGCGGCCAAATAGATATAACTTTGGGGGTCCTTGACATGGAAAAGTTGGAGCGCCACTGATATAGCAAGCAACATACTGTTAGGATTTAGAAAGCATTTTTAGACATGTATTTGGCCGCGGACCCCCATATCAAAACGTTTTGTTCCAGAGACCCCCAAGAAGCAAAGACTTGAGTTACAAATGTTCGCTTTAAAAATAACTAGACCATACCCGGTCGACGCATCCGTGGGGGGATATGCGCACATGATCTGGCAACCCGGGAGGCAGTTCGTCCCATAGCTGGGCAGCCCCGTAACCATGGCGACAGTGTTTGACACAAAAACGCTAATAAGAAGCTGAGATTTGGTGAAATTGAAAAACGGGCTTCACAGTTAAGTTCAGATGGTAATGGTCAATGGCTGTGTGCAAAATCAGAGCAATTGCTCCAGCCACTGAGGAGAACCGGGTAGCTTCACCTACTCACTCACCACTACGTACCTTACTAGAATTATAGTATGACTAGACCATACCCGGTCGGCGCAGCGCAGCCGTGGGGGGATATGCGCACATGATCTGGCAACCCGGGAGGCAGTTCGTCCCATAGCTGGGCAGCCCCGTAACCATGGCGACAGTGTTTGACACAAAAAACGCTAATAAGAAGCTGATTTGATGAAATTGAAAAACGGGCTTCACAGTTGTGTTCAGATGGTAATGGTCAATGGCTGTGTGCAAAATCAGAGCAATTGGTCCAGCCAGTGAGGAGAACCGGGTATCTTCACGTACTCACCTACGCACCTACTCACCACTACAGAGGTTACTAGAATTATAGTAGGATAGTAGGATATATATTCGAACATTGGCAAAAAAAAAAAAAACGTTTTAAAAAAGAACAGCAGATCTACAAGCTCATAGCGCGGCACTCGGTGCCGCGCTGTGAGCTTGTAGATCTGCTATTTTTGAATAGCCAAAGAAATCCAAAACTGACACAGATGTGTTCCCGGTCTTAATGGGTTAAGTAATGCAGTTCTCTTGGTACTCACTTGCTGATCCTCTTTGCTGGGGTAGTAATAGTTATATAATTGTATGAATCCATATAACACGAGTGCCACACAGATGAGCAGCAGAAGGCCAATGCCTCCCCACTGGAACACAACATAGACCGTTAAGCAGTGGCACATACTAGTAAATATTACAAGGAAAAAAAACTGTTTGACCAGTCAAAACTGAATTAAGAAAGTGACAAGTTAGAAGGCATCAGCATTGCAACATGTAAAGGTCTTTAACAGTGCATATTTGAATGGGAGAGAAGTCGTAAAAGTAATAATGATTATGTTCAATTGTTTATTGAAATAACGTTTTAATCATTACAGATCTTTTTCAGGGACCAACTGAACAGGGAACTTTTCCAGTATAAGGACACTATTTATTTTCTCATCTTCTACTTTATTTGTCCTGCACCTGGACATGACGTTCGGATGTTCATGCATTTGTTTCTTATAGAGGATGCTGATCCTACATATTGTACAGTATAAAGGAGATTATTGAACTTACCTGTGATACAACAAAGAACTCTTGTGACTTTTCCATACAGTCTGGACGTGTTAAGTTGATCTTCTTGTTATTGTTGTCAGTGCTGAGACAGCCCTTAACTTTACCGGGATCACACCATTGCATGTGTGTGTTTTCAAAATACGTAAATGTACCTTTCCAGTCGGTCATGGCACAAGTAACGTACCGGCCATCGAGCAACACTATAGTCAGCCAAATGACGGCGGGGACGATGCTGGAGACAACAATGTTGAACACGGAGGAACACTTTGGACGAGGCTTTTCCTTGATCTTGAAGATCAGCATCAGGATAAAGGACATGATGGCAGGAATGACGATTAAGGCACATGTAGACATGTAGTTATTCCAGTCTCCAACACAAGGACAGTTGAACTGCCTCCCAACGAAAAACTCCAGGCCCATGAGGACGAAGGTGAAAGATGCATTTGACGCCACAGGACTGTTCTTGAATACATCATCCAGCTTGCCAAACCACTTCTTCATCTGTTGTTCTGTTTTAGCGCTCTCTTCAGTCATCTTGATCGTAAACGTATGGCTAGCTGACTAGTATACTTTCTGATCCTGCATCTTTCTTATGTAGCCTAGTCCGTCCATGTCATACTGGATTGAAATTCAATAAATGCCACACTTCCACTGTCATTGGTTTTGAACAGAGGAAGGGGGTGTCATCTGTTATGACATCTCAGCTCATTGGTTGATGAGGGGTTTCAGGCGGGGTTGCATTTCCAACAGACACACTGGAAGAAGTGGCTGAGTGGATGGAATTTCTACTGAGAGCAGCAGTGATGGAATAAGTACTCACATGTTTTTACCTAGGTAAATACCCTATTGTAGAAATAGTCTGTTAGGGCGCGCTCTCACCAAAAGTTGGCTGGCCGCTGTTAAACGCAGGTTGTGCGCGGCCACAGTTTTTTGCAGCCATACAGCGGATTCTAGAAAAACGCTGTGACGCAACTGTCACTCACATTCAAGACCGTCCCCGTAGCCCGCACCGCCACTAGACACTAGCCACTAGACAAAAAATGTCTTTGCACTTTCACACTTGGGGTTCGTACATCTACATACACATTCAGATTTAAAATATAAATTACTTATCCCATGGCCACGGATGTTAAAATCATGTACGGGCCCTCATAAGTAGCCGTATCTTCCGTATTGTTCAATAAAAAACATTTTAATCCAATCAGTGGTCATTCTCTCCGTATGCTTTGAACTGCGCGACCCTAGCGGTTAAGAGGTGTATTGCACTGTTGGTACATTATAACTCTATGGGAAATGGCCACCAATCGGATTAAAATGCTTTTTATTGAACAATACGGAAGATACGGGTACTTCTGAGGGCCCGTACAGGATTGTAAAATCCGTGGCCATGGGGTAAGCACTTTATATTTTAAATCTGAATGTGTATGTAGATGTACGAACCCCAAGTGCACAAATCATATAGTACTGGGTGAGATGCAACAGCTACAACCAGTTGGTCCACTGAGAGCACCACGTTGCTTCCTGAGTGTTGGGACGGTCCGCCTTCGACTCACCCGATTGGACAGAGGGGGAAAGCTCCTGCCTCCAGCAGTTTTATGCTTCTTCGTGTAGAGCAGATAAACGCAAGGTCTGCGCGATAAGCGGAAAAATCTGCTCTTGCGTGAATCCACGCATTTGCATTGACAAAGCATTGGCAGATTCTGCCCCAGAGGTAAAATAAAAGTGCAGTGGGAGCGCGCCCTGACAAGTACAAGTTCGGTATTCAAAACTTACTTGAGTAAAATTACAACAGTATTGGCATCAAAATATACTTAAAGTACCAAAAGTAAAAGTGCTCATTATGCAGAAGGTCCCATTTCACAAGTGTTCTAATGTATAGAATGTACACAAATCCTTTGAAAATTTTCAAAGGATTTGAAATAAATAATAATAAACGCCTCCAGACCTTGTTGTTCATCCTGGCTCCTCGGTAAAAGTTGCCCTCTCTTCCCCAGCGGAAACGCTATAATAGGCGGGTGCAGTTATGAAAAAAAAGCACCTCACCCAAAACAAATTGCAACAAAACGTTTTTCAACAGTTTTTTGTAGTATTAGGTGTCCTTAATAACATACTAAAAGTTTACCAAAGTTTGATCACTGGAAAGGTGTTATTTTCAAGATGGCGTCCAAAATGGCCAAAACATCTTTAAAATAACCTAAGTCCTTCATTATTTATCCTAGACAAGTACTGTTTGTGTCTAACCCTATGTTTTGGGGGCATAGAAATCCAGAGGACTTGTCCAAATTGCAGAGCTACATTTAGATAATTGTGAAATCCAATATTTCGTTTTTGACTCTATTAAAACTCTCTGAAATGTTCTCCCGTTTCAACTAGTTATATTTGTTTTACTGGAACAAGGCTTCAAGATATCCTCAAATTTCAGTCATTCAGAAGGTGGCAGAGAAAGAGAATATTGTCAGTTGATATAGTATTGCTTGCAATATTTAAACGTTTTGGATAGTCATCTTGACCTGGCTCCCATCACTACACATTTGCTGCCTGTGACCTATGCCCAGGAAGGAGTAATGATTACTCTGATTAGTTTAAATGAATACAAAAGACTTCTTCTGATAATCAAGACAAGACAGAGGTTGTCAATGCCTCTAAACCAAGGAACAAAAGGTTTATCAAAAATGACTGTTGTGCCTCTCACCTCTTACCTGGACTATACAATGGCCAGGAACTCTGAACTGATTGCATTACAGCTGAGCCCACACAAAGTTGGGTGAAATCTCTCTCTGGCTTACATTATTTGACCAAAGGTCAAACTCAGTCCTAAATACAAACCTTCAAATATTTTACCAAGTAAATGGAATATCATTGAAATACATGCTCTCATGTTTGAAATGCTACTTTTAGTTCTGGATATACCATACCCTTTTTTCACCCGGTGCCAATTTGCTAAGTGATCCTGGGCACTACACTCCCCCCACCAGCCTAGGGAGGCCAGGGCCGAGCTCATGCCTCCTTCAATGCATGAGAGCCAACTGACTTTCTTGTCACCTGACAGGGGGACTTTCCCTGGTTGGACGTAGCGCGTGGAAGGAACACGTTATTCCAACCAGTTCCCTTCCCCTCCATCAGGCGCCCCGGCTGACCAGGGGGAGGCAGTATAGTGACCAGGATTACTACATGTTTTTGTGAGGGTATTAACTACCCTAGGAGACACGGGGAGAACATGCAAACTCCACACAGAGTTGGCCCTTTCGCCAATCCCACCTAGGGTATGGGCGCTGATGACGCGGAGGAGAAGACACGCCCCCAACCGCCACAGCGTCCCCGGCGGGAATCGAACCCAGGACCTTCTAGCTGTGAGGCGACATCGCTACCGACTGCGCCACCGTGCCCCCGATTTTGAAAAACGTTTTTAACACATTAGGAAGGCAATCAGTGTGAGTGTGTAAAGAGGGGTGGCTACAGAGGTTAGTGCAGAGCTGTCAGAACCCATTTCTCTACTGGGTGCCTAGGCAGAGGGGGGTATGGGGGTGGGGTTGTGTGAGGGGGTAAAATGGGGTCTGGTGTAGAGTTTAGTGGGCCTAGGGTTCCCCTCAGGTGGGTACAGGGGAGTATGGGGAGTGGGGGTCACTGGATTGCTCCCTGGGCACTTGGAGCACAGAAGAGCAGTTATAGGAGCCAAGGAGACCCTGAGCTTCTCCTCTCCCCCATGTCCGAGGTGCAAAACCTTCAACAGTTGACACAGACATGTCGCATTAAGACTGCCATCGGCTAATCTCAGAACGTCCATCGTAGTGCCAAGCTATTTCTTACCTTTTTTGTTTTTTTGATTCCGTCATAGGCCCCGCTAAATCCGTTTAAAATCCGCGTTCATTTGGTTCGACACAAACACGGGACCCGACCGAACAAAACGCTGAAAACCGTGCCGCGATCCGACACTGCATTCTGGAGAACGAGAGGAAAACGCTAAAATGGTGGATGCGGAGAGAAAAACAACAAGCCAAGATAATGGCGTCCAAAGTTGATCGCTAGACAGGAAACGGAGGCGGGACAAAAACCGGAAACAGTATTATTTCGTTTCCGGTCCGCCCCCTTCGAAACCGGAAGTGCAAAAAAAATCCGGAATCTGCACCTGCACGATTTAACATGGGAAAACACCCGCCCCGTAGGACTACGGGAACGGCAGTTAACGGTTGGATTTAACGGCCCGTAGGACTACGGGCCTGGCAGTGGATGTGTTAAAGCTATAGTGGGGCACTTGGGAGCTCAGGACGAGTGCTCATAGGCAGCTAAAGAGAATGGGGCTTGTCAGCCCCTGATGCACGTTGTGTATTGCGATAGCCAAATTCCAATTTTCAAGTGTCCATCCTCAAGTCCTCCACTCCCGCCTAAGCCCTGCCTCCGAGCGAGGAGGCGAGGAGGCAAGAAGCGTAATTTTGAAGTGACAGCAATTATGACGTGTCACACAGTTGGATTGCTGGACTATTCCAGAGCTCGGAGGGTTGTCATGTGGAGGAGGAGAAATTATACGCCACGCATTTCAACGAAGACAGTTCCCCAAACGATACATGAAAGATACACTTGTATCTTGCCAGATTTCACTCAGTGGCTTAGGGAGCCTGCGCTCACCTCACGCTGGAGGACAGAGTGAGGAGGAGGCAGAAATGAAGCTTATGCGTTAGGCTGAGAGGAGTATCCCTATGTCGCCTGGCTCACTGGATAGTCCCACTGGTCCCAAGTGGACCTCCATGCTGCCTCCTATGCCCGAGATGGGCACTCGTGAGTGGGCATAGTTAGTGAGGAGGGACCCCCCACCCCCATAGTTGTGGTTGTAAGACCTCCACGTGGTGCATGACGGTGTGTCAGGCAGTCAGGGGTATCCCTATGTCTGATTGGCTCACAGGAGAGTCGGTGTCTGGTTGGTGGCTGACCATTAATATTCCCAGGAGCCCCCAGTGACTTATCATTATGGCTCAGAGCGTCCTCTCCCCTCAAATCAATTTTTAAAGTTAAAATTATCCAGAAAAAAAGATCAAAGTTCAAGGTTATTGCCAGCAGTACCAATCACAAAATAAAAGACTAATTTTGCACTAAAACCCCACACAACTACTACAATCTCAGGAATAAGATGTCTGTGACAAGCAAATCTGAACCCTATCCGGCCACACTCCTCTACCACCCCTACCCAAGACAGTAGACACTAAATGTTGTGATAGCTCTGTGCTGACTTGCACATCCTCTCCAGGCCCATATGGGCCATTTCTCCACTGTAATATTAGAGAATTTGGCCAATTTGCTATTAAAAAGGTCTTAAGAGTCATTAAATTGTATTTTAGAAAGGTGCAGATACCCTGTACACTTATAATGTATGTTGGTTTGTTTACTGTTGAGTGAGACCCCCAGTTTGGGAACCACTGCCCTAGTGGACCAGGATTATTATTTCATTTCACCTTTACAAACAAAATAGTGAAGAAACTTCTCGTTAAGGAATTTCTTCCAAGATTTGTGTAATATATACATATATACATATATATATATATATATATATATATATATATATATATATATATATATATATATATATATATATGTGTGTGCTTATAACCATGCTTATAACCAATTCCTTTATAATTGAACTTGTAATCACTTGACTATAATTCATATATGCTAATTAGATTTCAAGATTACCAAAACATGGGGTTAGGCACCAACATTACTAGGATGACTAATGAAGGAGTAATGGTCTTTTTAAGGAACTGGCGGCGGCCATCTTGAAAATGTTACCTTTCTAGTGGTCCGATTTTGGTAAACTTTTGATACGTTATTAAGTACACCTAATACTACAATAATCCATTGAAAAACCTTTTGTTGCAATTTGTTTTGGGTCAAACCATAACTGCACCCGCCTAATAAGGACACCCTAAAGGCAAGTCTCAAAAGCTGTGGTCTGGATCCAGAGACCTGGGAGGCCGATGCCCAACACCGCTCCAACTGGCGCTCTGCAGTCAAGCATGGCGTAGCAGAGTCTGAAAAGCGCCGCATCCATGAAGCTGAACAGAAGAGACAGCTCCGCAAAACCAGAGCCAGTTCCTCCCTCTCACCCAGCCATCACATGCCCTCACTGCAACCGGACATTTCGTGCGAGGATCGGCCTCATCAGCCATCTTCGCACCCACATGACATTGTGAAGTCATTGGTCATCTTCGCACGCGAAGGACGAACATGATAATATATAAAAATGTGAGAGCTGGATTAAGAAACTGTAGATCTTGTGCTTCAGTTTAAGATGTGTGTACAGAAAAACTTCCGTTGCATTTATTGACATTGCATCGTTTTAGTCGTTTTAGGGCTCCAAGCTGGAATCAAACTCCATTCTCCAGCGCAGCAGACACTGGCAGGCAGTAACCAGCTGCACTAAGAACATCAACTCACGTGAGGAGCGAGTCGCAACCGAGTCTTTTTCGACGGCACTACAATATAATTCATTAGTTTCATTGATAAGACATAATGGGCCTACACATCGGCAGGAATCATTGCTTTAACTTATTGTTCTAGTAAATGTTCATATGCTCAACAATGTATAATTTTATTTTAAGAAATTCTTTATTTCCACTTCAATAAAGTGTGGGGTCGCCAAAAATATTTGCCCATTAAATGGGGTTGTGGGCCTTGTGGCATGAAAAAGTTTGAGAACCCATGGCTTACAGGATAAACACCACAACAGCTGTTGTCAATGAATCTAAAACTTGTATCTATTAAAACAAACGAAAAACTCTATTATTTTAGCTGACTGATACATTCATGTAATCTTAATGGCATCAATAGCCCCAGGGTTATGAAACAGTTAACTCCTTACATGCAGTGGTGTAAAGTAACTAAGTACATTTACTCAAGTACTGCACTTCAGTACAATTTTGAGGTACTTTTACTTTACTGGAGCATTTCCAATTGTCTATACTTTTATTTCTACTCCACTACATCTGAGAGGCAAATATTATACTTTTACTCCACTACAGTTATTTGAAAACTTTAGTTACTAGTTACTTTGCAGATATAAATGTTTACATTATAAAACACACATTAACCACTTTAGCCCTATTTTATACCCAGGCTATTTGAAAATGCAGCTGCTGAGCGAATCAACCGAAGCTATGGGAAACTGAAGTGGAACAGGAATTGGGTATATGCCACCACCTGAAAACGGGGACTATACAGAAGCAGTATAAAAAGATGTCTAAAATGAGTTAATTTGACATATAGAAAAGACGTCTACAGCGACCACACTTTGACTATAATCAGTTATACGGAGGTCCTGTGGACGTCAACATTGGACGTCATGAAAACTTTCATTTTTCTCCCTCAGGGACCAAAATTGAACGTGCAAAAAAGAACTAGAAAAGACGTTGTTTGGACGTCTCATTGCGCAGTGGGACAAATTAGAGCATATGTGTCGATGAAATGAAATTTGTCCCTGAGCAAGACTCTTAACCCCTAATTGCTCACAGGTTCTCATTGGAAACAAGACCGCAAGGACTTTCATGAACAACCTGTTAAAAGGAATTTTAGAACGCTGCCGCAATGACTCCCTCCTCGCAAGGCCTGGGGCAGTTCTATGCCTGTGTTGTGGAACATATCAAATGTATGGAATATCAGCCGTTCTAGGTGCTGACTAGTTCAAGTAAACTTGCAAAAGGGCATACATTTTAGTTTGTACAATTGAAACCGTTTAACTTTTAATGGGACAGCCTAAGAAGAATCAGAGTGTATATTATGTATGCATGTGTATATTGAAGATTTGTTGTTGATGTGTTGTGAGCATGTTGATTAGCTATTTTATAAGTATAAGTATAAAATAGGGCTTGGATGGTTAATGATCAATAATTCGAGCCCAATAACATGATATCTTTCTGAAATGGGCATTCTGCATAAAGCGTGCTTTTACTTTAGCTACTTGTTTGTTTTTATACTAAGCCTTTTGTACTTTGACTAAACCCATTTAGCCGATTTTAAATCCTGACCTAAGTTTTCTGAAAAACTTCAAATATGTATTAAAAAATTACAACACATGTATGTTGCTGTATACTGTACATAGCAACATCAACCCCAAAAGGGGTTCCCGTCCTGAAAGGTGTAGTTATAATAGGGGTTCCCGCCATAACTGGGTTAAGTTAAATCTTTAACCCATTGAGACCTGAAGCCGATTCTACAGTACATGTCTCCTAAATCCCAACAGTTTTCTGAAAAACATATGTTTCTATATCAGTGGTGCTCAATCTTTTTCATGTCAAGGACCCCCACAATTATATGTATTTGGCCGCGGACCCCCATCAACATATTTTGTTCCAGGGACCCCCCAGAAGCAAAGATTTGAGTTAAAAATGTTCGCTTTAAAAATATATATATTCAAAGATTTGCACACATTTTCACGATTTCTCAAAAATAGCAGATCTACAAGCTCGTAGCGCGGCACTCGGTGCCGCGCTATGAGCTTGTATATCTGCTATTTTTGTATAGCCCAAAGTGTAAAATAATGCTTTTTAGCTCAAATCTAAAAATGACACAGTTGTTACACTTATATTGATACTTTTACTCAAGTCCAAAATCAGAGTAATTGTTCCACCATTATATGAGAATGCATAGGAACAGAAGGCCACACTCAGACCACCATCCTGTGCTGTCCATATTGGTGTCTGTTATACAGTGATGAAAGAAGTACACACATTTTTTTTACTTAACTAAAAGTATCAATGCCGCCATGTAGAGATACTTTACTTACAAGTAAAAGTCCGGTATTAAAAATGTACTTGAGTAAAAGTACAAAAGTATTAGGATCAAAATAACACTTAAAGTGCTAAAAGTAAAAATACTCAATATGCAGAATTTGCCATCTCACACGTTTTTCAAATGTATGAAATGTATAAAAAATATTTTGAAAATAGCAGATCTACAAGCTCACAACATGTCGCAATTCGACATGTTGTGAGCTTGTAGATCGGCTATTTTCAAATAGCAAGTATAGGCTGAGATGCTTAATCTATGTTTTGGAATAGTAATCTAAAGTAACGAGTAACTAAAAATGTTAAATAATTGTTGTGAAGTAAAACTACCATATATGCCACTGAGATGCAGTGGAGTAGAAGTAAAAGTATTGAACATTGGAAATACTCCAGTAACGTAAATTAAACTCAAAATGATACTTAAGAACAGTAGGCTACATGAGTAAATGTACTTATTTACTTTCCACCACTTCTGTTATACCAGTTTTAGTAGTTTCAGCGCTATACACTTCAAATTACAGTTACTTACACTGAGTAGACAACATGACATTGTTTTAAAAAATTACATTTATTCTGAATAATATACAGTATATCACTTCAAAGATCTGCACAAACGCACCATATAATTAGGCTGCATCTGCCTCTAAGAAGCATGAGAAATGCAATGAAAATAATTGTACCAAACATAACATGAAGCTCACAGTTTATGGAGTAAACTGTGAGCTTCATGTAACTGAGTAGTTTATGGAGTAATTATTATATATATATATATATATATATATATATATATATATATATATATATATATATATATATATATATATATATATATATATATATATATATATATATATATACGGTTGTGATCAAAAGTTTACATACATTTGTAAAGGACATGTATGTCATCATGATAGTTTTGACTTTCCAATAATTAAAAAAAAAATACTTTTTTGTGACAGGTTGAATGGAGCAAATACTACTTTGTCATAAAGAAATCATGAATTTAAATTACTGTGGCTAATAATATGTTGCATTCACGTTTGAGTGCATTTTCAGTCATTTTGGAGAAAAACCAATCCTAACACACACACAATTGGCCACCTGCAGTACTCCGGAGGACCCCCTAGGGGTCCACGTTACCCTGCTGGTTCCCACCGGGGTCTTCATTCACCTGTAGACCCTGTAGCTCTGTAGATCTGCTATTTTCACAATTGTTGCCTCTTTCTTATATTATTCGACAATTTGGCCACCTGTTGAAGACCCTGTGGCTCTGCTGCTGAGGCGCAAGTTCTGCACTGTTGATGAAGAAATGAGGTCCGTTATTTCGTGTACACTCAGGGATAAAAACGACTTCCATCATACATCCAAGAACAGTCCCCAAACTTGTTTTCAAGAACAAATGCAAATGATCACTTTGTGTTTTCTTTAAAGGTTAAGCTTTCTTCCTTAATAGTGCCAAGTTACAATAGATTAAATGAAACTGGACTTCCAGTACGTGGACTTCAAAATAAAACCTGTGTTAACTAATCACATTATTAAGTTTCAGATAGTATTCATCAATGCAGACCTATTTTGAAATCTGCCTATAGTTTCTACAGGAAAGGAGTTATGTAGTAGAGAGAGAGAGAGAGAGAGAGAGAGAGAGAGAGAGAGAGAGAGAGAGAGAGAGAGAGAGAGAGAGAGAGAGAGAGAGAGAGAAAGAAGGGGGGGAGAACATACCTTCCCATCAGCCCCATTTCCGTCTCCTATACACAAACACAATAAGAACATCAGGTAAGACATTAGCCCAGCTCAACACAGCCAATGTAAGAAAGTCTACACATGGTCCCATGTAAGGTTTTTTCCTACATGCCCTGCGGGGCAAGTACTTGCCCCCTCTAAAGTTCTACTTGCCCTGCCTAGGGGGTATACGGTTGATGGCAGGGCAGCATGTGGGCAAATTATAGCCCACCCAGTGCAACGTACCAGTTGTAATATGTGATGGTTGGAGTAAGGAGTAGAAGTTAAGAAAATTGGGTAAAATGTAGGTAAATAGACATTTTTCTTTACTTCAGGTACAAAACTGAATAGTAATAATACATGTTTTCGGTCGGTGATGACCCCGAATAAGCCAACCAAATATTTGCAGTACATGCCATCAAAATCACACTCCAAGGATTTCTAACAAGTTGGCAGCCCTGTTGTTCAAATGAAAAACATCTGTGTCATTTTAGATTTCTTTGGCTATTCAAAAATAGTAGATCTATAAGCTCGAGCTTGTAGATCTGGGGGTTAGATATGTATTTGGCCGCAGACCCCCATCGTAAAAAAAGTTTTGTTCAAAGGACCCCCAAGAAGCAAAGACTTGAGTTACAAATGTTCGCTTTAAAAAATATATATTCAAACATTGGCAAAAAAAAACACGTTATAAAAAAGAACAGCAGATATACAAGCTCATAGCGCGGCACTCGGGGAGTACTTCCGGGGCAGCGCCATGTGAGCACGCGTTTTGGTTGAGCTCCGAGCCGGTATTGTGCATAATGTAAATATTTTACCAGTTTGACCACAAATCTACCACAAAGTGTGTGAGAACACTCAACAGAGACATTGAGATCTTTTTGTTTTGCCTTCGTTGTAAAAACTGCAGCCTACGATGCCTAAAAATCCAAAAGCCGGCCCCGTTGCTAAGGCTACACCGGCTAAAGCTAGCTCGGATGATAATGCTTCACCGGCTGGAACTAGCTCGAATGCTAATGATACACCGACTGTGGCTAGCTCGAATGCTAATGTTACACCGACCAAAGCTAGCTCGGATGCTAATGCTACACCGACTGGTGGGATGGAGGCTATCCTCCAGGCTATCGCTAAGCTGAGGACGGAACTGCTCGACAAGGGGGAGGCTCAGTCGGTCGAGATCAAGACCCAGGTTGATAATCTCAGGGCGGAAATTAAACAGGCTAACGATAACGCCAACGCTAAGTTTGTGGCCCTGGAGACACGTTTCGCAGATCTGGAAACTGCCGCTAACGACCAGTCCGATAGGATCACTGAATTGGAGCGACAGTTGGTCGTGGTTCTGAAAGAGCTGGCAACCCAGAAAGCCCGAGCCGAGCAGTTGGAATCCAGGGGGCGCCGTTTTAATTTGAGGGTCACAGGGGTCAAAGAAGGCCGAGAAGATGGCAAGCGACAGACCGATTTTATATCCCAGTGCCTGAAGGACGCGTTTGGCCTCTCCAAGCTACCCACCTTGGATATTGCCCACCGCGTGTTACGCAAGAAGTCGAATGATGGAGACCGCGGTACACCGAGAGCGTTCATCGTCAGGTGCCACTACTTCCAAGAGAAAGAGGAAATCTTGAAGCTAGCCAGGCAGGGGAATCAAGTGACCACCGCCGACGGCGACGCAATCCGAGTGCATCAAGATTTTACGCAGGAGGTGGCCAAGCAGCGGGCTAAATTCAACGAGGTACGGGGCCTGCTCAGGTCCTGTGAAGGGGTCCGCTTTGGCCTGTGGTATCCTGCGGAATTAAAGATAACAACGAAGGAAGGCGAATTCAATTTCAAGGATCCTGCAAAGGCGAAGGAATATATACAGAAGAATTTGAATCCCAAGGAGACGGAGTGACGACGGGACGAGGAATAATGGTTATTTTGTTACGATGATTTAGTGTCTCTTTCTTTTTGAATAAGCCCAATGGATGTTATGCTCAGTGGACGGTACAGAAGGACTTAAGCTCCATGGACACTCTTTTTTTTTTCTTCCCCCGGCAGCTAAAGGTGTGTATCTATATGCTTGTTTTACTCTCTTTTTTTTTGGGAATGAACGCCAGCAAGAGGCATCTGGGTGCGCACTTTATCTATTTTGTTTTATATTTGCTCTTTGTGTCCAATTGGGAGCTGGCGAGATTTTTCGTTAAACATTACGGTGACTCTGGTCCGCTAGGCTCTGTATTCATGTTGTTTGGTGTTGTATTTTCTGGGCTGGGTTAGAGATTTCACGGAAATTATACAATGAAAGTGACGCTAACAAGGGGGTGTTGTTTTATTTTTAATTAACCTTGGGTAGCTGCTAACATTGTTTTTTTTTTCACGCCCCAAAAATCTATTTTATTTCTGCTATATTACACAGGGAGCGACGCTAACGAGGGGTGCTGTTTTTTGTTTAAAAAAAAAAAAGATACTGTTCAGTAGCTGCTAAAAGAAAAAGAGAGGTATTTTCACGCCCCAGTTTTTGTTTTTTGTTTTTATTTCGATGCTCTGTTGTTACACGACAGTGTCGTTTGTCTCGTGGGATGTAAAGTAAACATCTGAACAATATGACGTGCTGTGAATGACGCTGGTGGTGTTCATCTTGTATGGACGCGGTCAGCCCATAATAATGGAATAATGTTATTGCATTTAGCTATATATGGTATCACTTTGCTCTGAAGGCTGCAGTTTATTTACCTATTTTTGTGTGAGAAACGGTCTATTTGTACGGTGTTAAACAGAGCGGGTCGTGTCTGTTATGTAGACGCGGTCGGCTCGGCTCGTATGTTGTCGTTGCATTCACATGCAGCGTTTTATTTTGAAGGACGTTTCCTTACACCTTTGACTTCCGGGGTCAGGCTGAAGAGAGTCTTTGCAAGAGGGCACCCATGGTGTTGGAGTGCCCTCTGCTGGGGTGTTCATTTATTTAGATAATTTGCTTTGGCTTCCGGGGTCGGGGGTCAGGCCAAAGAGACTCCTGCCAAGAGGGCGTCTCAGACTCCGCTGGAGCGCCCCCTGCTGGAGTATTCAGTAATTTTTTTTGGTGAAATTTTTTTTTTACCAATTTTTTTTTTTAAATCATATGCAATAACATGCACGTCATGCTGCTGGTAATCCAGTGGTTGAATTCGATCAAGAGTGTTTTCAGTTAACTATAGAAGTCAATAATTGATTGTGGTTAGACTGGTTTGTGTTATTTTTGTTTTAATATTGCATGGTTCTGGTGAGGCTCAGCCCCACAGGGTAAGCTTTGACTATGTTTTTGTTAGTTGAGGAAAGACAAGGAGGGGTCTATGCAGTCTCTCATTTGGGGAGGGACCGGCAGAGGGTTTTTGGGATGTTTTGTGTTTTGTGGTTGTTTTGTTGTTTTCCTTTATGTTTATCGTTCATGTCTTTAATGATGCATTGTTCTTGCAGAGAGTTACTGTCCACCAAGGGGTCCTGTGCTTGTGTTGTCTTTGACCAGGAGGTAATTTTATTATGCTCTTTACCAAGCTATGGCTGTACCTAATCCTATCAAAATTGGGGGGGCTACTACAAAATTCACGACTTGGAACGCCAGAGGGATTAACCATCCAGTGAAACGCAGTAAAATATTTGCACACCTATCAAAGTTGCAAACGGATATAGCCTTTTTGACTGAAACACATTTGCTTAATAAGAATCATAATATGCTGAAGAGGGGGGGCTTCTCTCAGGTCTTCCATTCCAAATTCAATGCCAAGTTCCGCGGTACAGCCATTCTTATACGTAGAGATGTGCAGTTTGTTCAATCAAAGGTGATATCCGGCAGTGATGGTCGTTATATTATTGTTCAGGGCCACCTGTTTAACATACCGGTAGTACTGACATGTGTCTATGCTCCCAATTGGGACAATGCTAAATTCTTTAGTGATTTGTTTTCTCTGCTTCCAGACATGAATAGTCATCATTTGGTTTTGGGGGGGGATTTGAACACAGTATTATGCCCCCTGCTGGACAGATCCAGAACAACACCTGGATCATTGAGTAAATCAGCTGAGACTATTAATGCTTTTCTCCAGGCATATGGAGTGATTGACGCATGGAGGTACAAACATCCGGGGACTAGAGAGTATAGCTTCTTTTCAGCACCACATCAGTCCTATAGCAGAATCGATTATCTTCTGATGGACAAGAGGCTCCTCCCATTTCTAAAGTCAAGCGAATGTGAGAGCATTGTTATCTCAGATCACGGTCCGGTTACAATGGCCTTAGGCTTTCCGAATAATGAGCCCCCGCAGCGAGTATGGCGACTAAATGCACAATTATTGTCAAATGAAGAGTTTGTTGATTTTATCAACTCCCAAATAGATTTTTTTGTGGAAACAAATAAAAATCCGGACACAAGCCACTGTAACTTTTGGGAAACAATGAAGGCGTATTTGCGGGGTCAGATAATAGCTTACAATGCCGGGGTGAATAAGAGACGGTCAGCACGCCTTAATGAATTGACATCTCTACTAAAGGATATTGACCGGAGACACTCGGCTTTGCCATCCACTGACCTCTACAAGGAGAGAATTATTTTGCAGACAGAGTTTGATATCCTGTCCTCCGGGGTGGTGGAAGAGCTCCATCTTAGATCTCGTCAGGAATTCTATGAGCATGGCGAACGAGCCAGCAAATTACTTTGTCACCAATTGAGACAGTCTGCGGAGGCGGGCCTTATTGCTGAGATTGATACTCCAAATGGAATAGTCACTGATCAAAAACTCATTAACGGTCAATTCAAGAAGTTCTATGAGGACCTCTACACCTCTGAGAAGGGTGGGGAGGTACAGATGGCCCAGTTTTTTGATAATCTTGAGTGGCAGACTCTAAGTGAACAGGACAGTTCTGATCTTGATCGCAATATATCTGGGGCCGAAATTGGCCAAGCTATTAAGAAAATGAAGTGTGGCAAAGCCCCGGGGCCAGACGGCTTCCCAATTGAGTTTTACAAAACATTCTCCCCCAAACTAATTCCTATTTTGGAAGATGTGTATGTAGAGGCATTGGAACGGAAGTCACTTCCCCCCACTATGACTCAGGCCACTATCTCAGTTCTTCTTAAAAAAGGGAAAGACCCTCTGAAGTGTGAATCATATCGGCCAGTCAGTCTACTTTGCTGCGATTATAAGATTTTGACCAAGGCCTTAGCCAGTAGACTGGAGTCCGTAATTCATACAGTGGTGCATTCGGACCAAACTGGTTTTATTTTGGGGCGTCAGCTTTTTGGCAACGTACGTAGGCTGTTCAATATTATCTACTCCCCTGAAGCCCCTCCCACAGCAGAGGTTCTATTATCTCTCGATGCGCACAAAGCATTCGATCGGATTCAATACGAATATCTTTTCACAGCTTTAGAGAGGTTTGGGTTCGGGCCCACTTTTCGAGCATGGATTAAGGTCCTATATACTTCACCACAGGCCTCAGTTCGTACTAATAAGATTATCTCCAGCTACTTCCAGATAGGGAGGGGCACTAGACAGGGTTGCGGACTGAGTCCCCTACTGTTTGATCTCGCCATCGAACCACTGGCGGTCGCTCTAAGGGGCGACACGGGCCTTACAGGTATTGTTAGGGGGGGCCAAACGCATAAATTATCACTCTATGCAGACGACCTGATCCTGTACTTGTCCGATCCCCATGTCTCCATCCCGAAAGCACTGGATATTATCTCAAATTTTGGCAAATTCTCTGGATACAAGATTAATCTCTCTAAAAGCTTGCTATTTCCGGTCAATGACTTAGGTCGAAGGATGTCGTTAGGAGTGTATCCACTGAAGGTAACTACTGACTCTTTCACGTACCTGGGAGTGACTGTTACGCGCAAATATGCTGACTTATTTAAGCTCAACTTTAAACCAGCCCTAGATAGGGCCAAACAGGATCTTGCTCGTTGGTCAACATTGCCTCTATCACTGGCTGGCAGGGTTAATTCAGTCAAGATGACAATTATGCCCAGGTTCCTATTCTTATTTCAAACAGTGCCCGTTTTTATCCCCAAATCTTTTTTCAAAGACCTAGACAAATTTATTTCAACTTTTATTTGGAATAAGACCACCCCGCGTATTAGAAGGGCATTTTTGGAAAGACAGAAAGAGGATGGAGGATTAGCACTTCCCAATTTTTTGCAATATTATTGGGCGGCAAACATCCATAAGTTGACGTATTGGATGGCTGCATCGTATGGGGGAGGGGGAATGGTCTGGGTGGACATGGAGGAACACTCTGCTCACCCTGTGTCACTATCCTCATTAGTGTGTGCTCCATTGCCACTCGGCAAAAAGCGCCTCACAAATAACCCCATGGTGATTGGTTCACTCCGTATATGGGCACAGTTTAGGACGCACTTCAAATATAAGCAAGCCTTGAACTGTCTCCCAATTATGTCTAATGCACTTTTCCCGCCCTCACTCATGGATACGGCATTCAAGTCATGGGCCATGAAGGGGTTAAAGCGGGTGAAGGATCTGTTTAAAAAAGGGTCACTTATGTCCTTTGAGCAGTTGGTAGGCGAGTATGACATTCCTCGTTCACACTTTTTTAGGTATTTACAGGTGCGGGGTTTTGTTAAGAAATATTTTGCTTCTTCTCTACTTCAACCAGACGGATGGCTTGATGAGTGGCTGGAGGGAGACCCAAACCAGAGGGGGATGGTGAGCTTAATATATAGCGATATTCAAGAGATGGCATCCCCATCACTAGACCGCATTAGGGAGTCCTGGTGTAATGATATGGGACTTGAAATCCCTGATATTTCCTGGCAGCTGGCAATTGAAAGAATACATAAGTCATCTGTTTGCATCAGACATGGACTACTTCAATTCAAAGTGTTTCATAGGTTACACTTCTCTAAGAGCAGACTTGCTGAGATTTACCCTAATGTTGACCCGACTTGCTCCAGGTGCCATCAAGCTCCAGCCACTCTCTACCATATGTTCTGGTCATGCCCATCATTATCACAATTTTGGCTTTCTGTTTTTGAGACCTTTTCTTTTATCTGTGACAAAGAGTTCTGCCCTAACCCCTTGGTTGCAGTCTTTGGTGTGGTTCCTAGTGAAGTGACTGTTTCTGGCGCCCAGTCTGATGCGGTGGCCTTCTCCTCTTTATTGGCTCGACGCCTTATCTTGCTCAATTGGAAATCAGCCAGTCCTCCATCGCATCGACGCTGGGTCGGAGATGTGATGGCTCATTTAAAACTTGAGAAGATAAAATATTCTACCAGGGGTTCTGTTGAGAAATTTTACAGGGTGTGGCAGCCATTTCTGGATTATTTTGATCAAAAATTCCCGGCTGGGGACACCTAGGTATGGGACGGTGAACTAATAATTTGACAATTTTTGTATGACAAGTGACAATCTGTATGAGAACGACATGTTTTTTGTTTGTTTTTTGTTTTTGTTTTTTACATTTTATTCTGTGTTTATTTTCTGATTTTTGTATTACTGTCTATTTACTTAAGGTATTGTTAACGTACGGTTAATGTATGGTTATATTCCTTTCTGTCCTGTAATGTATGTGTGTATTGTTGGTGTTAAAAAATCAATAAAAACAATTCAATAATAATAGCGCGGCACTCGGCACAAGCTATGAGCTTGTAGATCTGCCATTTTCACAATTGTTGCCTCTTTCTTATATTATTTGACAATTTGGCCACCTCTGGAAGAAGACGCTCTACTGGTCCTGAGGCACTTTCTCCTTCTCTGTTGATGAAGAAATGAGGCCCGTTATTTCAATGTGTACACTCAGGGATAACAATTACTTCCATCATGCATCCAAGAACAGTCCCCAAACTTGTTTTCAAGAACAAATGCAAATGATCACTTTGTGTTTTCTTTTCAATGAAAGGTTAAGCTTTCTTCCTTAATAGTGCCAAGTTACAATAGATTAAATGAAACTGGACTTCCAGTACGTGGACTTCAAAATGAAACCTGTGTTAACTAATCACATTATTAAGTTTCAGATAGTATTCAACAATGCAGACCTATTTTGAAATCTGCCTATAGTTTCTACAGGAAAGGAGTTATGTAGTAGAGAGAGAGAGAGAGAGAGAGAGAGAGAGAGAGAGAGAGAGAGAGAGAGAGAGAGAGAGAGAGAGAGAGAGAGAGAGAGAGAGAGAGAGAGAGAGAGACACACACAGACATTTTGACTGTACAGTACTTGTACCTGGTTGTCACGAGTCCACGAGGGGGGAGAACATACCTTTCCATATGCCCCATTTCTCCTATACACTCCTATACACAAACACAATAAAAACATCAGGTAAGACATTAGCCCAGCTCAACAGAGCCAATGTAAGAAAGTCTACACATGGAGACACTCATTACATGAAAATACACAACCTCTCACATAGACACTCATTACATGAAAATACACAACCTCTCACATAACCTAGACACACTTTAAAGAGATATTTCACTTTCAAACATGTTTGGGGTCATTTTAACGTCTACTCAGGCTTTTGTGTTTCACTCCAGACAGTGTTTAAGGTGTTTGAATCAACATTTAGATATTAATTTTAACAGACACGCCCCTTCCTATATAAACCTGTTGTAACTTCAAACTCCATTTTAATCATGATAGATTCATAGAAAACACCCATCCTTGGTTCTTTATATACAAAGTAAATGTAAGAAGTAATTGAAAAAGCACGGGCCCCTCACACATTAAGCCCGATCCATGCTAGAGTAGGAGAGACACAATGAAATCGGTCCGGGAGAAGTCCCCCGACCCGATTTTATTTCGACTCAATAAAAGTAATTTCATACTAATGTGACTCTGTGTGTGTGTGTGTGTGTGTGTGTGTGTGTGTGTGTGTGTGTGTGTGTGTGTGTGTGTGTGTGTGTGTGTGTGTGTGTGTGTGTGTGTGTGTGTGTGTGTGTGTGTTACTCTGAGGTGTACAGGGTTAGGTACACACACAATAGCAAATATATATCTGACTTTTTTTGTATATGTCATATTCATGTTTATATTAGACAAAGTTCTATATAACTAAATGTATTTGTTATTGTACTTATGTAAATTCAATACAGATGGTTTGTGGATTGTGGAAGAGAATTCAATGTATAAAGACAATATTGTCAAAAACTCAGTAGTGACCCCGAATAGGCCAACCAAAAATCACACTCCAAGGATTTCTAAGAAGTTAGCCCTGTTGTTCATAAGAAATTATTTATAATGTAAAACAGGGAATGGGCCAAGTTCTCTGATAAATGTCCCAAACTGATTAAGTATAACGCATAGTTTTCTTGGTACTCACTTTGCATAGGTTGAAATATTTCATTAATCCATATACCACGAGTCCCACACAGATGAACAGCAGACCACCAATGCCCCACCACTGGAAAACAACATAGTCAGTTAAGCAGTGGCACATACTAGTAAATATTACCAGGAAAACAACTGTTTGACCAGTAAAAACTGAATTAGGAAAATGACACGATAGTAGGCAAAAAGTCATCAGCATTGCAATATGTAAAGGTTTTTAACAGTGCGTATTTGAATGGCAGAGAAGGCGTAAAAGTAATAATTAATATGTTCAATTGCTAATTGAAATAACTTTTCAATCGTTACAGATCTTCAGGAATAGTGTTGATTTTGACAGCAATGTTTTATTCAATTTTAGTCATAGTATTTTGAATAAAATTCCATTTAGTTTTAGTCACATTTTGAAAATGTGTTTCTTTTTGTCTAGTTTTAGTCATCGTAGCTTAGTTTTTTTAGTGTTTTTTTTTGTCAGTGAAAAAAGGTAGTCGACGAACATCTTTCTTTGTAGTTTTAGTTGACAAAACACTGTTCAGGAACCAATTGAACAAGGAACATTTCCAGTGTAAGAACACTATTTATTTTCTAATGCCCTACGTTATGTGTCCTGCACCTGGACTTGACATTCGGATGTGCATGCATTTGTTTCTTATAGACAAGGCAATTTTATTTGTATAGTTCATTTCAACAACAAGGCAATTCAATGTGCTTTACACACAACATCAAGCAAAGGCAAATTAGAACAAATTAAGAAAGAAGTAAAATGAATAGATACAGTTAGGGTAGGTACACACTCTACGATATTTAGTCCGATTATGCTGTCGGGGACCTTTTTTGGCGATCGCCGCCAAAACCCCCGATCTGACGCAGATCGGGCTGTGATCGGCGAGGTTTTGGTCGCTGTGTGTGAAAGGCTCTGTGAGGGGATCCGGCCACAATAATTAAGCTCGGCGATGCGTTCCCGAGGGTTTCTGGATATCTAGCAGGTTTGATATTATGCTCTGTCGCCAACTGGACACCATACAATGTAAAAGGGGCTGCGATCACTCTGCAAGGAGATGCGCACTACAGCCAATGAGAGCACATTACAGCCAGCCACCGTGGCTATGGTGGGTCACTGGACCTGACCACAACAAACATATGCCCTGCATAGTTACGGGCCAGTCCTGTATTAAGTTAAACATTATTATAAAACAGAATTAGAGTGAGCGAGCGTGTTCGAGGGGGATGTTTATTTGAGAGGAATACAGAGAGAGAGAGAGTAAGAGAAAGAGAGAGAGAGAGAGAGAGAGAGAGAGAGAGAGAGAGAGAGAGAGAGAGAGAGAGAGAGAGAGAGAGAGAGAGAGAGAGAGACGGAGAGCGAGAGCGAGAGAGCGAGCTGTGTGTATGTGTGTATGTGTGTATGTGAGAAGCCTGTCTGAAATGTTGCCAGATTTTGCGAGAGAAGGAAGCAATCAAATCTATGAAAACAAGCCCAACATACTATAGGCCACATGAGCACTTCAAACCTATACAAATACATTGCATATTTGAAAATAGCTAATCTACAAGATCACAACGCGTCGCAGCTATTTTCAAAGAAAAATCTTGAAAAAATGTAAAAATTGTGGAATATTTTCCAAATCCACACAAATCTTGTATGGGTGTTCTATGGCACAACATATTTTCAGAAGGGGGGGTCTGCGGACAAATACATATTATGTGTTGTTTAAACCATTAGGAAACAAGGCCAAAACAGCAACTACACAAATAAGCCCCCCCCAAAAAAAAAACGCAACTCGCAATAACCAATATTTACAAGCAACTCTACAGAAAAACAAGCTCAAAGTCGCTTATAATAAGCGGACATGGCAACATTGTTTCTGAGTTGCATTGAGCACTTTTAGGCTGGTTGACTTGTTTCAGAGAGAGAGAGAGAGAGAGAGAGAGAGAGAGAGAGAGAGAGAGAGAGAGAGAGAGAGAGAGAGATACAGAGAAATAAATAATTGATTATTTTATGTCAATCAATAGCGTCCTGTCTCGGTCTCGTACATCACGGCTCACGGGAGCTGTGCACGTTTTCGTGTGACGTTGGTTAAAATGAATCCTAGTGAACTATCCTACAGTGTGTAATCCCTTGTCGGCGACCAATCTATAGTGTGAAAACCACAGCGATATATGACAGCCGATGTCAAGAAATAGACTCCTGTAGTGTGTAATGCTTAACGATCAGATGACTCCCCGGCCAATTTAAAAGTCCTGCTGTGTGTACCTACAGTGTAGAGCAGTTACAGTTACAGTATAAAGGAGGTATTGAATTTACCTGTGAAAAACTGTAGAACTCTTGTGACGCTTTTATACACTGTTGACGTGCTACGGGAACCGTCTTGTTGTGGACAGTGCGGAGACAGACCTGATCTATACCGGGATCACACCATTGCATTTGTGAATTCTCAATAAACACATATGTACCGTTCCAGTCGGTCTTAGCACAAGTAATGTACCGGCCATCGAGAAACATTATAGTCAGCCAAATGACGGCGGGGACGAAACACGAGACCAATGTGCCAAACCCGGCGAGAGTTAAAGATGGACACCCACGGTCGTTGGGGCCCTTGGGCTTCATCTTGAAGATCAGCATCAGGAAAAAGGACATGATGGCAGGAATGACCAATAAGGCAGATGTAGACCATACACCCGGCAAGTCTCCAACACAAGGACAGTTGAACTGCATCCCAACCAAATACTCCAGGCCCATGAGGACGAAGGTGAAAGATGCATTTGACGCCACAGGACTGTTCTTGAATACATCATCCAGCACGCCAAACCACTTCTTCTTCTGTTGTTCTGTTGTAGCACTGGCTTCAGTCATCTTGATCGTAAACGTCTGGCTAGCTGACTAGTATACTTTCTGACCCTGCATCTTTCATATGCAGCCTAGTACGTCCACGTCATACTGGATTGAAATTCGTCAAATGCCACACTTCCACTGTCATTGGTTTTGAACAGAGGAAGAGGGTGTCATCTGTTATGACATCTCAGCTCATTGGTCGATGAGGGGTTTCAGGCGGGGTTGCATTTCGTACAGACACACTGGAGGAAGTGGTTGAGTGGAGGGAAGTTGTTCTACTGAGCTGCAGTGATGGAAGAAGTACTCACATGTACTTAAGTAAAAGTATCAATACCCTATTGTAGAAATAGTCTGTTACAAGTACAAGTTTGGAATTAAAAATGTACTTCAGTAACAGTGCAAAAGTATTGGCATCAAAATGTACTTAAAGTACCAACTGTAAAAGTGCTCATTATGCAAAAGGTCCCATTTCACAAGTTTTCACAAGTTTAAGATATATTCAAATCCTTTGAAAATAACAGATCTACTAGCTCACAACACGTCGCAATGCGGCGCCTTGTCAGCTCGGCTATTTTCAAATTACAATTTTGAACATGCCTTTTACAGACTTCTACATTGTGGTATTGATACTTCTACTTATGAAAAAGTGCCAGTACTTTTTCAACCACTGCTAATAAAACACATTTTACCATGAATGCAGGGTTCAATGATAAGGTTTTTTACTACTAGCCATGCCTAGGCTATACTGTAGGTTACCGTTGCCAGATGTGCAGTGCAGATTTCTCCCCTCATATTTCTAACTATCGGGGTGATTCTAGGATCAGATGTTTAGGGGGCTCTGCCCCCTTAAAAGTATTATTTTTACAATAATACTTTTAATGAATTACTAATATCACAAGTTTTACACCACAAATGTGAAATGTGAAAAAAATAATCATTCAAATGTCATACAGTTGCATTTTTATGCACAGTCTATCAGTGAAGATTCAACCATAATTGTTCCATATAGGCACAGCGCAGAGCAACATTCACATCGCCTCTGTCGAGTGGAAACCTCATTATGTCCAAAACTGTTACTTTTCAGGATTCAAATTCAAATATATAGTCTCAGTCAACTTCTCATCTCTCCTGGCACACTGTGGGAGCTAATAGTTCTGTGGGAGCTCATATTTGTGTATTTTGTATTTGTGTTATTGTTAAATTGATCGTTTAGTTACTTTGATCAGTTAGGATCCTTGGCCTCATGTTTTTTTGAGTCCTTGGCCTCATGTTTCATTAGCTTAGGGTTCTTAGATGCGTATTTTCATAGAAATAAAAACTAGAGGGGGGCAAAAATAAGTTAACAATGCATCACATCACAACTGTTGTGAGCTTGTAGATTTGCAGATAAATAGAAAAATAACATTTTTTTTGCCTTTAATGCCATGTGTAATTATGTTTGCATGAAGTGTCAATCTAAAATCAGATGAATCTGACAAGAAAAAAAGATAAGTACACATTCAGAGGTGGAGGAAATATGAATACCTACAGCGTTGTGCGCCACTGAAGCCATTCTCTGCTTCACTCATTTCCCTTCAACCTAACTATAACTCTAGGCCTTGCAAAGAGCACCTGCCTCTCTGCAACCACCATCTCTGCAGGTCTCTGTACAAACATAATCTGAACAGAGAATGCTCTGTTTCCTATGTCAGCTGCAGTATGAGTTTGCATGTAAGGAGTTATTAACCCCATAACCCTGGGGCTATTGATGCCACTGTATGACATAAATATATCATAGTCAGCTAATATAATAGTGTTTTTTTGTTTTTGTTTGTTTTAATAGATACACGTTTTAGATTGGCTACAGCTGTTGTGGTGTTTACCCTGTAAGCTAAACTCTCTCTTTGCTCTTGTCTAATGTATTAATGGCAAGTGTTTTTGTTGTATTATTATCAGATCAGCAGTAGTACAATATGTTATACCGTAGTGCTTTCTGCACAGTAGCACACTGCTAGTACGAAGCGGGACCTCAACTCAGAGCTATCGTGGGGGTGGGGTTCCAACCCATGGGCTAACACTCAAACAGATGTTGTGTTATTGGGCATAGTTCTGGTCATTTTGATTGAGTCCTTGGCCTCATGTTTCATTAGCTATGGGTTCTTAGATGTATATTTTCATACAAATAAAATAAAAACTAGACCGTGGCAAAAATAAAAGTGACCACTTAAGCCCTTCAAAAAGAACAAAAAGAACATTTCTTATTGCGAACGCGGAAGGAGCCCAAGTGGAGCTTACTATGAAAGTCTGCTCGGCTTGTGTGTGTGTGTGTGTGTGTGTGTCTGTCTGTCTGTGTGCAGTGCACTGCCTGGGTGCGGCCGACAGAGGGCGCCAGAGTGCAGCTACAGTCAAAACACAAACACACACACACACACACACACACAGAGTCCGTAAATACACAATATTTTCGAGCTGCGTTCGCTTCCAGCGTTCGCGCGTCTTACTTGTCTACAAGTTCACATTGCATCACATCACAACGTGTTGTGAGCTTGTAGATTTGTAGATGAAAAGAAAAATGCCTTTAATGCCATGCCCAATATGTTTGCATGAAGTGTCAATCTAAAATCAGAAGAATCTGCACAAAAAAAAATAACTAAACATTCAGAGGTGGAGGAGACATGAATAAAAGCCAAATGTGAATGCTGAGGGGTGGCCATTGCCGGGAGGCATGCGTTAATCCGACACTAGCGTACTGCACCCGCCATTGCCATGCACTGGATCCCCAAATGACACCGCTGGGGTCCTCTCTAAAATATATGTACTGTATAGAAATGTATTTGTTTACTGATGAAAACTGAAAATCCAAAAGTAATTTACTATAGTAGAAAAAAAAAAGATTTTCCCAAAAGCATCAAGTAAGTAATATATGTCTCATTTTTTCTGTTTTGCTGATATTGATTGTAAGTGCATAAACATAATGCATTTAACACAATGTGAGGTGACAGCAGCCCAGTAGGAAATAAAATGTTGGTGGTTGATTGAAAATGCCTGTGGCGGTGTGGCGGTGTAGAAGACAGCGAGGAGAGGAAGTGGTCACACAGAGTAGCACGTAGATAAGTTTAGTTCCAAGAAATTGTGCCGCTTTCTACCTACAGCCTCATGCGCCACTGAAGCCATTCTCTGCTTCACTCATTTGCCTTCAACCTAACTATAACTCTAGGCCTTGCAAAGAGCACCTGCCTCTCTGCAACCACCATCTCTGCAGGTCTCTGTACAAACATAATCTGAACAGAGAATGCTCTGTTTCCTATGTCAGCTGCAGTATGAGTATGCATGTAAGGAGTTATTAACCCCATAACCCTGGGGCTATTGATGCCACTGTATGACATATATATATCATAGTCAGCTAAAATAATAGTGTTTTTTTTGTTTTTGTTTGTTTTAATAGATACACGTTTTAGATTGGCTACAGCTGTTGTGGTGTTTACCCCGTAAAGTAAACTCTCTCTTTGCTCTAGTCTAGTGTATTAATGGCAAGTGTTTTTGTTGTATTATTATCCGATCAGCAGTAGTACAATATGTTATACCGTAGTGCTTCCTGCACAGTAGCACACTGCTAGTACGAAGCGGGACCTCAACTCAGAGCTATCGTGGGGGTGGGGTTCCAACCCATGGGCTAACACTCAAACAGATGTTGTGTTATTGGGCATAGTTCTGGTCATTTTGATTGAGTCCTTGGCCTCATGTTTCATTAGCTTAGGGTTCTTAGATGTATATTTTCATACAAATAAAATAAAAACTAGAGCGTGGCAAAAATAAAAGTGACCACTTAAGCCCTTCAAAAAGAACATTTCTTATCTACAAGTTCACATTGCATCACATCACAACGTGTTGTGAGCTTGTAGATTTGTAGCTGAAAAGAAAAAATGCCTTTAATGCCATGCCCAATATGTTTGCATGAAGTGTCAATCTAAAATCAGATGAATCTGCAAAAAAAAAATAAACTAAACATTCAGAGGTGGAGGAGATATGAATAAAAGCCAAATGTGAATGCTGGGGGGTGGCCATTGCCATGCACTGGATCCCCAAATGACACCCCTGAGGTCCTCTCTAAAATATATGTACTGTATAGAAATGTATTTGTTTACTGATTAAAACTGAAAATCCAAAAGTAATTTACTATAGTAGATTAAAAAAAAATGTTTTCCCAAAAGCATCGAGTAAGTAATATATCTCTAATTTTTGCTGTTTTGCTGATATTGATTGTAAGTGCATAAACATAATGCATTTAACACAATGTGAGGTGACAGCAGCCCAGTAGGAAATAAAATGTTGGTGGTAGATTGAAACTGCCTGTGGCGGTGTAGAAGACAGCGAGGAGAGGAAGTGGTCACACAGAGTAGCACGTAGATAAGTTTAGTTCCAAGAAATTGTGCCGCTTTCTACCTACAGCCTCGTGCGCCACTGAAGCCATTCTCTGCTTCACTCATTTGCCTTCAACCTAACTATAACTCTAGGCCTTGCAAAGAGCACCTGCCTCTCTGCAACCACCATCTCTGCAGGTCTCTGTACAAACATAATCTGAACAGAGAATGCTCTGTTTCCTATGTCAGCTGCAGTATGAGTATGCATGTAAGGAGTTATTAACCCCATAACCCTGGGGCTATTGATGCCACTGTATGACATAAATATATCATAGTCAGCTAAAATAATAGTGTTTTTTTGTTTTTGTTTGTTTTAATAGATACTGGTTTTAGATTGGCCTTTTAGTCCTGACCGAGCTTGTAGATCTGCTATTTTTGAATAGCCAAATAAATCTAAAATGACACCTTGTGTTCATTTCTTATGAACAACAGGGCTGCCAACTTGTTAGAAATCCTAGGATTTGGATGTATTATTATTATTATTCAGTTTTGTACTTGAAGTAAAGTAAAAATGTCTGTTTACATACATTTTTCCAATTTTCTTAACTTCTACTCTTAAGTAGAACTTTAGAGGGGGCAAGTACTTGCCCCACAGGGCATGTAGGAAAAACCTTACATGGGACCAAAGACTTTCTTACATTGGCTCTGTTGAGCTGGGCTAATGTCTTCTGCTTTTTTATTTTGTACGTGTATTAGGAGTACGAGGAGATTGAGATGAAAGAGATCTTGTGTGATGACCCTCCAGGAAGGTATGTTCTCGAACACTCCCCCCCTTCTCTCTCAGCCTTTGTCCATATGCTAGCTGTATGTCCCCTAAATGTCTCCCTCCCTCTCTTTTTTTCCCACAAGTTTTCAAATGTGTCCTCTGCCTGCTGCAAGTGTCCAACTGCACCTCAATAATTCAAGGGATAATACAATTGTAATCCTATCCTAAAGTGAGCTGTTCAACATAAATTGCATTCCAAAAAAAGGACCAGAGGTTTAATCAAATGTCTGACAAGTAAGATGACAATGACTTAATGTCAATCACTATACACCTCAGACTACAGATGGGCACTAGCGGAATGGATCTGTGTGTAATACATGTACTGAACTGTGTGTGTGTGTGTGTGTGTGTGTGTGTGTGTGTGTGTGTGTGTGTGTGTGTGTGTGTGTGTGTGTGTGTGTGTGTGTGTGTGTGTGTGTGTGTGTGTGTGTGTGTGTGTGTGTGTGCGCGCGCTACTATACACAGTGTAGGTATACAGTGTGTACTATATGTTGGTACATCAGTGTAACAGTTCAGTAACACATTGTACTGAACTGTAGCAACTCAACCTCATTTTAATCATCATCTAATTAGATGTAGCAGCTTCCCACACAGTGTAGAGGCAGGACAGGCGGTCGCCTGCCCAACTAAGATCTCCCCTCCAGGGACGTGCACAGATAGACTCTAGGTGGTGCTACAGCAGCAAGTCTTTTTTTTTTTCAGTTTACAGCAGGGGTCTTCAACAGGGGGCCCGGGACCCCTAGGGGATCCTCAGAGTTACTACATGGGGTCCGCCAAATCTTTTTGTGATATGATGTTTCTTTTTACCATACCCACTCAAAACCTAACATCCCTTTTCTGAGGAGAACTTTAGCCAAAAACAGCAGATCTACAAGCCCACAACGCCTCGTGCTGCGAGGCGTTGTGGGCTTGTAGATCGGCTATTTTTGGCAAAGAGGTATAGGTGTAGAGGGAAAAAAGAGCAGACCAAGTAAACAAAAAAAGTATCATTTACTTGAGTACCTGCCCCTCAAAATGTCTGTGCACGCCACTGCTCGCCTCCCCTAGAATTAAACCCAACTAACCCGAAAACGTGTCATTGCGTGCTTAATGTTCTCAAAGTCACACATCCAACAAGCTTTGAACTGACCAGATTGGACCTTCCGTTACAGAGATAATGGCCAAAACATCTTGAAAACGGCCACTTTCGCCGTTTTTTATTGTCGATTTTCGAGGGGGGGGGGGTTTAAAAAAAAAATCATTCCTGGGACGCTACTGTTCCCACAATGTGTCATGTCACTATTCTGTACATTCTTTCTAGATGTATGTGTGTAATTGTATTTTACTTCAAAATTAATCAATCAATCAATCAATCTGTGTGTGTTTTGGCAGAGTGGACAGAATGGAAAAACAACTGACTGAACAGTTCACTGAACAGTTCACTGCACAGCAGACTGAAATCAGAATCGTTGACGAGAGACAGAGAGCTTTGGAGACCAAGGTAACGTCCAGATGTGTATTCAAATCTCGTCTCTCCTCAGTGTCTGTTCCTATACGGATAAACATTGTTCTGTTTGATCTGTAATGAATCCTCATAGAACAGTTTACTACACATGTTGTCCACCATTCTGTCAAAGAGTTTTATCATTTAAATGTTGACATGCATGTTTTTACTGTTTGTGTCCACTAGGTGGAGAATTTCTCTGACGCTCTCGCCCTGTGTGATCTGATTGTACTAGAACAGTTCAAACATTCAGTCCCTGAGCAAGTGGCCGTGTACATTCGTGAGCAGAAGGCACAGACTGCAACTGAGGCTGCGGCGCTTGCAGACACGTTGGCGCATAAAGGGTGTGGGGACAACCGTAGCTATGCTGGTGGGTTTACTGGTAACCTCAGTTGAAATCACTGCTAAAAAATGGTCGAAATCACTGCTAGAGAGCGGTAAAAATCTTCTATTATGGGGGTCCCTGGCATATCTTTTCAAATGGGGGTCCGCGGGCTAATAAGTGTCTATTTGGGGGTCCTTGGCACAAAAAAGTTTGAGAACCACTCTCCTAGACAACCAACATCCCAGGTCTTGCCCAGGTTGTTGGGGAAAAGTAATTCCCTGGCAGGACCAGTGGGGCTTGGAGTTCGGAGCACAGGAGTGGACCGAGTGGTCGTGCTGTACATGACTCCGGTCATGCCTGTCATTTCTGTCATCAGCAAGGACACTGGAAAAAAAGAGTGTGCTATGCTTACGTCATGTAATGAGAATACCTCAGCAAGGCCGAGAGAAACATGGAAAAAGTTATTGGAAAGAACGTCATGTGGATGCTTTATTTAGGGCCCTATAAATTCATTGAGTGGGTGAGGCATAATAATGGAGATGTGAGCTGGGGGGGAGGGTAGTTTCAAATAGGGTTTGTTTTTGTAAGTATGTACACATGTATAGTATGTTTTGTTTGATTGATGTACTTGTTTTAGTAAGACATGAGAAACAGTACATGGAAGTACAATTCACAATACAAGGTCTACTAAACTGGAAGACTCCTAAAGCACTAAGCTTGTTTAAAATGAGATCCCATGCACACACATCATGATGACATATAAGAGACAGACAGATATACACTACTATACAGAACATCATACATATCAGCTTACAGGTTACTGATTACATGACTGACTGATTACATGACTGACTGCTTACGTATTTATAGGGGGGGGGGGGGGGGGGGTGACAGCCCCCTGGGGCCTTTGACTGTGTAGTGTGTGAGTGTGAGTGTGAGTGTGTGTGTGTGTGTGTGTGTGTGTGTGTGTGTGTGTGTGTGTGTGTGTGTGTGTGTGTGTGTGTCAGTACTGCCTAACCAGATTCTATTGCAGTGCTGGTTTGGAGGGGAAGGGGAGACACCTAGCCATTGTCTCCTCAGACACTATAAAAGACCTGCTCTACAATGCTCTGTCTCTATCAGTCCTCAGGCTACAGGCAAATTCAGATCAATTGCTCCAGCCACTGAGGAGAACCGGGCAGAACATTTTTGGTCTCACCACCCACCACTACAGAGTTTTTTTTTTCTCAAATTATAGGAGGATTTGTTAATAAACGTAACCCTTATTTATGCATTACCTCCGTGTCGTTTGCCCTTTTTTGTTATGGCCTGTGATATCCTTCCAGCGTCATGTGTTCATTCACTCTGCACCTGACTGGATGTCAGCTGTGGATGCAGTATGAGGCATGAGCATATTATCGTGTCATATCACCAGACCCTTTTGGGGTTCTTGTTGCTATGTACAGTATATAGCAACATACATTTGTTGGATTTTGTTACAGGTAAGGTCTAAATGGGTTAATGCAAACTTGAGAGCCCACCTAGGAAACCAAACCATGGTTCGATTCCAGGACTCAGCATTGTGTCAGTGGCGTGCACAGACATTTTGAGGGGCAGTTGCAGAACCGCCGGCTGCCTTAGTAGTGTGAGATTTATAGAAGAAAATTGCAACGCACATTTTGGGGAATTGTTAATATATTAGAAGCTTTTAATCCAGAATTGATCGATGTCACCATGGGCTACATACTGTAAACCAGGGGTCTTCAATGTTTTCAGGCCAAGGACCCCCTAACTGAGACAGAGATGAAGCAGGGACCCCCCTCTATATTGTATAAAATTGTGTTTAAGATTATACTTTTTTTTGTGTACTTGGTCTGCTCCTTTTTCCCTCTACACCTAATACCTCTTTGCCAAAAATAGCCGCGTTGTGGGCTTGTAAATCGGCTATTTTTGGCAAAATTTCTCCTCAGAAAAGGGATGCTAGGTTTCGAGTGGTTATGGTAAAAAAGAAAAATCATATCACATAAAGATTTGGCCGACCCCTTGTAGTAACTCTGAGGACCCCCTGTTGAAGACCCCTGCTGTAAACTGAAAAAGAAAAAAAAACGTTTTTTCCCCTTTTTTTCAAAAGGGCACTTCTGGTCAAGAGGGCAAAGGGCAGTGGCTCTAGCACCACCTAGAGTCTATCTGTGCACGTCCCTGGAGCCCACCTAGGAAACCAAACCATGGTTCGATTCCAGGACTCAGCAATATGTGGACTCAGCATTGTGTTGAAGTGTCCCTGAGCAAGGCACTAAACCCCTAACTGCTCCCCGAGTGCTGCACTAATGGCTGCTCACTGCTCCTGTAGGATTAGTGATGTGTCGTTCATGACTGATTCGTTCAAAATAACTAGTTCATTGCCGTGAACGTGAACGAGCTTGTTCACTTTCTGAAACTGTTATGTTCACGCTATCAGTGGCGTGCACAGACATTTTGAGGAGCAGGTGCTCAAGTAAATTATACTTTTTTTTGTTGACTTGGTCTGCTCTTTTTTCCCTCTACACCTATACCTCTTTGCCATAAAATAGCCGATCTACAAGCCCACAACGCCTCGCAGCGCGAGGCGTTGTGGGCTTGTAGATCTGCTATTTTTGGCTAAAGTTCTCCTCAAAAAAGGGATGCTAGGTTTCGAGTGGTTATGGTAAAAAGAAAATCATATCAAATAAAGAATTGGCGGACCCCCTGTAGTAACTCTGAGGATCCCCTAGGGGTCTTGGACCCCCTGTTGAAGACCCCTGCTGCAAACTGAAAAAAAAAACACGTTTTTTTTTCTTTTTTTCAAAAGGGCACTTCTGGTCAAGAGGGCAAAGGGCAGGTTCTCTAGCGCCACCTAGAGTCTATCTGTGCACGTCCCTGCACGCTATAGTTCATGCCCCCCATCCCCTCCCCCCGTACACAGGACGGGAGGGCGGGCTGTACGCACAACGTAATAATAACGCTCCCGCGATAGTGTTTTTTCCCTAGAAAATAGCGCTACTGAACGAGAACGTGAACAAATCATTTGAACGAATCATTGCCGTGAATGTAAACTAAATCGTTCGTCCACTGAAATGATTTCCCCCCCCCATCACTACATGTGTACAAATGTACAATGCAGAGGACAAATGTCACCTATATACAAATATACAGTGACAAACCCCCCCCACCCCGAGGTCAGAGAGATCATTTTCCAGAAACAACCCCGCCCCCTCCATGACTGACAGTGACACCATGTGATCTGAAGAGGTGCCTCCCTGTTGTAATGTCTTTTTAAGAGATTGCACTTTTTCAAGTGACGGTAAAATGATATACAAGAGAAGATACATACTGAAGAAAGAACAAACAGAGAGACAGACAGAAGACGGACGTTTTGTTTTGGAAACTTCTGACAAGAGTGAGTAGAAAGAAAAAAGCAACATTTATAATAATAATAATAATAATAATAATAATAACAATAATTAATAACTATAATAATAACTGCATTATTATTATTATTACTATTATTATAATTATCTTGACACTTTTTTTTACAATAGACAATCATGGACAAACACAATAGACAATGGGCAGCATATATCCCTGCCTGATTTAGTTTGGAAACTCATTTTGATGCTTTCTTAAATTATTCACCATTTGTTAATAAACGTACAGTAACTCTTATTTATGCATTACCTCCGTGTCGTTTCCCTTTTTTTTTGTTATGGCCTTGAGCCAGACCATAACACCTGGTAGCCTACTACATTGGTTCTCAAAGTGGGGTCCGGGGACCCCCAGGGGTACTTGGGGGAGTTCCAGGGGGTCCCCAGCTAAATGATGGACAGGAACCAAATGGACCCTTATGGGTCTGTAACTCTGAGAGTGTACAAATGCATTTGTACACTCTCAGAGTCACACTAACATTGATTTTACAATATGGGTCCCAGAGATATAAATGCCATTAAATGGGGGTCCGTAGCCCTAATGCATGTCAAACTGGGGGTCCTTGAAGTTAAAATGGTTGAAAATCACTGCTAGACAGCCGTAAAAAATAATCTTCTCTTATGGGGGTCCCTGGCTTATCTTTTCAAATGGGGGTCCACGGGCTAATAAGTGTCAATTTGGGGGTCCTTGACATGAAAAACTTGAGAACCACTGGCCTACTAAACAGGTGAAACACCTGGACCATCGATATCCAGTCAGGGTCATGTGTTCATTCACTCTGCACCTGACTGCACTATGTCAGCTGTTGATACAGTATGAGGTGAGCATATTATCGTGTCATATCACCAGATCCTAATTTATAATCTGGTGAACCAATGCAAATGAGAGCCCGCCACTTAACCCATTTTGGGGGCGGGAACCCCTATTGTATACCTTTCAGGACAGGAACCACTTTTGGGGTTGTTGTTGTTGTTGTTGTTGTTATGTATGTACAGTATTATAGCAATATACATTTGTTGTAATGTTTGAATAAATATTTGAAGTTTTTCAGAAAACTTAGGTCAGGATTTCGAAGGCGTTTTTAGAATCGGCCACAGGTCTAAATGGGTTAATGCAAACTTGAGAGCCCACCTGGGAAACCAAGCCATGGTCTGATTCCAGGATCAGCATTGTGTTGAAGTGTCCCTGTTCAAGACACTGTTAGGATGCGAACAGTGACTTGGCAAGGGGGCGGGGGGACGGGTGGGGAGCGCAGTCAGGGCACAGACGGCTGTCTTGTTGAAGGACAACGGATGCACGCTTATGAGAAACAACACAAATAAAACATGGCAAAACAGTTGCGTGCATTACCGCAAGATGAGGATAAAGGAAACATTCAGTCTAAATGTTCAGTTTGCTAATTCACTACTACTACTTTTGTACTTGCAACTTTATATTTCTCTAAATATTATAAACTTACACGAAAGTCTAAGTACAAATATAATTTATGGAAAGGCTACTATAGGCTACAGTGAAGTCGGACTGAATGACGGAAACGTTTTTCTTTTTTACTCTCTTGGTGTTTTGTTGTAGGGGATTATCTGGCACATGTATCTGTTATGAAAGAGAAATTATACAACAGGTAGTTCCGACCAAGCAATCTGATTGGCTGAAATAGCTATCTAGCCGTGCTTCAAACCAGCATCATAGCACGGGCCTAATCACATTAATAAATCACTCCGCACTGAGTCCGCACCTGATTAGACCATATATCGCGCAGCTGTGCTGTATAGTCACGCTGTCCCACGGTAGGAAAACAAACAGACAGTAGCCTGACCCACCGCCGCCACTGGAGAACAAACAGCTATGCAAAATGGACTATGTTGTTAATTTTGACTTATTTGGTGGACTTACGGTTGATCAATGGTTAGAAGGTTACAAATATCCTCCTGTATAAAGTAAAACTACTCCCATTTCGTTAACAGTCCAGTGTATGTTATACTTTATCGTACAAAGGTATCGCACGGCGAAAATAGCCGATCTACAAGTTCACAACGCGTCGCCATCGTGACGCGTTGTCAGCTTGTAGATCAGTTATTTTGGCCACGTGACACGGTCGTACGACGGAGCATATAGCCTACTGGAATTCATTACACTGCGCAAGCATTGATAGCTCAGCTGTGTTGATGAGGGGTGCAGTACGTTAGTCCGACAGCGCATTCCGCCGACAGCGCAGCGCTCCGACGTTTCCAATACTAAACCCGAACCAAACCCGCACCCTAACCCTAACCGCACGCGGATGCCACATAGTCGGAGAAAAGGTCTGTCGGATTAACGCATGCCTCCCGTTGATGAGACGGTGCCTCAAACTCAAAGCGCTGCTACAGGGACTATTTAATGTCTCTCAGTCAAAAACTCTTCTCTTTACAGGGAAACGGACAATAGCGAAACATTCTTATGATTAATTGCCCCACAATATGAATACATTTGGATGTGTTTTGTTGGTAACTGTTGTATAATCCCAATATTACACGAGAGGGTGTGCTTTACCTTACATTATTGGCACTTCAGTGATGCGCGGGGAACTCGGCTTCATCTCGTTCCTGACCGCATCACTGGCGTGCCAATAATGACGGTAAAGCACACCCTCTCGTGTAATATTGCTTAATTGTATCATGAGTGAAACGGCTGTAGTCTTTGGGAAACCATAAACCTACGTAGGCCTACATGTAAATGAGTTGCCATATTTACATATCCTTACAAATGACAAATTCCTTACATTACAAATCCTTATAAGCTATATATTTCTGGGATGCATAGTAGCTGACGTGGCCATCCGTTGTCCGTCAACAACACAGCCGTCTGTGCGCCTTGACTTCTGTGCCCTGACTGCGCTCCCCACCTGCGCCCCCCCCCCCCCGCCGCGCCCCCATTGCCTGCAAGTCACTGGGAAAACGATGTTCGCTCCTAGGTTGGGTACAATGCAGAGGACAAATGTCACCTATATACAAAACACCCCCGGGGTCAGACCACCAGATCATTTTCCAGAAACAACCCCGCCCCCTCTCCTCTCCTCTTCTCTTCCCTTCTCTTCTCCTCTCCCCTGCCCCCCCCCCTCTAATCTCCATTCTCCCTCCCCTCCCCTCCTCTCCGCTTCTCTCTGCACACACGTCACGCCAGCATAAACGTTATGCGAAGCCCTGCCTCTCCTCTCTAAAGCTGAGAGTCCCATCACTGGGGAAAGAAGCCTAAGTATTAACCAGAGCACTTAGTCCATGGGCCAGACCAGAAGTCAGGGACACGTAAGGTGGCAAAATCTCTTTGGCACCATTTTGTTTGTAGGGTCCATATAAGTACTTTGAAACATGATAGCCTTTTCAAATGAGTAGCTTTAATACTTTTTTAGGACATTCATTTTTTTGCCATTATCTCCCCACACTATCTGCACAGTAGTCCTGTGCCTGGCCTATAGACCCGACTCTGTCACAGACCCTGCGATCCACAGACTTGGACCTCCTCTCTGTCCCCAAGGCAAACAAGTGAACCTTCGGGGACAGAGCCTTCAGTGTGGCAGCCCCCACCCTGTGGAACTCTCTCCCAATAGGAATTCGCCATGCTCCAACACTGGACTCTTTTAAGGCTGCCTTGAAAAGACACTTCTCTCAGGCTTATGGCTTATAGTTGTTTGTTGTTTTGTTTGCTTGTCTGTTAGTTGTTCATTGTTTTTGATGAAGCGTCCTTGGGTTTATGAAAGGCGCTATATAAATTCAAGCTATTATTATTATTATTATTGAAGTGAATGAAAGAGAGAAAATTAATTTGTTTTGACATGTTCTGTTAAAAAAAAAGTGGCACGCTTTCTTCACTGATAACTGTGACTCCACGTGGGAAAACTATCATGATCAAATATCATCTAGGGATATAGACCTATTCAAAATACAAAACTAGAATTTTCAAATGTTGCACTTGAGTGACCCCGCAAAAGTGAAAATGCTGTTCACATTGTATCACAACGTGAGGTGTTGTGAGCTTGTAGACAAGCCATTTGCTGAATGTTTGCTCCAGAATAGGCATGCTAGGATTCATGTGTGGTTCATAAGGTTCATAAGTGAAAGAAAGAGATTGAATAATGTTTTTTTCCCCTCTGTATGACATGTTCTATTCAAAAAAGGTTAGACGATTTTTTAAGGCTGATAACTGGGACTAAGCTACTACTTCGGAAGGGCTATCATGTTGAAATGTTATCTAGGGATATAGACCTTTTCAAAATACCAAACTAGAATTTGCAACCTTGAGTGTCCCTGATTAGTGAAAATTCTGGCCTGGGCCCATGGACTAAATGCTGGGCTGAAGCTGAACTCTCCCTACTTCTCTGTCCTCAGACCATAGAGACATGTCGACCTCATCATCTCCTCGACTTCAGCATGGTTGACCCCATGCTAGTAAAACATCCACACACACACGCACACACACACACACACACACACACACACACACACACACACACACACACACACACACACACACACACACACACACACACACACACACACACACACACACACACACACACACACACACACACACACACACACACACACACACACACACACACACACACACACACACACACAAACATTGATAGTTGTGGATTGCGTATTTTTGGGCTTGTTTCTAAAGTGTAGTTGCTTATTTGTTCTTGCTTCCTATAAAGAAAAAAATAATCAGTGGTTCTCAAAAATGTTCATGTTAAGGAAATTAATATGTATAAGATTTGTGTTGTTCAAAATGTTTAAAAAATCTTAAGCATTTGTCACTTTTTTCAATATATATATATATATGTTTTAAAATAAGAGATCTACAAGCTCACAACGCATTGTTGTGAGCTTGAAGATCTGCTATTTTCAAAAGCCTATGTGTATAGGTTTAAAGTGCTCATTTGGCCTATAATAATAGTCGCTTCTTTTGGAATAGTTTTCATAGAGCTGGTTGCTTATTTCTCTCGCAGACACTGATAAGACAGCTCTTCCCTTCCATTAAACTAACAACAAGCCCTGCTAAATAAAACAATGAAAGAAAATCTCACAATATATCCATGATACTTAAGATACCAATAACAGGCTGTGTCCCAGAAAGCTTTGGTCATAAACAAGAGGAAGAACAATGTCAGCTTGTAAAACTTATTAGGTCAACATATTATTCCCACAATGTTACCAAAGCTGTCTCTATCATTTTATTCACAAAGATCGGATAACATTTCCTTTTCTATTGTTGGATTCACATGGATCGGTTTGCATTGAAAAGGTTATTGTCTCCGCCAGTGTTACGCTCCGGCCTACGGGAACCGAGACGCAACATAATGGTGTGGAAGACCGCCCTTCCCAGCTCCCAAGAACCTGTTCTGTTCAAAAAAAGTGGCAAGCTTTCTTCACTGATAACTGTGACTAAGCTACCACTTGGGAAAGACGATCATAAGGCTGAACATTAACATGTCCGACGTTGTATGAATGATCTACATGATTAAGGTTATTTAAAAGAAACGCACTCTCCTCCTGGGTTCCCCCACCGTTCCCCCGTCTTGGAGAACTCAGCCCCTCCCTCCCCTCTGGAGGGAACGTCAGAAACCCTTTTCTCAATAATGTTGCCATTAATCACGGACTTAAACACAGAATGATCCTATTATACCACTAAAGGTCTTCAACTATATTTTACTAAAGCTTATCTGTGAATTTAGAAAAGACTAGTAAACATTTTATAATGAATCCTGTATGTATTAACTTAATTCTTGTCAGTCTGCTGGTTGAGAGAGCAGCTGTCCTAATGTCAACAGGCACTCTTGCATAATATTCTGTGGGAACAAAGAGCTCGGCCGGTGTGGTGTTTTAGATTCACACCTATAACAATAGACAGGATACTTAGAAATGTTATCTTGATTAACTCCACTGTAACAGACAACCACAGCTGAAATCCCCCAAATAGCAACTTTTTTTTAGTGTATTTTGGTCTCCTGATGTCATGAAACACTTTAACAGTTCCTGGGTTTATAATGTATTAATAAAGTAATTTTAGTCCATATTCTATAGCACAGGACCCGATACACAACATTTTCTCCAGAATAGGCATGCTAGGGTTCATGTGGTTAAATAAGTGAAAGAAAGAGATTGAATGATGGTTTTTTTCCCCTTTGTATGACATGTTCTATTCAAAATAGGTTAGACGATTTTTTCATTCTTTGTATCTATGGTTGGTGTCATTGAAGGCTGATAACTGGGACTAAGCTACTACTTGGGAAGGGCTATCATGTTGAAATGTTATCTAGGGATATAGACCTTTTCAAAATACCAAACTAGAATTTGCCACCTTGAGTGTCCCTGATTAGTGAAAATTCTGGCCTGGGCCCATGGACTAACTGATCAATAGTCTGTGGCAAGTTTAGAGGCAAGTGGAGTGATTGTGTGCTGACCAACCCTGGACAGGCATTTCAATTAAATAGTGGTAGGATAATGATCTTGACAAATGTTTTACAATAGACAATCATGGACAAACACAATAGACAATGGGCAGCATATTTCCCTGCCTGGTTTAGTTTGGAAACTCATTTTGATGCTTTCAGACACACATGACTGGACTATGTCAGCTGTTGATACAGTATGAGGAATGAGCATATTATTGTGTCATATCACCAGATCCTAATTTATAATCTGGTGAACAAATGCAAATGAGAGCCCGCCTCTTAATGCAAACTTGAGATCCCACCTGGGAAACCAAGCCATGGTTCGATTCCAGGCCCCAGCAATGTGTTGAAGTGTCCCTGAGCAAGACACTAAACCCATAACTGCTCCCGGACCCAGAGTGCTACACTAATGCTGCTCACTGCTACTAGGATGGGTACAATGCAGAGGACAAATGTCACCTATATACATACATACATACAGTGACACAAAGACTCCAAGGTAGGTTTACAGATCCTGTTCCAGAAACAACCCCGCCCCCTCCATGACTGACAGTGACAGCATGTGATCTGGAGAGGGGCCTCCCTGTTGTAATGTCTTTTTAAGAGATTGCACTTTCTCACCCCACTTACTGTCCCTTCATTCTGAGGTACAGGTGTACATGTTGTGCTTTTCTGCATAAGCTTCTTTTTTGTTTTCACTTTAAAAGTTGATAAATTAAGTGACGGTAAAATTACAAGAGAAGAGACATACTGAAGAAAGAGCAAACAGAGAGACAGACAGGAGACGGACGTTTTGTTTTAGAAACTTCTGACAAGAGTGAGTAGAAACAAAAATGCAATAATTAATAAATGTAATAATAATAATAACTGCATTATTATTATCATAATAATAACAATACTTATTATTATAATGATCATGACAAATGTCTTACAATAGACAATCATGGACAAACACAATAGTCAATTAGGACTATATTCAACGATATGATAAACAATTACAGACTTATTGTTGAGTCCAGGGGCGTCGCGTCATGAGGGCAAGTGGGGCAGCTGCCCGGCCAGTAAAGATCCTGCCTGTTCTATAGCTGCTCAAACTCCTGGGCTAGATTCGCCAGGGGAAAAAAAATCAACAAAACAACATTAGCAGACCCTCACCCTCTTCTGTTGTAACCAACCACAGCAAGTCACCTTTGTTTTCTATAGGCCGAATTGTACATAAGGGCCATTTGTAAACCGGTTTGGCCGCATTTGTTCTTTACTTGAGTATATCCAATTTCCAATACTTTTACTTCTACTCCACTATATCTCAGAGGCAAATATTTTACTTTTACTCCACTACAATTATTTGAAAACTTCAGTTACTGGTTACTTTGTAGATGTGTATTATTATTACAAAACATACAGTAACCACTTCAGCCCTATATCGGCCATTTGAAAATAGCCGATCTACAAGCTCACAATGCGTCACAAATCACGATTTGACGCATTGTGAGCTTGTAGATCTGCTATTTTCAAAAGATTTGTGTACAGTTGAAAACTTGAAATGGGATATTTTGTATAATGAGTACTTTTACTTTTGCTCCTTTAAGGACATTTTGACAAAAATCTTGACCCATTTCAGATTCTGCTTTGCCCAGTCAACATTAGCAGGGACAACGAAAAGAACTTGCCTTTTGGTGGCCGAGGGTCCACGGGGGTCCTCGTAGCAGCCGGGGGTCTACCGGGATCCCCGGAGTGCCACCCTACCTGGGTACCAGATGGGACGAGTGGCCCCCTCCCAGCTCAACGGTACCCCGTTGTCCCTTTCCGAGCCCCGGAGCTACTCAGCAGAGGGGGGTCCCAGGCTCGCCGGAACTGGGGCTCCTGGGGCGGGTGGAGACGGAGCTCCGAGGCGCACCTCCAGGGCTGGGAGGGGGCCACTATCCCTTACCACTGCCCGCTACCCATGAAATACGCACAAGGCTGCTGGCACTGCCCCTAAACGGTATTTTATGGCCGCACTACCCGCTATGCATTATACCGACTCTGTTGCATTATCCCTAAAATTGCTATCTTGCTCGCACGCGTTTGGGAAAGCGCATAGCGGATTCTAAAACCACCCGCTACGCCACATTCGTTTGGTAGAGCGCGTGTGCGCCTGTCGAGAGTCGGGCCGGAGCGCACAACGGCACAAAGTTCAGAGGCTCCCTCTCTCCTAATTCTCAATTAATTTCTGTGATTCTAATTTGTATTGTCAATTGTATTTATATAAGATGATAGTCTATTCAAAGATAGCCTCAATCTCCATGCTTTTATTTTCCTTCGCGTTTTGCTCAAAAAGAAAGCCTGGGCCAAGCTGTTGACAGTTCTGGCATAGGAAGTGGGAGTCAACCTTTCATTTCCCCAACCAACCAGAGTGCAGTGGGTGTCGCTCCAAATGTTGTGATGGCAGGGCTCTCAATGCTGCACATTGGGGGAGGAGGAGTGGGCGCGGAGCGGGCCGGGCGCACAGATCAGTGAACCAATGGGAGCCCACGGATGTTTTTCGCCGGAGATTTTGAATCCGCCCCTCTATGTCAGATATCAGACGTGCTGGGGCAGGCTAATTCAAAGAAGACAATGATTTGTGCTGCGTGTCGTGCACGATGCCATTCGCTCTGTTCAGTTTCATTAATCCATTGCGCAGGAAATGTAGAACGGATTACAATAATATTACATTCTCTATAATCAGTAACATGTAGGTGATAGTTATGTCTATCCTTGGACTTGGTGATCACTAAAGGTTTGAATATCACTGTTGACAGTATTATTGATAAGCCCGAACTAACAGACCACTATTTATTGTGTTTTAATATAACTGTCTTTGATCTAAGGAAAAACAATACAGAATATACTATAAAAAAAACGTTTTTTTAGCTCATCTGCAGCAAACGAGTTTCCTCGTCATCTGGCGTGTGTGCAGGTGCCCCCCCTACTTGATGCTCCCTCAGTGAATGATATGGTTCAACATTTCAATCTCAAATTAGAGTCAGCTCTCGACATAGTGGCTCCTATGAAAACTAAAAAGAAACTTAATTCTAGAGTAACACCCTGGATCAACGAGCACATGCGCTCACTCAAGAAAGAATGTCGTAGAGCTGAGCGAATTTGGAGAAAAAACAAACTCACTGTCCACCTAGAGATTTTTAAGAAGTCAACAGTGGCCTATGACAAAGCACTGCGTTTGGCAAGGCAGGCATATTTTTCAGGCATTATCAATGACAACAAGCAAAATGCCAGAGTCTTATTCTCTACCATTGAACATCTCTTAAACCCCCCCCAGGCTTACAAGGAGTCGCTCCCTGCTTCTAAAGCTAAGTGTGATGAGTTTGCGTCCTTTTTTGCAAACAACATTTTTAGCATTCGAGCTGGTATTATGAATGCTGCTGCTAGCACTGCAAATGCTGCAAATGGTGCATGGTGCAAAAACGTAGATCACTCCAGAGGAAGTCTAATATCTTTCTGCGCAATTAATGAAGAGGAACTCCGTAAAACTATATCACAGATGACATCATCATCTTGTTCACTGGATGCAATACCCACCCCGTTTCTCAAAGAGGTTTTAGACAGTGTGATTGGAGATATCCTAAGAATTGTAAACAGCTCTCTACTTTCAGGCGTCTTTCCAGACTCACTGAAAACGGCTGTAGTCAGGCCGTTACTCAAGAAACACAACCTTGATCCATTGGTGCTGGGTAATTATAGACCAATCTCTAATCTGCCATTTCTGGGAAAGGTCTTAGAAAAAACTATCTTTCATCAACTGGATGTGTTCCTACAGAACAATAAGGTTCATAACAAATTCCAATCTGGCTTCAGGAAAGGTCATAGCACAGAAACAGCACTTGTAAAAGTAATTAATGATCTTAGGGTGTCCGTTGACAACAAAAATATATCTGTTCTCCTACTCCTTGACTTAACCGCTGCTTTTGACACGATTGATCACAAAATTCTACTACAACGCATGGAGTACTGGATTGGTTTGTCAGGCACAGCCTTGTCTTGGTTTTACTCTTACCTAACAGGCAGAAGCTATTTTGTCAGCCTAGCTAATTTTGACTCAGACAAACATGACATCTGTTCTGGTATTCCACAGGGCTCAATTCTGGGTCCCTTATTGTTCTCCCTGTATATACTACCACTGGGAGAACTCATCGCCGATCACGGAGTGAACTTCCATTTCTATGCTGATGATACCCAGCTGTATCTTTCGGTAGCTCCAGACGACCCCTGCGCTCTAGACCCATTGTTGACCTGTCTGTCCAGTATAAAATGCTGGATGAGTGAGAACTTTCTTAAGCTAAATGAGGATAAAACAGAAATTCTCATAATTGGCTCCAGTGAGCAGAGAGAATCAATAATAAGTAGACTTGGTAACCTGGCTGTAGAAAGTAACACCACAGTAAAGAACCTGGGGGTTATTATCGATTCTGAATTGAATTTTAATGCACACATTAATCATGTCACCAAGATTGCTTTCTTTCATCTTAGAAATATTGCGCGAATTAGAGACTATCTGTCGTTAGACGACGCGAAAACGCTGATCCACGCTTTTGTTTTCTCTCGGCTTGATTACTGCAATGCACTCTACTCTGGCCTGCCTAAGAAAACAACTGACAGATTACAACTTGTTCAAAATGCGGCAGCCAGAATTTTAACTAAAACTAGAATGAGAGAACATATCACTCCAGTTCTAGCTTCACTACACTGGCTCCCGGTTGTTTTTAGGATTGATTTTAAAATTCTTTTAATAGTTTATAAAGCTCTAAATAGTCTGGCACCTTCCTACCTCTATGACTGCCTAGAGAGACATGTTCCAAACCGGACCCTCAGGTCTTCAAGTGCTGACCTACTCGAGGTGCCTAAAATGACATATAAAAAATACGGTGAAGCAGCATTCTGCTTTTACGGACCAACAGTGTGGAATAAACTCCCATTACATCTAAAACAGGCAGCCTCTGTCGATAGCTTTAAAGCACAGCTCAAGACCTATTTCTTCACTCTTGCTTTTAGCTGACTCTTTGGTTGATTTTTAAGTCCTCACTGTATTGCCTATTTTAATGTTTTATGCTTTTGCTTTTATTTTATTTTATTTTTTGTTTGCTTTATTGTTAAATTGGTTGTAACTGTAACTGTATTCTTGCTCTGTAAAGCACTTTGCGCTGCATTTCATGTCATGAAAGGTGCTATACAAATAAAGTTTATTATTATTATTATTATTATTATTATGGTTTTATTGAAAGGCAATTGTGCAGTCTTCTCGTAAAGGCAGTGCCATCTGGCACGGCGATTGGTTAGATTATTGTAACGCCCAAACCACACCTATGCATAATGTAACGGGCAGCACAGGTGATAAGGCTGGTGTCCGAAGATAGCCACTTATGCACGGGAATGCCCCTTGCGCAATGCTAAATCCCCAAATAGTGGGTTTAGCCACTTCGGACCAAGATAAGGCTCCTAGGCTTTAATGTAGCCTGAGAGAGCATTGCGGGTTCGAGTCCCGCTCCTGACCATCTTTACTTTATGTCTCTCCCAGTCTCTCTCTCCCTGTTTGCTATCCATCTCCACTAAACACTGTCAATTAAAGGCAGCAAAGCCTCTAAAATAAATTGTGAACAGGTAACCACTATTTAACTTGAGGGCTCCAGTTAAACTACTGACATTTTCAAAACAATATGATTACTGCACCCCGTGAAGCAGTGTCATGACTAAATTACATGGTTTTCACATGAATACGTTTTGGTTGCACCACTGGAGCCAGTGTGCAAAATCCCATTCATGCACTGATTCCTGTGGAGGTGAGCAATGATCACCTGTATTAAAACAAACTTGTGTCGCGCTTGGCACGGGAGGCATGCGTTAATCCGACAGACCTTTTCTCCGACTATGTGGCATCCGCGTGCGGTTAGGGTTAGGGTGCGGGTTTGGTTCGGGTTTAGTATTGGAAACGTCGGAGCGCTGCGCTGTCGGAGGAATGCGCTGTCGGACTAACGTACTGCACCCGCTTGGCACATGCACAGAGCAAGCTATGTCAGGGAACTCAGTGCAGTTGCTCCTGGCCGACCATTGGTCAGTCTCAGCTCCATGCTACTATTCTCAGCCAATCACATACTGACTTCATAATAGAGCATCCTATTTCAATGGGAAAGTTGCATTGCTCATTCCTTGCTTGCTGTTTTTCCGCTGCCTGAACTTTGCTGCTCACCCTCCACCACCCCAGCCACCACCTGTCGTTTTAGATCTACTTTTATGTACTGGGGGATTCGCAGTCCCTATTGATAGGAAGATGTAATGTGCGTTCTCAGAGTACCTAAAAGCAGATCCAATTCATCGCCAAACCAAAATAAATATATTGCTCATTGTATATTCAGTAAAAATATTCTATCCATTCGTGAGTTGTCCTGACTGAACTCATTCCTGCGATGCACTGTGAACTTGTAGATCAGCTATTTTCACTATTTCAGAAAATGTTTGTTCCATTTCATGAAAAGTAACGGTTTTGGAGATATAATGTTTCCAAACCGACCATGACAGTATATGTTTTTACTTTACTTTGCCAGGGAGAAGCTGGCCCACTGTGTCTAGCTGAAGTGCTTCAGCATGCAATGCTGGAAGGCACTGAAGGCAGTCTTCCTGCTGGCCTTGGTCTTCATCGCCATCCTGTACACGGCCATTCATATTCATTTACTTTAAGATCCTGAGAGGAATACCAGAAGCTGTTTTTTTGTGTTGTTTGTTCTGTTTTTGATTTTGTTTGTTTCTTATCTTCATAGTACTTTCATTACATAGATTTTAGAAATTGTTTGTCTAAATGTTATTTGATCATTGAGCAATAATGTTTATTTTATGTATTTCTTTTGTCTTTTAACAGTGTTCGAAATGAACAAATCAATCAATCAATTCGGAGGCTGACCTCCAAGCCCTACGTCTCCGTCAATGCCACGGCCAGGAAGACCCACATCCTGGTCCTGGCCACCTACCGCAGTGGCTCCTCCTTCATGGGCCAGCTGCTCAACCAGCAACAGGAGGTACAGTATGGAGTAGAACACAACACAATATACATTTTTCCCAAAATGCATATTGACTGAGACGCGCCGTCTAAATCAGACTCAGCGCCGTTCAAGTTAATGTCCCGATAGGGACAGATAACTCATATCCCCCGTAGTCAACATGTGCCATTTTTGCCCCCCCCCCCCTTCCAGTCAAACGTTTGACTTATTAAGACGTCTGTCCCAATAAGACAAACATTTGAGGTCTTGGGAGTGAGAATGCGCACCAGTCTACCATGCATTTCTATGGTAAAGACACACTATCATCACACTTCAGTGCTTCCGGCGCATCCGAAGAAGGAAACGGTTCCACCTTTGTCCTGATTGTAAGTGACAAATCTGATCAATCCAACGTTGAATTGTTAGGCTACTACAACCATGAGAAGTCTGTTTCCTGTGTACATAGTCTCAGTTAAGCTATTTGTGCTAATAAGCACTGCAATGGTTGATAGGTTGGAACAGTGCGGTGTGTAAGCGCTATGGACATGATATCCACACTGTGTGTGAACGCTATGGACATGATATCCACACTGTGTGTGAACGCTATGGACATGATATCTACACTGTGTGTGAACGCTATGGACATGATATCCACACTGTGTGTGAACGCTATGGACATGATATCCACACTGTGTGTGAACGCTATGGACATGATATCCACACTGTGTGTGAGCACTATGGACATGATATCTACACTATGTGTGAGCGCTATGGACATGTTATCCACACCTTGTGTGAGTGCTATGGACATGATATCCACACTGTGTGTGAACACTATGGACATGATATCCACACTGTGTGTGAACACTATGGACATGATATCCACACTGTGTGTGAACACTATGGACATGATATCCAAAGCACTCCTCTGCTCAAAAGACGTTCTCTGCACACGGCCCTTTGGTAGCCTGGGTGCCAGCCTGCTTCGCTACGTTCGGCGGATTTTTTTTTTTCTCTGCGCTTATCAGTCTGGAATGCCCCCGATTGACTCGTCTTGTAGAACTACACTGGAACTACATATGTTACGTTAGGCAACGTCGTTGCTGATTGGATGTTGTTCAAACGAATGACGAATCAAAACGATCACACAGTTTTTTTTGTCCCGCCCCGCACCACAGACCAATCAGAAGCCACGGTAGGTTTCGAACCTTGGCTGCTGTGTCCCGCCTCCTGGAGATAGGAGGCATTCCAGACTGAGAAGCGCAGAGAGAAAAAAAAATCCGCCGAACGTAGCGAAGCAGGCTGGCACCCAGGCTAGCCCTTTGGGGGATGGGACGATATGAACATTTCATGTCACAATTATTGTGGCCAAAATAATTGCGATTAACACATTGAGTGCCAGGGGTTTATTAAAATATTATACGTTCAGTGCATGCATTTCTTCCATCCACTTACGTTATACGTTTCGTGCTGTAGAAGCCCCGACGCGGAAGTGCATGTAAACAAAGCGTGCGTGCGAGACGGCGGAGGGTCCCGACTAACGCCTGGAACAATAATATTTCCAACGCGATCCTCCATTGCAGCGTGGTCACCGATCGAAAACGGCTCGCTTCCACCACGTTAAAAAGAAATGGAGATATTAAGCTTTTAGTCACGGAGTTAACGGGAGGCATGCGTTAATCCGACAGACCTTCCCTAACCCTAACCGCACGCGGATGCCACATAGTCGGAGAAAAGGTCTGTCGGATTAACGCATGCCTCCCATTCTCGCTTGGATCCTCAAAAACGGTCCGGACCGTTTATGGCACTCGATGTTTTAAAAACAATATTACCGAGATAATCAAAATGTGCTTAAAACTTTAAAAATTCCACGTTTTGAACTTCCGTTTTATTACCGTATATACAGCCGCGACATGCTGCGGAGCCTCTACGACTGTGACCTCTACTCCCTGGAGAGTTACATCAAGCCGGCGCCGGCCAACCACATCACGGACAAGCTGTTCCGCCACGGTGCCAGCCGGGCGCTGTGCGACGCCTTCGCCCCCACTGACGTCAAGAAGGAGGACGGTGACTGCGTGTGCGCGCCGCTCAACATGATAATTAAAATGTGCTTAAAACTTTAAAAATTCCACGTTTTGAACTTCCGTTTTACTAAGTACCGTATATACAGCTTGGAAAAAGGGAAACCATCCCAGTGTATTACGGAAGACAGTTTCACGATAAATTAAAACATCTATTATACATGCTGATGCTTTTAAAGGTGATGTATAGTGCGTGCCAACGTGTCGTCACCACGGGGGGACGTGGCATAGTAGCTGCAGACATACTTGTGGGGGTCGATGTTAAGTCAACCTGTTTATACCCCACAAAGATGTCCGCTGCTTCAAATGACACTTGTTGACGCCCCCTTCAGGATTTTTTGGTACGCACTATTGCTTTGGATTGTGTGTCAATGAAAGTATCTATTGCGTTGTGTAGGTCTTCTACCTGTTCGAGCCTCTCTGGCACGTCCAAACAGCCCTGAACACGGCCAACCGCCGTGTGAGGCTGGGTGCCAGCCGCGACATGCTGCGGAGCCTCTACGACTGTGACCTCTACTCCCTGGAGAGCTACATCAAGCCGGCACCGGCCAAGCACATCACGGACAAGCTGTTCCGCCACGGTGCCAGTCGGGCGCTGTGCGACGCCTTCGCCCCCACTGACGCCAAGAAGGAGGACGGTGACTGCGTGTGCGCGCCGCTCAACATGACCCTGGCGATCGAGGCATGCCGCCACAAGAGGTACATCATTTTTTAAATGTATTTATTGATCTCCTTTCACCCTTGCCCCCCCCCCTTTTCTTCTTTACTTTCTCTTAAGGCAGGGGTCTTCAACAGGGAGTCCGAGACCCCTAGGTGGTCCTCAGAGTTTCCCCTATAGGGGGGCCTATAGGGGAAACATTAGCCCGAAAATAGCAGATCTACAAGCTCACTATAGAGCTTTTAGGTTGGCTGTTTTCGGAGGTTTGTTAAGTATTGATGGTTTAAGTGGGTAAATGTCTGAAAACACACATTGAACATGAATCCATTATGTAGTGGGGGGGGTCTCTGCTTCATCTCTCTCTCTCAGCTAGGGTTTCCTTGGCCTGAAAAACGTTGAAGACCCCTGTCTTATGGAAATAACAAAAACGATGGAGCTTTGCACAAAAACGAATGTCACCCTCTGTTTTTACACCTGTAAACCTTTGATGTGACAATAAAGTTGACAATTCTGATTCTGATTCAAAGGCACGTGGTGCTCAAGATCGCAACGGTGCCGGAGATCGGGGACCTGCGCTCTCTAGTGGAGGACCCCCGGCTCAACCTCAAGGTCATCCAGCTGGTCAGGGACCCCCGCGGGATCCTCTCGTCGAGGATCGAGACCTTCACGGACGATTACCGCCCGTGGAGCATCTGGCAGGCCACTGGCCGCCGGCCAAACAACCTGGACCTCAGCCAGCTGACGATGGTCTGCGACGACTTCCTCAGCTCCGTGTCAACCGGCCTCGGCCACACGCCCTGGCTCAAAGGGAAGTACATGTTGGTTCGCTACGAGGACCTGGCGCGAAACCCGCTCCTCAAAAGCAGGGAGATCTACGACTACCTGGGGCTGCCCATGGACGAGAACGTGGAGGACTGGATACAGGCGAGCACCAGGGATCCGTCGGCCAGACACAAATACGGCACGGTGAGGGACTCGGCGGCTACGGCGGAGAGCTGGCGGTTGAAACTGTCGTACGACATGGTGGAGCACACACAGGTGGTGTGTCAGAAGGTGCTCCACCAGCTGGGGTACAAAACTGTGAGATCGGCGGAGGAACTGAAAAACATGTCCCTCTCACTCGTCCAGGACAAAACCTTTGTACCTTTTTTGTAAACAAAGATAGTTCTGGGAAAAATACTATTTTTGATATATTCATGAATGTTGTCTTAATTCCTTAGTTCGGTTATTGTTTCTGGAATTGTTTTGTTCTGTTTCTTCAAATGTGCACAAACACCAAAGATCCTTGAATGCACCACCATGGGAATAAAGGATGATTCTCATTTTGTTCTAGAAATATTACACTTTTAAGTACAAATGAGAAAAAGAAAAAAAAAACATCTGATTGAAGGATTTAAAAAAAAAACATTTTCGTCTCCACAAATAGAGCCAAGACAAGGCACTGTCTCCATTTTGTGTTCATTGATTCAAAGCTGTTGTTGGTCTGTTCAGGCAGACAAAGAATGAGTTTGTTTTTATAGAACCTGTGATTACAATGGTCTGTAAAGCCCTACTGTGCAATAAATAGTGAATGTGGCAGATGAACCTTTACCACTGTGGCATTTCTGTCCTACTGAGAACAGAGGAGATGTGTGTGACCGACGTTTCCAATACTAAACCCGAACAAAACCCGCACCCTAACCCTAACCGCACGCGGATGCCACATAGTCGGAGAAAAGGTCTGTCGGATTAACGCATGCCTCCCGTCGCAGTCGGGGGGTGGAAACCTTGTATGTCCAAAACCGTTTTCGGGAAAAAAGCTCTTGATACTTTTCATTGGTTCAGCATTTATAAAAGTCACACAGACGTAAAACCAACAAAAAATGAAAAATGATTATATTATATTTTTGCTGACTCTGATATATTTATGTCATACAATGGCATCAATATTCCAGGGTTATGGGGTTAATTACATGAATACCCATACCACAGATGAGCGCATTCTCTTTGTTCAGATTGTGTTTGAGAGTTATAGTTAGGTTGAAGGCAAATGAGTGAAGCAGAGGCTGGCACGCAAGGCTGTAGGTTGAAAGTGGCACAATTTCTTGGTACTTAACTGATGTACATGCTACTCTGTGTGACCACATCCTCTCCTCGCTGTCTGTCTGTCTTCTAATCTACACCATACATGGGCAACTGGCAGCCCGGGGGCCACATGCGGCCCCCACCTTGACTTAATGTAGCCCGCAGGTTAATATATGAATACTGATATATCATTGATTTCAGCTGTTACAACTCCAAACATGCAAACATGACCCGCTTTATTAGTAGCTTGATGACTAGTATAACAAATCTGTTGTCTATTTCATGTCCAATGTATTTGTATTTACAGTAAGTTCATAAAGTTAACATAAGTATAACTAAATGCATTTGAAGTAAAAAAAATGATACTTTTAAGAATTCCATTCCAAAATAGCAGATCTACAAGCTCAAAACGCGTCGCAGTGTGAGCCCCTCAATAGAAAAGTAGAACTTAAATGGATTATAGTCCAGAGGTTGTATTGTTAGACTGAAACGTATAGTTATAGTAAATGAAAATAACAAAAAAATATAGTATAACAATTCTTGCATCAGTTGAGTAAATTTTTTACTACAATTTATTAGGCCAAATATATATTAAACCATATTTAAAAAAAAAATCTTATATTGTGATGTTGTGATGACATATATGTTGTCAAAAACATATTACAATATGCACTCTTAAATAATATCAATGGCAACTGTTAAATCATTGACATAAACTTGTGGGTGAGTAAATTACAGAATTTATTTGTGCTGTATTAATGTGTTCATGGGTTTCTTCCACAATGGGTTAAGGAAGACACTGGGAGTATCATAATCATCATTATCATTAATAATTAAAGACAATGTTCCTTCACCATGGTTCATCGTGGTTGACCAGCTGAGGCATATATCCAAATAAACTTATTGTAAAATACAAAGAACATGAATTATCATTGAATTTCTGCTTCTACGTCTTGGTGGCACCACGGCCCATGATGGACTTCTTAGTGTTTTTCTCAGGTTTCAAAAGGATTATATAACACTTTGGTCCAAACAGCGCCACCAAAAGGCCAAAACTCGATGCTAAAATAGCAAATACTTCCACTACATCTGCATATTTGCCTGGAGAGCTGATATATGCTGGGATGAAGGCTATCCACACGGCACAGAAGATCAACATGCTGAAAGTGATGAACTTGGCTTCATTGAAGTTGTCTGGAAGATTCCTTGCCATGAATGCTAGGACGAAGCTGAGGAGTGCCAGTAAACCAATGTAACCTAGTAAGACAGCAAAACCAACTGCTGATCCCACTTCACACTCATAAACTTCTCTTAATCTTATCACTGTGGTATTGTGTGTTTTTATGAGGACTTGGTGAGGCAGACACAAGCCAGGCTGTGCAGATTATTGCCTGGATGGAAGTAAGAGCCAGAACTGTTCCTCTCTGCTGCATGGCACCGAAACACTTCATAATGTCTGCGCCACCAGGCTTGGAGGCCTTGAACACGGCCAACACCACCATAGTCTTTACCAGGATACACGAGACACACAGCACAAAGCTGATCCCAAATACTGCATGCCTCAGCTGACAAGTACAGAGTCTGGGACGACCAATGAACAGAAGTGAGCACAAGAAACACAGTTTGAGTGACATCAAAAGTTGGAAGCTGAGTTCTGAGTTGTTGGCGCGTACCATGGGCGTGTCCCGATGATAGATGAAGATTCCCAGGACAATGGCACAGATAAGTGTGCCTAACAATGAGATGGTTGTCAAGGAGATACCCAGGCCCTCATGGTAGGAGAGGAACTCCATGCTCTTTAGGGACACAGTTGTCACGCTGGGGACTGGACCAGAAGTCCTCTGGACAACTGGTGCACTCTGTAGAGTCTAACAAAGTGTGAAAGGTTAAAGAGAGAGAGATAAGTAAAGTATTTTCCTAAAGATATCCTACATTGCTACATCCTACTATCCTACTATTAGTGCAGCAGGAAATGTTTGCTTCACCGGTGGGTGCTGGCGATGCCTTTCGCTACTTTACCACTTCTTCAGCAGCCATTGTTTCAATATGTTGCCAGTCTTTCCACGATAGTATAGTCTTCTTTCACGTTTACCCCTCCAAGGTTGGCACCAAAGTGCTAAAGCACTTAACACATTGCCTGCCAAAAGACAATCTTGTTCTCAGAAATTACACTAGAGGGCACTCTTCCCTAACGTATGGATGATCCTTTGACTCTGAGAGAATCATAGAAGCAGAGATGACGTCATCATAGAAGTAGAGATTACGTCATCCTAAAAACAGTCAGTCCCTCCACTCCCATGTTATCGGATGTAGAAAAACACATCTTTTTTTGGGTGAAACCGGGCCATATTCAACTGCCGATTACAACAGAATGGACGATCGCGGTAAAAAATCACACCCTGTGTGAAGGTAGCGGCGCCTTTGAATACATTATGTCATCGATATGTGTTTATAATGTGTTTATAGCCATGTGTCATGTGAAGCTTGACCAATCACTTTGTTGACGGGTCTGACCAATCAGAGCGTCGACGACAGATAAAGTTAAATTGAGGATCTAACTTTAAATAACTTACCTAGAAGGAGACTTTAGCCAAATAAAAATATATACAAAAAAAAACATGAGGAAATAAAAAATAAACCTTGACATCATAGTGATGTCATGAATAGTCCCCTTGCCTGACAAATCACAACCTTGACGGGCCTGACCAATCAGAACCTTGACGGGCCTGACCAATCAGAACCTTAACGGACTCTTGGATTCTCGATCGTCTCTATCAAACCATTCTGTCATTACGGATGACTGGGTCCCGAACTCAGACTTTTCTATACATTCACCCTTCATCTGTTCTTGTATCTTTCTCTTTCTATTCGTCATATTAACTTTAAATAACTTACCTAGACGGAGACTTTAGCCAAATGAATAATAAGATGAAGTCATTGTCATCGTTTATATAGACATCGAATTCTATATTCATGACATCATAGTGATGTCATGAATAGTGACCAATCACAACTTTGGCGCACCTGACCAATCAGAACGTTGACGCACCTGACCAATCAGAACGTTGGCGCACCTGACCAATCAGAACGTTGACGCAAAAGCCAGGCATAGAGGGCTAATATCCGCTCTATACCTAAAGGTATAGAGCGGCTAGCGCCGCTAAAAACATGTTTGTTCGGGTGCATAGACGAGACCCTACATTGTGGCTTCCGTGGCTCTCAGTGGATCGTCAAAATAAGGTAAAAAAACGCTGGCAAGGTGGATTAATTAATTAATTAATTCCTGGCACTTAACACTCGCATGACGGCCGTCAGCCCATCCCCTACGCAGCCTGAGTTAAGATGAGAATGACCGTTCATTTCCTGCTATTCCAACGGCCAGTGTCTCCCCTCTGGCTCCAGACGATCCTGACAGCTTCTCCCCCGCGCTGCGGGGGACAGCGGGGATTCCATTGTCTTTTAAATGCCTATTAACATTTCAATTCCACTCGGCTCAGTGACCTCACATATATTGTCAGACTATATGCAGGCAGAACATTATAATATAGGCTAACTGGGAACGTGCATGTGTAACTTCACTAACTTGTAATAGTAACTGCAGATCATGTATATAAAATCTTTATATGAAAAGCGTATAAAACAGCATGATCTGTAGCGGTACATTAAACTCTTGAGTGAAACATGGATAGCCTATATGAGCCACTGAAGCCTCGGTCTAATTGTGTGACTGTCCCCAACTCTCCATTGTCCAAAACACATGGATATCTCTTGACAAACCAATATTATATTATATAAGTAAGCGTCTCCTCTGTAAGCGTCTCCTCTCCTCGCTGCAGTGCAACAAGTGAACACATCGGTATGTTTCATACATGTGCTCAATCCTGCTCTAGGCTACTTTTGCGCAAACTATCTGATCTACAAGCATAAAACAGTTGCTGCGTGACACGTTCTATGCTTGTAGATCACATCTGTTCGTGCAGCATTTTAAAAAGTGAAAGTCCTTGTGTTGCCAAATCTTGCGAGAGAAATTAGCAGCCAGGTCTATGAGAATTGTACTGCATGCGTTGTGTCTGTCTGAGTGTGTGTGGCTTATATGTGGCTAAATAAAAAACATTTGACTAATGCATTGTGTCGTTCATTTAAAAATAACATGTTGGTAATATTTTTATATTATTATTATTATAGTGTATAATAATATAATAATAATAATATTAATAATAATAGGCTCTTAATTTAACTATATATAATTAGGATCTGCTATTCTCAAAATATGTTTATACATTTTATACATTTGTAAACTTTTGAAATTGGAGAAATCAAGCCGATGTCTTTCCTTACAGATAGATAGCTCACAACGTGTCTTCATAGAAAGACGTGAAAAACAAGCCCAAAGTCGCTTATAATAAGCAGACATGGCAACAGAGAGAGAGAAGTATACACTGCTACACTATAAACAAATACGGAGCAGCTGCGCACAATGTTTAGATGAAATACAGCATTTAGAGGTTAGATTTATGGGAAAAACACAATTGTACTTTTTATTTCATTATTAGTATTGGCCTAAAGGAGAGAAGTCGCTTGGCCAATGCAAATCATCCATTAACTAGAATGGTCTGGGTGGTCTGGAGGTGTGAACGGCTCTTGCCTGGGGGAGAGAGGGGTGAGTCCGGTCAAAATAGACGAAAAATAACGTCAGAGATGGTATAATTATAGCTAATTTCATATTTAGAAAACGTTTCAGATTTAAAAAAAAAAAACAGAGATGATTTGAATCGTATATTTAGGAAAAGTCATGAAAGGGGAACTTCCTCAGAGCTTCATGAGAGAAGATAATCCACTTTAAATTCTCAAAATCGGTCAGATTGACCGGTTAGTCACGCAAGTGTTAAAGTCCTTCCATTAAGCCAGTACTGGTAGCTGGCTCAGGAGCCTGAGCCAAATCGTTAAAGAGTGCATCGGTTACATCCGGGTCAAATGTTTTGCTTTTGGACACGTTTGAACGAAAGGAGAGCCCGGACTGTTGGTATATCGATCTGAAAGCTTAAAGCTTATTTTTTTACTGATTGATTGGTTGATTGATTGAATACTTTATAAACAGTTTGCAAAAAAAGCACAGAAAGTACAGGTCTATACAAAAGGATGCTAAAAGGATTAAACCCAAGAAAGTCTTGTTTCCATTTGGGTCCTGTGTATTCAATTCATTGAAACATTTAATGACAGACAACAATACACAATACTATGCAAAAACATCATGAACAAGTATTAATCAAAAAAATATATATGTTCAGTAAACAGTTCGGGGGCATTTCTGGTGATAGGCTTGGACTTTTTACAGCTTTACAACTTTCATATAGCTCTAGATATGAAGTGACAGTTACAGTCCCAAGTCTCTAGTCTTCTAGTAGTGTGGGTGTGGAACTAGTAATGTAAACCTACCAGTCTGATTGCTGATCTCTCCCTCAGAACAAGCAATGCAGTCAAAGCAGCAGACAGGTTCTCCTTTCCTTCTGGCCACACGGGTTCCAGGAGAACAGCTCTCACTGCACACTGACCGAGGAGGCTGTAGAGGAAAGTAACAGCGATCAGTTTCAGTCTAAACTCAATTACATTCACATCATGAGCTCTACATGAGTGATTTTAGAAAGCTGAAATTACCTTTTTGGATTCAAAGTTCCAGGAGATTCTGTCTTCATCAAGGATGAATTCTTCATCTCCGGAGGCTGACTTCCTGACCACACCTACATTGTGAATCTTTGTGCTTCCATCAGGAAGCCACGCCCAGTTCATTATATCAAAGATTGGTAAAGCATTACCATTCTCATCGAATGATACACGATCACCAACAGATGTGGTGAAGTTGACCTTTTCCAGGTAATAGAGAAGCTAGGAATAGTGATGAGCAGAATCATGAAGAGAAAGAGACTTCTAAAAACAACTTAAGGGCCCTATTTTGCACCCAAGTCATGCTACCCACTATTTGAGGATTTAGCATTGCACAAGGGCCGAGTTGCTATCTTCCGCCACCAGCCTTATCACTAAAACACCTGCGCTACCCCTTACATCATGCATAGGTGTGGTTTGGGTGTTACATTAATAAAACCAATTAGCGTGCCAGGTGACATCTCGTCATTGCACGCACAGGGTTGTCGTAGTAGAGGGGTAAATATAATATCCGCACAGAGTAATCCCTCGCACAGCTGTGGCCGTTTGAATCCAGCTTGTTTACGCCGTAAAGCAAGAGGAACGGAGATATTGGCATTTTTCCACAGTAAATAAACAGGAAGTAAACAAGCCATTTTTGTTTTGCTTCCGGGTCAATTCCGGGTCTGACGTAATCTGGCAGTGAAAGCATCATTCATACAGTTGACAACAGCGCCATCTGATGGAAAACCACTGAAAACACAAAATCTTGTCTTTCTCGTCGACGGCACGCTGAGCCTTAGCAGAATCCGATGAGAAGTCTCTGAGTCTTTTATATACAGATTTATCACTCACACATTGCTGGTTATAGAAAACTTAACATTACAGCAATTGCTTGTGTTCTAGATCATTTAAACTGAATGGTCTGGTGTGGTTGTAGCAAACTCAGATCAAATGACATTGTATTTGTCTCGCCCCAAAACACGTTTGTCCGGGGTCAAATCCAGCGAGCTCGGGATGGTTGCCACCAGGTATTCGTAAGCGTATCCTCAGTAAAACTATGACTAAACCATGTAAGTATCACCCACATGTTACTGATTATAGACAATGTTATTTTATTGCAATCCGTTCTTTATTTCCTGTGTAATGGATTAATCCAACTGAAGTGTGTGGTTTGGAGCAAATGGCACTGCGCAGCGCAAATCATTGTCTTTGAATAGACTCAAATCTTATATGAACACAATTGACACAAGGAATTGACACTCTCACCTCTGCTGATTATAGGAAAATTAGAATCACAGAGATTCGTTGAGAATTAGGAGTAAGGAAAACTTCTGAATGTTGTGTGACTCTTGTATATTGAAGAGAGCCATGACCACATTTCTAGGCAAGACGACACTGCAGTATTTTATTTCAAAGACCACCTCCAGATGAACATATAATTACCACCTGTACCCTATAAAGACCACCTTCATTGCTTCTCCCCCTCTGTGTTCTTATTGGATGGGGTTTAAACAGCCATGACTCCAGTTCCCAGCATGCTAAACACCCCAAACTTGGTTAGGTGCTCTAAGACAGCTAAGCAATTACAGGCTGTAATTGTTTAAGCCCCGCCCTCTCTTTGTTCCAATTGGCTGGGCTTAAAATAGCTATAACTCTTGTTCCCAGTATGCTAAATACTTCAAACTTAGAGGGTGGTCCCACAGACTTCCAATTTCATAAAACATGACCACTACTGTTTTTTCCTTGTTATTTCCGGTTTGTTGGGTTGCCTAGAGATTTCACCCACACACTCTCTGAGGGGTGTGGAGTTCAATGGTGCAACCCGATAGTGGATCTGTTCACTTCCAGTTTTACCAAGGTATATGTAAAGAAGTTAGGGTCATCTACGTCATTCTCGCTATATCATGCAATTCCAGCTGGCAGATTCGTCGCACCATGGGAGCCAGACTGCAGCCGTGAGTTCAGTGGAATGCATTGGAGTTAATGAGAGCCCGGTGGATCAGCTCATGAACAAAATATTTTTCTGAATGACTGGGACCTTTGCAAAGTAAATGCTTCTGGAAAATAAAAGAAGACATATCACACATTGTTGTCTCCGCCAGGCCGTAAGGCATGGCGAGAGAGTATGTTTTACCCTCCGTCCGTGTGTCCGTCCGTGTGTCCGTGTGTCCGTCCGTCCGTCCGTGTGTTACCACCAAATCTCCGGCACCGTTGGCCCGGTCGCTGCGAAACTGTGCACACACACTCCCTGGATGCCAATTCAGAACCTCTGCCTCAAATTTTTCACATGGGCCTGTTATAGCGCCACCAGGAGGCCGATTTGTGCAAAACCCATTTTTTTCACATTATTCCTACAGTTTTTAACCAAACGTCATGCAAATCGGTACACAGTAACTCTATAGTCATGTGATCAACCCTGATCTGTCCGATTTCCCATATTCCATCCTTATTGGTTAAGGTTGCCATCCAAAGTTTGCAGGATTGGTCCGTTTTGAACAAACTGCCTCAAACCATGAACGCAGCGTGCGATTTCCATGAAATTTCACACGCACATTCCCACTAGGCCGAGGAAGAAATGCCACCCTTTTCACATTGGCCTGTTATAGCGCCACCAGCAGGTCTAATTTAGCAAAACACATTTTTGGAACAAAATGCTTCAAATCATGAATGCAGTGTCCGATTGCCGTTAACGACCTAAGAATAAATGGCACCCTTTTCACATTGGCCTACTATAGCGCCACCAGGAGGCCACAATAACGTATCTGACCTGGCGGAGACCTGTGCTCCGAGGAGCACTTTATCTAGTTTTCTGCTGTGTTGCTTTTCGATGTGTCCACTGTATACGTTTATTGAGCTATCTAAAGAGCACAAAGTACGCGATACTGCCGAGACAGAAACCAGTGTTGCCATGTCCACTAATTATAAGCGACTTTGGGCTTATTTTTCTGTGAAGTTGCTTGTAAATATTGGTAGTTCCGGGTTGCGGTTTCATGGGCTTTTTTCTAAAGTGTAGTTGATAGTTGTAGTTATTTGGACTTGGGCTTCACAAATTTTAAATTATTTTAACCAATGGTTCTCAATTATGTTTATGTCATGGACCCTCAAATGAATATGTATTTGTCCCAAACCCCCATCTGAAAATGTTTTGTGCCATGGAGCCCCGTATCAGATTTGTGTTGTTAGTGTTTCAAAAATCCTCAATATTTCACATTTTACTTCAAGATTTTATTTTAAATATCAGATCTACAAGCTCACAACGCATTGTGAGCTTGGAGCTGTAGATCGGCTATTTTCAATAAGGATAAGGATAATTCCTTTTAACAGGTCGTTCATGAAAGTCCTTGCGGTCTTGTTTCCAATGAGAACCTGTGAGCAATTAGGGGTTAAGAGTCTTGCTCAGGGACAAATTTAATTTCATCGACACATATGCTGGCCTGGCCTGGAATCGAACCTGGGGCAACCAGGGCCTCTGGCTCCCTAGACGGGCTCACTAACCACTCAGCTATGGCCGCCCCTAAAACCAATATATACAGTAAAGGTTTAAAGTGCTCATAAAAGTGCTTAAAGTGCTCATATATATATAGTTTGGGAAAACGTTGAAGACCCCTGGCACCCGGTGCTTCTTTTGGGCTTGTTTTCCTAGACCTGGTTGCTTATTTCTCTCACACAATCTGGCAACGCTGCCAGAGACGATTTTTATACAGTCTATGGACGATATATGCCGCTGTTTAGATGCCTCAATAAAATTATACTGTGTGCTAAAAAAAATCCGAATTGATTGGATAAAAACCTGTGATATGTCTTCTTTTATATTCCTGAACCGATTATCTGACATAAGGACACAATTGTTCAGAAATAGTGTTTGTTCACAAGCTGGTCCAGCTGGCTGCCATAGACTTCATTGTATTTCACCAAACTTCCTGTTCCAGTTTTGGCTCCCATGCGCATCAATGGCGTCTGCCATGCAAGCAATGGCGTCTGCCCGCCCCCTAGGCCGTCCATTCCTTCTTTTCTAATTTCCTTGAGTTTTACCAGGAAGTGGTCGTAGACCCCTACCTCCTGAACATAAGGTTGCACAGGTATGATAGTGGACTTGGGTGCTGCAAGTGCATTGCTGCTCGGAAGCAGTGTTATATTAGTGTTAAGCAGTGCTTAACACTTCAAATGTCCATACTTCGGTGACCATTGCTCTTTTCAGCGCAACATGGACTAGGTTTGAAGGCCACGTGGCGGCCTGAAAATCTAGTTCTTGAATCCAGAATGCAGAATCTTGAATCCAACTAGAAACAATTTAAAGGTTAACTGAATTAGTATCCCACCTGCCATGGCTGTATTGTCTGCAAACTGGCACAGCTGTGCCCAGTGAAAGGCCCTCTTCCTGGCACACATTGCAACATGTCATGGAGGGCATGGGCCAGAGCATACACAGCCTTGTATATATTATAGTCTCCCCTGAGGTCAGACACATCCAACAGGTTAGTTTCTGCTGTTCCTAGGTCCTCTTGTCCAGTACACACCCTTCCACCAGCATCCACCGACTCTGACGGAAGGGGTGCAAATTTACACTGAAATGTTTGCTCCCAAAACTGCCTTACCTGAAGAAACAATGAATGGACAATTAGAAACTAGAATACTTGCAATTCTTGGAAATTGCAAAGTGTGATTGCGCCGACTCGAGTCGCGGCCGCCGGAACGCAAGTAATACGCTGGGAAGAATACTGTCTGAGGCCGTGCGACGTGCGATTCGAATTCGGTGCCCAATCGGATCCTGCGTTCGTGATACGTGGCGTTTTGATTTTAAGAAATAGGCCCCTCCCACTGAAGAAATAGGCCCCTCCCACACATTTTTACCGGCCAATCATATTGTCCCCTCACTCCTGAGATCACTTGCATTCATTTTGAGAGGACTGATCCCCCCAAAAATCATGTTTTTGCATCTAACTGTTACATTTTGCGCATTTCTGGGGCCCCCTATGGGTCAACGTGGAAATGCTTAAAAGGATTTGTTGAGTACGCCACCCTTGACATGCGTTTCAGATTTGGGATTGACTGGACGTTTTGTTCGTGATTTTTAGCATTTTTTGTAAAAGAGGCCCCTCCCACTAACTTTTGAAGCCAATTACGGACGAACGGTACGGACTATCAAAATTCTGTTTGGATTTGTTTATCGCATGGGTTCGGAGATCATGTGTACCGATTTTACAGTAAAGGTACAGTACAGTAAAATCATCGTTTTCGCCGGCAAGGGGACCAGAGACCGATGAATTAATGAATGAATTCCTGGCAGTGAAAGAGTGAACAAATTAAACAAAATACGCACTATGTTATCTTCATGGTTGTTGTCAGGGTCATTGTCAGGATGTATTTTTAACAAAAAGTCCTTGAGACCCGGTATCTCGCCACGACGAATGGCAAAACCCAGGGTGCCTCTCAGGTAGGGCAGGTAGTGAGGAGCCTGGAGATATCGGTCTCCCCACCAACCTGAAGTGGCAGGTAAGATCCATAGCCGACCTGTCACATTCTGCTTTACCACCTGTTGAATGTTTTGAAAAAAAGGAGGAAAAAAACAGGATGCCTGTCCTTCAATACATTCTCATTTTAGATTACTAATCCCTAAATTGCCATGTATCACAACACAAACCTCCTCCATGACATTATATATATATCTCCCATATCCAAATAGAATGACCACAAGAGCTGTGGACGTCTTCATCACAGTGACAATCCTCTGGAGTTTGGCCAGGTCATTGTTATAGGGCAGAGCCTCTGAATAAGCCACACAACCCAGACCAGACTGGTCCAGGTCAGACTGGAGTATTAGGGCAGCATCACGGCCCCCATCATCATCACTAAACAACAGTCCTACCCAGGTCCACTCAAACCACCTCATCGTCTGGAGTATAGCTCGCACCTGATTGGTTAAAGAATGGAGGGATAAGCGTTTAGGTTAGATTATTCACATGGTGGTAAATCAGTGTGTGGAACATGAACTACTAGATACCAACATGTCTATTTTGTGTACAAGTTCACCTGGAAGACAAAACTTGGTATTGTTCTAAAGAAGGATGGGAACTGAGTCAGGTCACTGAGACAGGAGCAAGAAGCATAGTAACTTATCTGGAAAAAAAAAAGACAAAGCACAAGATCGTGGGTGTTCAACAGTAGATTTGTTTTTCTTTTATATGAACCAATTGAACCCTAGCATCCCTTTTCTGTGGGAAACATTTGCCAAAAAAGGAAAAGGGGAGAAATATAAGTTGCATTTAGCTTCAAACAAGCAGTGACTGCCTTTGCCCGTTGGAATCTCATTCCAGAAAGCAAGTGGAATACAATGTGCTGTTTGAACACAAACACTCTGCCCTACCCTATGATCACAATGCAGACTGAATACATCTGTGTATCCTTCAGCACCATGGACAGAGACACTGTCACAAAACAACACGTTTTAACCCCTAATGAATTACTAGGCTACACATTGTTGCTTTCCATTTTCAATTCAAACTAACAAAAATAAATAATAGAAAAATTAGCAGAACCCACAAGCTTACAACGTGTCAAACTGTGATGCGTTGTGACCTTGTTAATCGGCTATGTTTGCTACTTTGGTCTAACACTGTAGTATGATGAAATAGGGTATTCATAAAAAATAAAACATATATAGAAATATGGAGACACAAGGTTTCTTTCTGAAAGCAACGATTATGTCTTTCAAACTGCAAAAAGACCAAATATATTATTTATCATATTTTAGATTTGCAAATAGCCAAGTAAGCAACATTGAGCATGTACAGTATTCAATAGGCCAGGGCAAAAAGGGGATTCAAGTAGAAAACTTACCATGGGCACTCTGTACAAACCTAACATTCTAGAGATGGCAATAGAACTTTTTGAGGTAGCAGGACCCACAATTCCGATCACTTGAGGAGACCCGACACAGCTCTCATCCAGTGTAAACTGCTCCTCTCTCCCACTGATCAGTGACATCGCTGCACGGACTGCAACTCCAAGCGTGTGACAGGTGTCATAGAGACTGTATCCCAGAGTCACATTGGGCAGCAGGCTGGGGTTTCTGTTGATCTCATTGATGGCAAAAGCAACGATCTGGGCCGCTTTGAACCCACTAAAACTAACACACAAAATTACACTGTAACCTTGAATATCATTGCTGTCAAAAAACATGTATCTCCATATTGAAAGTTTTATGTTATTGTTTAATAAATGAATGCCTTACTTTGTCTTACTACAGGGTCACACAGACATTGGACCACAGCGCCTTGTGAGCTTGTGGATCATCTAATTTAGGTATTTTTTAAAAAGTAATTTACAAGGTTTCCACCCGACAGCGACTATGTACATTTATAGAAATATACAATTCCACTAATCCTGGTTCTATTTATCGAACCATGGTCAGTGTTCTCTTGCTTGCTAGTTGTGATACTCACTGACTGCAAGAGGGCTCCTGTTGCTTGGAGGTAAAAGACAGCTCAGGGAACACAGAGGAGACGTGTAAGGGACTCAAAACACCCAGAAGCACATCTCCAGCCTTGTACAATCTGTTGAGATTAAACTGTGCCTGTAACTCACAAGAAGAGGAAGATGAGGAAGACAAAGGAGAGAAGGAAGAGAACAATATCAAGTATGAAAACAGGTGTATGTCTAGAGAAACCCTCATGACTGTCCTCCTCTGTCTAACACACCCCTCCCTTCTCTAAATCCATTGTCTAGTTGGTAAGTTTTATACACAGTGCTGTGCCATCCCCTGTGCCACCTTATGGCATCACGTAATCTCTTACAACACCCATCTGGGCAGAGACAGAAGTAGAGGCAGGGCTTAACATAGGCCTACAGTAACAATACTTACATTTTTGGAGTTCTATTTGTTTTTGCAAGCACATGACTTTTAGGGCTACTACATTTAGTGTTGAGGAAAGGCTTTCGCACACCTAGAGTAAAAGCTTAAGAGCAGGTGCATAGGTGAACAAGTGCACATCAATAATAAAATAATACGGCCGCATACGCACACTGCCGAACGGCACGGTACAGGAGCACATTTATTGAAGGAGGCGCAACATTTCGGTCACACAAATAGAAATATTGGACTTTTGACTCCACTACATTTCTGGGAAGAGACCCAAACTACAAAACATATATTATGAATTAACCACTTCAGCCCCATTTTCAGATTGTTCTACCTTTGTATATACTTTCTCAAAAAAATACTTTTGATAAATGTTCTGAATTTCAATGCACCAATGCATTAATATTAAAAAGAAAACATACTTTGTACTTTTGAATACTTTTTTATTGACTTGAGTATACTCTGTCCACCACTCTCCACAACCCCTCCAGCACCACCCACCCATACCACCCATGTCAATATGCACAACTTGAAATATTATCTCTTGGCCTTAACCCTGTACGTAATCTTTTGATGCGATGCGAGAGTACGGTCTAGCCAACACCAACTCGGGACTCCTGAATCGCTGCCCTCCACGCTCTCCTATCTAACAGGGTCAGGATCTCTACAGTGTTGTTAGCTAAGCTGTCGCACCGCAGTGCATCTATGTAGGTTGTTCCGCTTCTTGTCTTTCCTGGCTTTGCCCTGGGTTGGCTCCCATAGTGTCAGTTTCCTCGCCACTAGCTCCGGGTGCCTGACGCAGTACCCTGCCAACCTCATCCTTCTCTCTCTGACCTCGTCTGTGACCCCGTGGCAGGTCCCCAGAGAGGACCACATTTCTGATGTGGTCCATCCATGTGACACCTAGTGCCGTAGTCGTTAAATAAAGTGACTTGTTCCTGACAAACGGATATGGACATGACTGACACCATACTGACCAGAGCCACTGGGTTACTAAGAGTTGCCTCAATGAGGGGTCAGAAACACTACAGGTCACATATTACCGTCATGTGGTTCACGTAGCTCTAAATAGTTACAAGGGGATGATTTGAATCCATTGTTTTCTTTGGGAGCACCTGTTTTGCTAGGGGAACATTTTCTCTCCGTCTGCCATGTTTTCACACACCACATGTATACCCTACCAACAGTCAAGCAAAAAGTGTGACTCCTTACCCTCCTTCAAAACCCCCATAAAAGAGCACCTATCTGCAATTTGTAACTGGTCCCTGTAATAAAGTCTAAGCTTAACACCAGAAAACTCCCCCCTGCCCGCCCGACCCCCCAACTGTTTACTCTACTTTCTGTTTTATTGCTGCTAGTGTTGATTATACACAGGACCACAATGGCAACAAGCCCTTAGGGCTTTTTGTGTTATCCTTTTATCACCTTTTGTATAATCGTACCACTGTACTTTTTTGCATTTTTTTTTGCAAATAGTTAATAAAGTATTCAATCATTCAATCAATCAATCAATCCCTCCCTGACATAATGTTTTCTTAAACTTAATTGTACAGTATATTTCTAAGTGAATCACTCAGTTACACCAGCATTGGTGTAACCAGCACCACGGTGAATACGTTTGTGTTTAATGGTGAAACTATAAGGCAGAGAGTGTTGATCCCAAATTGTTCAACATCTGTACGTCCACAGATCGGGCTCCAGACCAACTAGAGGCCCTAGATTTACAGCAAGACCAAATCATTAATCTGGTGTTTGCAGGTGCTCTGGAAAACTTTTCTCCACGTTCACCCTCTGAAAGGAATACCAAAACGCTCGCCCAAAACACAGTCGCCCCGGGCGCAAATCCGGTGACCTCGGAACAGTCTCTACCTGGTATTCCTAAACGTAACCTCAGTAAACTATGCCTGAACCTAACCCTATTCCTAAACTTAACCTCAGTAAACTATGCCTAACCCTAAACATATTTCTAACCTTATCCTCTGTAAAACAAATACAACAATACAAAAAACTCCCCAGCGTGCGGTCGGCAGAAAAAATGGGGCCGAGCCTCTTTTGGGGTGAGTTTTCTGGTTACCTCTGAAAGGTCTACAGGCGCTAAAATCCTCAGACTCTTTTGATGAGGAATTGATCATTTCAGGCAAACCTTCGTCCAGTGGTTCTTGAATTCGTTTTACAGAGGTTAAGGTCAGGAATGAGGTTAGGTTTAGGCACAGTTTTACAGAGGTTAAGGTTAGGAATGTTTAGGCATAGTTTTACTGAGGTTACCTTTTGGAATACCTGGTAGCGACCGTTCCGAGGTCGCCAGATTTGACTGGGGGCAAGCGTGTTTTGGGGCGAGAGTTCTTGCATTCCTCACTACGCATCTCGTATAGCCTATGGAAGCACGTCCTCATCTCATAACAAATCCATGGGGTTTAAAAGACCCTGAGAGATTCGCAACCTGAGCCCACTTGTTCAACATAAATTGTATTATTCTAATCACATTGCACCAATGTTACGTGACTGGAACGAGAGAGCTATTGTAACACACGCACACACGTGTACACACTGTTCTGTTCACTACTCTCGCTCTCTTCTCTCTGCACCTCGACCAGCAAGCTGGGCACTTGACCTAGAACCTTGACCTTGCCGTCATAATGAAAAGGGGTAGTAGGGTACTTCTGTATGTTGTTCTCCTCATCCACTTTAGTCGTGCTCTGCTTAGCAATAAATCTCTAATCAATGTACATAATTATGAATTAATATTACAAACATTATTACAATGTAGTCACAAATTGATGTTACAAACGTTTGAAACACCTTACAATAACCTGAATGCACATACATGTTTTAAATGGACTGATTTTAACCACTTCTCAAATCCTCTATATTTAGTAAAACAGACCTGATTTGCAACTGTACTCGGTAGGCCTACGCTCTTTGTTTCCCACTCAACGGGAAACTTTATCCTGTTAAAGTTTCCCATTAAATGTTTTTGTTTAGATTTTTTGTGTAGATCTGCCATTTTTGGATAATTATTACTGAGAAAAGGGTGTGAATAGTCAGCCAATCACAGTACAGGGAAAGACAAATTCCCAACCCCACTTATAGGAGCGGCTACACTGCTCAAAAATATTATTAAACTAGAAATTGTGCTCTTCGGAGCACAGGTCTCCGCCAGTACTGTTCCTGATTAATCCTGTCTTATCTCACTTCAAAAGATATAAATGATCTTTTGAAGTGACACACCTATTTATAGGCCTCTATTTCATCATGCGTCTCGCTAGCCAATCAAAGCACACCCTTTCAACATATTGTCACGTGTCACGTGAAGCTTGACCAATGTTAGCTTGGTGGACACACGGAAGGACGAGAACGAAAACATAGTCTCCTGGCGGAGACAATGACGAATTACTGTGTATAAGTGAAAACACATGTAGTAAATGTGTGTTTGTGTGTTATACAGATATTTACTGTGAAAGAACAATACATGATTGTGTCATGTTTTCAAGTTACATTATTACATGATATTTAATTGGTGTTATTGTAATGGCCTCTAAGGCCTGGGTTAATTAAATAACAACACTGTGTGTGTGTGTGTGTGTGTGTGTGTGTGTGTGTGTGTGTGTGTGTGGGGGGGGGGGGGGGGGGGGTCCCTGGCTCCAGAGGCTCGACCCTGGCCGGGAGCCACCGCCCCTGGGCACGGAGGTGGGCCGGGGACCCCTGGGGGATCATAGACCGGGGACAGCGCCGGCGGCGGTATTGCGCCCCACGACAACAGGCTTTTCCATGCTTTTCCGGGCTTGTGGATCTGCTCTTTTTCCACCCTTTTTGAGCCCGGATTTCGGAACAGCGGGTCGTCGGAGCCGCGCCACGTTGCCCTTTTTGAGGTACAAGGACCCACAATTCCGATCACTGGAGGAGACCTGACAGAGCTCTCATCCAGTGTAAACTGCTCCTCTCTCCCACTGATCAGTGACATCGCTGCACGGAATCCAACTCCAATCGTGACACATGTATCATAGATACTGTATCCCAGAGTCACATTGGGCAGCAGGCTGGGGTTTCTGTTGGTCTCATTGACGGCAAAAGCCATGGTCTGGGCCGCTCTGAACAATTGGATGCTAAAACTAAAACCATCATTACACTGTAACCTTGAATAACATTGCTGCCAGAAACCATATATATCCATATTGAAAGGTTTTATATTTTTGTTTAATAAATCAATGCCTTACTTTGTCTTACTACAGGGTCACATAGATGTATCGAACTAGCCGATCTACAAGCTCACAAGACATTGCACCACAACGCCTTGTGAGCTTGTGGATCGACTAGTTTAGCATTTTTTTTTAAAGAAAATATTCAAGTGAAAGTGAACTGGTTAAGTGTGTCTGTGGCTCATATACATATTGAACTAATGAAACATATTAGAGCTTGTGACTAAATAATATCAACAATGGATCCAAGAGGAACAGTTTTGAACATACAAGGTTTCCACCCGACAGCGACTATTATATATTATTGTGAAAATAGACGACCTACAAGCTCACAACGCCTTGCAACGCAATTTTATCTGGAACCACTAGAGGGCGTAATCCTACCACTCAAGAAATGTCAAAGCTCTGTTAGGGGAAATAAAAACCAAGGCTACAAAACCTAATGTGATCATGATTTTGAATTTGAATGTCACAATAGCAGATCTACAAGCTTGTCAATCTGCTATTTTCAAAAGATCTTTTATACATTTGAAAACTTGTGAATTGGGACTTTCTGCATAATGAGTACTTTTACTTTCATACTTTAAGTATATTTCGAGACCAATACCTTTGTACTTTAACTCAAGTCAATTTTGATTACCCAGACTTTTACTTGTAACAGAGTATTTCTACATTGCAGTATTGATACTTTTACTTGAGTAAGAAATGTGGGTACCTTTTCCACCACTGTTTTTCTTTTTCCACCAAGTTGCATGCAGAAGCTAATTTAGGTAATAGGCTCTATGCACAGCAGCCATATTATCACTTCCTTCACAGGTGTTACCAATGATACTAATGAAGGCTCTGTTCCATATAGTGTAGCACCGTGGTTTCCACGACCCCCATAACTCTGAGAGTGTACAAATGGAACCAAATGGACCCGTAAGGATCCATTTGGTTCCATTTGTACACTCTCAGAGTTACACACCTGTAAGGGGCCTTTTGGAAGCCCATGAGGGTCCCTGGAGCCCAACTGTAGACCCACTGGTGTAGCAGAGTGTTTCCAGTGAGCCAACATGCACAATATCAGCACCCTGACTCTGTTTGAGCAGAATGGAACAGAGCCTTCATTAGTATCATTGGTAACACCAGTGAATGTCTAGAGCCTATTATATGTTTCTCCCCTTTTTGTTGTGATGACAGGAGTGCTGGCTCAGCTGTTACAGGCCACCAGTATGTTATCATACGTAGGGGTGAAAAACTGTAACAAATTCATTGATGTGATATACAAATGTATATTAAAAAAAACAAAACAATAATAATAATAAGTTGTGTTTATGAATTGTTTATGCACTTGGAATCAATATCAGCAAAACTGAAACGTAGAGAGAGATATTACTTGTGCTTGATTAATTTGAACAAAATAAAATAGTTAATTAAGTCATTTCTGACAATATAATGTCAAAAGAGGGACTTTTGAAATGTATCACAATGCTATGCATTGTGAGCTGTACATTGGGATTTGTTGTTAAATAGACTAAGGGCTTAAAGGACCACTTCAGCTATGTTCAACCTATCTGCATATTAATTCAATTTTTTTTTTAACAATGATTGAGAATTTCATAAATACAATTCTAAGAAATTCCCCCCAAATAACGTTTAACAGGTAGTGCAAATAGCTGCTCTACAAGCTCACAGATCTGGTATTTTCACTGTTTCAACTGGGTTAATGTAATGCACTTTGCAAAACGCTTTGGATAAAGGCGCTTTAAATGCATCGAATACTCCTGATGCGCTGTGCATAATGAAGTATATTAACCTTTTAGTTAATAGTACATTTTTGGAAAAATCACGGTTGAAAACCACTGGTCTAGACGTCCAGCACCAAGCAGCACACAGCTCTGCAGTCTGTATGTAGTCTGCAGTGAGGATGTCACATCCTTTATATAGTGCATCTGTCCGCCTCCCACACGTTTCATCTTCTGGTGAACACACCCCCTACACACGCCCACCTCCCTCCCTCTGTGTGCTGACATCACGTTTTATGCTCTTTTCCAAAGCAATACACCGGAATCCCCCCCAATTGATTGCAATTAGGTGCAGATGGTGCTAATCACAGTGGGCCCAAGGCAGCCACTAGGCTCTATGCACAGCAGCCATATTGTGAAGACATTCACAGGTGTTGACACTGATACTAATGAAGGCTCTGTTCCATTCTGGTCAAACAGAGTCAGGGTGCTGATATTGTGCATGTTGGCTCCCTGGAAACACTCTGTTACACCAGTGGGTCTAAAATGTGGGTCCAGGGACCCTCATGGTTCCTTAAAGGATGACTTCACCACTTTTCAACATATCTTCATATAATAGGTCCTCACTAATGCTCATGATAAAATGATAAAACAAATTCTACTTGGTCTGTGTCTCATAGGAGGGCTGTGGACAGTCCAGAAACCCGTCTACCAGTGACATCATCGTTAGGCAGGATTTTTTTTTCCAAAAAGATCACATTTTTTTTATTCAGATTTTTATTAAGGCGAGAACAATGGGATCTATTATTGCATTGCAACTTTCCAGGAATACAAAGTCTGCAGTTTCTATTAGCTTGGATTCCCCATCGCTGACGTCACTGGTAGACGGGTTTCTGAACTGTCTACAGCCCTCTGAGACACAGACTGATTAGAATGTTTTTTTACCATTTTATCATGAGCATTAGTGAGGACCTATTATATGAAGATATGTTGAAAAGTGGTGAAGTCGTACTTTAAGGGGTTTCCAAATGGCCCCTTTACGGGTGTGTAACTCTCAGAGTTATGGGGGTCGTGGAAATTGAAAAATCTGAGAACCACTGTGCTACACTAAATGGAACAGGGCCTTCCTTAGTATCATTGGTAACGCCTGTGAATGAAGTGACACTATGGCTGCTGTGCATAGAGCCTCTTCCCTGTAGTTGGAGAGAGACATGCTGTCATTTGTCTTTGGTTCCCCGTTTAGTTTCCTGTGTTTATCATCAGAGTTCAGAGTTCTTTTAATGCATTATTTTGAGTAAGTACCGATTTATCATTCGTGGTTATAGTTTGTTCCTGATTTAGTTCTGTTTTCCTTACTTGTTCATATTTTGGTTAATGATTGTTTGTTTCATTTGTATTTTCCCATAGCCTTTAAATCATCATGTTTCCATCCATCATCATGTCCAAACCTGTATGCCATGGGCAATGAATAAGAACTTTTAAACCCATCCATTTGATCCTGGTCCTCATACTTTTACCAGTATACCAATGTCTGAGTGCTAACCCAACTACAAGCTAACATAGCCTACAATAGGCTCTATGCACAGCAGCCATATTATCGCTTCCTTCACAGGTGTTACCAATGATACTAATGAAGGCTCTGTTCCATTTAGTGTAGCACAGTAGCCTAGTTCTCAGATTTTTGAATTTCAGATTTCCACAACCCCTATAACTCTGAGAGTGTACAAATGGAACCAAATACGGGTCCATTTGTACACTCTCAGAGTTACACACCCGTAAAAGGCCATTTGGGAGTGTTTCCAGTCAGCCAACATGCACAATATCAGACTCCGTCTAACCAGAATGGAGCAGAGCCTTCATTAGTATCATTGGTAACACCTGTGAATGTCTTCATAATATGGCTGCTGTGAATAGAGCCTATTACAACAGTAGTGGTTCTCAAACTTTTTCATCTCAAGGAGCCCCAAATGAATATGTATTTGGTCGTGGACCCCCCCCCCCCCCCCCCCCCCCCCACAAAACATCACTGCAATGTACCCATATTTTCTCTGTTACAGAAAGTCTGAACTTTGTATTCAGACTAGGATCTTGTGGTCCAGATGGCCTCTTGCTGTCTGTCTGGGTATATCTGAGTGAAAAACAAACCTGAGGGTTGGCTCGCAGCTCACTTTTTAAATGCTCCCAATTCTTATTCACAGCAGCAAGCAGCAGTGGTGTAAAGTAATTAAGTACATTTACTCAAGTACTGTACTTAAGCACAATTTTGAGGATTTTTTACTTTGCTGGAGTATTTCCAATGTTCAATACTTTTACTCAGCTGCAATTTGAAAACTTCTGTTACTAATTACTTTGTAGATTTTGATTATTATTACAACACATGCATTACCCACTTCAGCCACATAATATACATTTCGGCTATTAGAAAATACCCAATCTACAAGCTCACAATGCGTCGCGATGTGACGCATTGTGAGCTTGTAGATCGGCTATTAAAAAAAAAAATGTTATTAATTTCTTACATTTGACTTGTGAAATGGGACATTCATATAATATCAACCAATCAGGAGAGAGTACCCATTTATCAGCTTCAATGTTATATTGTTCCAGTTCCAATTGTGTGTGTTAATTTCTTTCACTTTATCCTGTATCCTGTATGAGTTCTTGAAAATGCATTTTCTGTTTTGTAAAGCGCTGGAGAGACAGGGAGACACCTGTTACTGCACAAACACTCCAGTCTATTAGCAATGATTACTATCAGAATATATAGTCATTTAACACTAAATTTAACAAAGGAATATCACCTACCCTACCTTTAAGCAGTGGTGGAAAAAGTACTCAAATGTTTTACTTAAGTTGTAAAATGTCTAGCTTTGTTATAGAGAATTCACTGCATGGCTAACTTATACACCCCGACACCAGTATGCTGACAAGAGCATTTGGACCAGACCAGGATTGAGTTCAAAGTGTTTTATTGCCAATCTGTGTACAACACATATGATGATGATGATGATATGGCGGTGGTGATGATTTAACTAAATAGGAGTGAAAGACAGAAACAATCAGTAACTTAAACAAACAGACAATCAGTAACTTAAACAAACAGAAAGCATAAGCAGACCGGCATTAATGTCTATCGAGCTAAATAAACCAAGGAACATAAAGTCTAATAAACAGAAAACAAACTTACTTATAATGCATCGGATGTGCTCACATAGCTGTGGGTTTCCTGCAGTGAATCTCTACCCTTCAGACAAAATGTTTGTCTGCTGGTTCAACCTGAGTTTATATAGGCCCACCCCAGCTGAACCAAACTAGGCTCAGATTGGGCCCCGCCCACCACTAAGTGACATGATCAGTTTGTGAACTCTAATCCACTCTCAGTTTGAGAGGGGGTGGATTTTGTACATAAGTAAAAGTATCAATACTGCAATGTAGAAGTACTCTGTTACAAGTAAAAGTGCGGAATTCAAAATTGACTTGAGTAAAAGTACAAAAGTATTGGTATCAAAATATACTTAAAGTACCAAAAGTAAAAGTACTAAAATATTTGAAGATAGAAGATCTACAAGCTCACAACGCGTCGCGATGTGACGCGTTGTGAGCTTGTAGATCTGCTATTTTCATTTAGCCTATGTATACAATAGGGCTAAAGTGGTTAAAGTAAAAGTACCTCAAAATTGTACTTAAGCACACTACTTGAGTAAATATACATAGTTGCTTTACACCACTGCCTTTGAGTAAAAAAATAATAATCTGAATACTTCTTCCACCACTGCAGGTATAGCTTTTATACACACAAGGGTCTGGCAATGTTCAGGGTCAGTAATCCATCATAACCAGACCACACATCAAATATAGTGCTCATAAAACTGATTTATTGATTGATGTCAGGAACAGACAGGACATTTAGCCCATTAAGACCGGGAACGCATCTGTGTGCCATTTTTAGATTTCTTTGGCTATTCAAAAAATAGCAGATATACAAGCTCATAGCGCGGCACCGTAGATCTGCTATTTTTTTTTAAATCTTGAAAATGCGTGCAAATCTTTGAATATATATATATATATATATATATATATATATATATATATATATATGTGTGTTTTAAAGCAAAAAAATGTACTACTATGTACTCCAATCTCTGCTTCTGGGAGGTCCCTGGAACAACATATTTTGAGCTGGGGGTCCGCGGCCAAATACATATCATTTTGGGGGTCGTTGACATGAAAAAAGTTTGAGAACCACTGATAGTATAGAAACATAAAAAACAGTTTTGAGTATTGAACAAATGCTTGCTTTAAATATATTTATATATTCAAAGATGTGCACAAATGAGGACATAATATTTACAAAAAAATTGCAGATCTACAAGCTCATTGCGCGGTCTAAATGGGCTAGATGAAAACATATTTGTAAAGCACATCTATTGATGGCATGCATGGCAGAGAGTAATGGACAAAGTACTCACCCCCGGTACTTGAGTCAAAGTATAGGCCTACTCCTGGTCTAATATTACCCAACTACAAGAAGTGGTGTAAAGTAAATAAGTACATTTACTCAAGTACCGTACTTAAAGTACAATTGTGAGGTGTTTTTTTTTTACTTTATTGGACTATTTTCAATACTTTATACTTTTACTCATATATCTCATAGGAAAACATTGTGCATTTTTTACTCCACTACAAATATTTGGAAACTTACATTACTAGTTACTTTGTAGATTATTATGACAAAACTTACATTAATTACTTAAACTCTATATACTTTGGCTATTCTAAAATAGCTGATCTACAAGCTCACAAGCATGTAGATCTGTTATTTTAAAATGATTGTATATATTTTATAAATTAGAAAATGTGTGAGAAGGGACATTCTGCGTAATGAATACTTATACCTTTGGTACTTTAACTATATTTTGAGGCCAATACTTTTGTACTTTCAGTCAAGTCAATTTTGAATACTGGACTTGTACTTGTAACAGAGTATTTTCTACAGTGTGGTATTGATACTTTTACTTAAGTAAACAAAATGAGTACTTTTCCCACCACTGATTACAAGTTGAAAGTTGCTCAGTCAAATTTGTACTCGAGTTAAAGTACTGGAAGACTTGTAAAACTATGTAATTATTCTACATGCTTTAAAGTGTTTTTTTTAAAGTGTTCAAAGCTACACATTTTTACAAAGATTACATTTTCTTTTGAATAAACAATGCATTGCTGTATTCAGTAAATGTAGACATTTCCCCAAATCATTCAAAGATTTCCTGTCAGCCTACTTTCCCTATCCCTCTCTAAATAAAGGCATACAAAATGCAGTGGAGTGAAAGTCATAAGTATCCATACAAATAGGCCCTATGCACACAGCAGCCATATTGTAAGACATTCACAGGTGTTACCAATGATACTAATGAAGGCTCTGTTCCATTCTGGTCAGACGGAGTCAGGGTGCTGATATTGTGCATGTTGTCTCACTGGAAACACTCCCAAATGGCCCTTTACGGTAGCCTGGTATCCAGCCTGCTTCGCTACGTTCGGCGGACTTTTTTTTCTCCCTTCACTTCTCAGTCTGGAATGCACCCCATTGACTCGTTTTGCAGAACTACACTGGAACTACATATGTTACGTTAGGCAACGTCGTTGCTGATTGGATGTTGTTCAAACGAATGACGAATCACAACGATCGTCATTCAGGGGCGGCAGTGGCTCAGGGGGTAGAGTGGCCGGGTAGTGTGAGCTGGAAAACCGCAAGGTTCCCAGTTCGATCCCGGGCTGGGGCGCTCCCCTAGAGTTAGTGTCGAAGTGTCCTTGAGCAAGACGCTGAACCCCTAATTGCTCCCGATGAGCAGGTTGGTGCCTTGCATGGTTTCCTCCGCCATCGGTGTATGAATGTGTGTGTGAATGGGTTAATGGCACAATCAATGTAAAGCGCTTCGGATAGAAGCGCTATATAAATGCACCATTTACCATTTTATTTATCACACTGTTTTTTTTGTCCCGCCCCGCACCACAGACCAATCAGAAGCCACGGCACGACTCGAAACGTTTGCCATGTCCCGCCTCCCTTGGAGATAGGAGGCATTCCAGACTGAGAAGCGAAGAGAGAAAAAAAAGTCCGCCGAACGTAGCGAAGCAGGCTGGATACCAGGCTACCTTTACGGGTGTATAACTCTGAGAGTGTACAAATGGAACCAAATGGACCCTTACGGGTCCATTTGGTTCCATTTGTACGCTCTCAGAGTTATGGGGGTCGTGGAAATCTGAAATTCAAAAATCTGAGAACTACTGTGCTACACTAAATGGAACAGAGCCTTCATTAGTATCACTGGTAACACCTGTGAAGGAAGTGATAATATGGCTGCTGTGCATAGAGCCTATACTCAAGTAAAGTACAGATACTAAAGACATGTACTGAAGTAAAGTACTCAAGCTAAACGCTGTGTAGCCTCCTGAAGAGAGAGAGAAAAGAGCGAGTTGCAGTTCACCTCTGAATAGTTGGCCATGCGGTGACGCTGTTGGATCATTTCAGAGGATAGTCGTTTAAAAGCTTGTGGAATATTTAATATAACCGCCCCCTCCACCCTAACACCTGCATTCTCTCTGTCTTTCTGAGCAGATCATAGCTGCTTAATCACAATGGAGGTCTCTCTCTCTCTCTCTCTCTCTCTCTCTCTCTCTCTCTCTCTCTCTCTCTCTCTCTCTCTCTCTCTCTCTCTCTCTCTCTCTCTCTCTCTCTCTCTCTCTCTCTCTCTCTCTCTCTCTCTCTCTCTCTCTCTCTCTCTCTCTCTCTCTCTCTCTCTCTCTCTCTCTCTCTCTCTCTCTCTCTCTCTCTCTCTCTCTCTCTCTGCAGCTCACTGTTTGATCCTGGTCCAGTTTTTTTTAAGCACGCATAATTCAGAGTCTATCCTCGTATGCTCCTGTATGGTATAGTGTTGTAGGCTGTAACACAGGCAGTGCCTCCTGCTCAGCCAAAGGGCCAATAAGATGCAGTGTGTTAAATCCACACTGCATGCGTGGGGGTCTGAATGAGTGGGTTCTCTATCATAGATAGGCCTATGCTTCATTGATATGCTTTGTTTTATTCTTGCACTGAAGAAGCAGTGGTTCTCAAACCATGTCGTGCCAAGGACACGCACATTGAAACGACCCCATTTTAACATATTATGTGCCAGGGACTTTTAACACATTCATTGGCAGGTATTAATGAATGAATTCTTCCGCTGCCGGCGGTTTTACCTTATTTTGAATATTTTTGACGATCCAGCAATCTTTTTTTTTCAACCCGGATGTAAACAAACGATGTCTCCATGGGGAGACGAGTCTCTCCTCTCTCTACCGGAAATCCGAGCTAGATGTGTTTTTTCTATATCTGTTAACATTGGAGTGAACAGAGTGATTTTTTTTTTGCATGACATCATTATCCGGTTCTATCCTTCTCTGTTAGTCAAGGCATCATTCATCAGTACCGCGGGAAGTAGGGGTGCGGGGGTTAAAGTGCCCATGTGGCCCATACCAGGCCAAAAGAACCGACTATGGGCCACATGGGCACTTTAACATCATCAGCTATTTGAAAATAGCAGATCTACAAGCTTACAACCCGTCGCGAAGCGACGGGTTGTGAGCTTGTAGATCGGCTATTTTCAAATAAAATCTTGCGGGGAAATAAGCAGATCTGGCAACCCTGGCTGGGGTTGACGTACTTGTACATGAGATAGGCTCCTGCCCCATGGGCCACATGGCTGTTGGTCCCAAAGGTTACGTACTATAATAACCCATGATTCACCCTTCAACAATATCAGAAATCCTCACTTAACAATAGAACCACATGTATTATTTATTATCATGTGAGTTATTATTGTTATTTGCACAGGTCTGCACTGTTGCTTTCAGAAGCGATGGACCTGCAGTACATGTAAACCATTTAGTGAGGAGGGATTGAAATTACTACTTAATTACTATCCTGTCCCCGGATAAACAAAAAAGAAGTATAAATAGTTTTCAAAGGAAATACCAATTATTCACTGAATGCATGAACTCACCTTGTGACCGGATTATCATTTGATTAATTTGGCTTTTGTAATGAAAATGTGTGTTTAATTTAATCGTGTTTACCTGGCTCTACACATAGAACACACAGGGTGAGATTCCCCCCGCCCCTCGTGTTGTGTCAACGCTGCAAAGCGAAGCTGGAGTGTCCTCTCCAGGGCGTGGGTAGGTAAGTATGGGGAAAAGCTGTGACCCATGCAGCAGGTCCCCCCGCTGCATGTCGCTGGAAAGGTCCAAAGCAAAGGCAGAGCCAATACACTTGGTTCCAATGCAGGAGTTCCAAGGCAGGAGTTGCCAGGTCATTTCCATAATATGGCCTCGACCTGCCTTAGGGACTCCAGCTCCTGAATTTTCCTCTGGGTTGACTCCCGAAGCCTTTCCCATGGGTGGGTGTGGCCATAGGGCAGTGGAGGTTTGAGGTCAGTGTTTTCTTTCACTTAGAAGAGCTACCAGCCAAGGTTAACGAGCCCCATCTGCCCAGGTCGCTATTTAACCCATAACTGGGAGGCTAAGAGAGTACTACCGCTTGCCCAAGGCGGACTCCCAGGCTAGCAGAGGGAAGGAGGCGCCTTACTTCTCCATTGTAGGCCGCCCTCAGTGGGGGGGGGTGCCCACCTGCTGCCCATACAGGGTGAGATATGTGATGTGATTTCAGCTCTAGTGTTTGTACTGGAGGTAGCCAGGTTACATACTATGCAATTAAAATGCACTTCCTTTAGTAGACACTCATATCCAGTCTGACTTCAGTGCAGACAGGGTTTAATTTAAAAAATAAAAATAAATGCGAGCGGCCATTCACTTTGTTTACGATAAATAGTGTCAATTATTATTCTGTTTTAAATTAAGCTATTTATTAATTTTGCAAATGTTTATACATTTTTGCCTGTGGGGTTAATGCGGTTAACATACATTTGAATGAAACCATTACGGTGTTATATTATCAAACATACTAAAAGGAAAGTCTGTATTTAATTGAGTGTGACCAGAAGCAGGGATAAAACACATGCCCAGCCACCCCGTTTTCACTCCCAAGGCGTCACATTTTGCCGCTCTGTCAGTAGGCCTGAAACGTCAAGTTTTTACATGATGGGACGCCCCATGGCGACGTTGCCTGTCGAAAAAACTATGCCTGAACCCAACCCTAATCCCAACCATAACCTCACAAACATATACCTAAACCTAAACCTAAAAAAACAATTTCGAGAAAGCCACGTTGGGATTAAATCACTTGAGGTTGTGGTTACTAGCTTAGCGCTGCTACCAGGTTAGCCACCGAGACAGCTGGCCAACCTCTCGATTTGAGTAGTATTTGAAGCTCCAATACGTGCCTTTTAGTTGTTGTAGTCTTATAGTGACGCATTAGGGAGTGAAAATGACAAAGCGGCAATAACTGACGCCTATTTGTGAGAATGTGTGCCCCACCGGACATAAAACTGAATGACCAGATGAGGGATGTCAAAAGCAGAGGCATGGAAAGGTCTTGCATTGTGTTTTTGCTATTTTTGTTATTACTTCAAGAACTCCATTGATCGTTCCTGTCGGGCAGAAACCTCTCATCTCCAAATGTAATGTGTCGTAAATTAACGCCCTACTTGATCATACTACAGTGACAGTGACACACAAAAGCATCAAAAGTAGCAGATCCACAAGCTCGAAATGCATCTCGAAGCGGCGCGTTTTGAGCTTGTAGATATGCTACTTTGGCTATTTTTGAATTTAAATCCTGAAAAGTAACCGCTTTGGACATATGAGTTTTCCACCCGACAGAGACTATATTTTCTTCTTCCATGAGAATAAAGCAAGAAAAGCAAAAAAAAAAGCAAACATCAGATCATTCAATCATGCACTGAAGTATCTCTGGACCTAAAAAACCCATTACAGTAAACAAACCTGGACTACATTCTGCCTGCGAGTGGTCGGGTTTTGGCTTTAACAGCAGTAACCCTGAGCATCAAACGGAAATGATGATGTATGGCATACGCGTTGAAAGTACGATCGAGTGAAAGCAAATCGAGATGGATTCCCTGCTGTTAAAAGTTGGGGGGGATGTTGATGAAGATGAATTTGCGGAAATATCACATAGATCCTGTCCAAAGCTTCAAGAACAGTGGTGTGTGTGTAAACGCACAGCTTGCAGATAAAGAGCACCGGGTTCAGGAGATAACGGGGGAGAGTTCAAAGCCAGGCCAAGGCTGATGTGCTGTAGCGTAGATGTGGCTATTTACCACGTCTGAGATGATCTAGATTAGAATATTAATGAAGGTTGAGGAGACGGACGGAACGCGGAAAAAACCTCACTGTCGATCTAATTGCCTTGAATTGCCTTACCGAGTCGACATTGATTGCAACTCTGGTTTTTAGTGTTGTATGGCTTTTAATTCTTATCTTTATTTGCTCATCTGAGTTTTCTTTTCCTAATAGTCGTTCTCTTGTGTTTCCACCTCTTGCCTGCCCCCCCCCACACACACACACAACTTTGAGTCATTAGAGAAGCGCTATATAGATTCCAAGTATTATTAAGTGTACCTGCCATGCCAATGAGGTATTGGGGTACTTATCAATCATCGCAGAGGCGATGATTGACAGGCAAAATCCCTCAACAGCGACACCCGCAGGCAAAGATTTATTTTTTCATTGCAGTTGAAAAGGCTTTAGAAATGTGAGAGAAGAACACCTACCATGGATCACTGGAGTGGAATTTTTTGTTAAAACTTTGTATACACGTTTGAAGGACCATGACAAAGACTTTTAATGTGTGGTAAAACTGAATGTCATGAAACCTTTAAAATCTCTAAGAAATGTAGTCTCTAGTTATTATTATTATTATTATTATTATTACAAAACATACATTAACCACTTCAGCCCTATATACATTTTAGCCATTTGAAAATAGCCGATCTACAAGCTCACAATGCGTTGCGATGTGACGCATTGTGAGCTTGTAGATCTGCTATTTTCAAAAGATGTGTATACATTTGCAAACTTGAAATTGACATCCTGCATAATGAGTACTTTAAGTACATTTTGATGCCAATACTTTTGTACTTTTACTCAGGTACATTTTGAATTCCGGACTTTTACTTGTAACTTGTAAGTATTTCTATATTGCAGTAGATACTTTTACTTAAGTAAAACATGTGAGTACTGGATAACAGACAGCCAGGGGGTCTTAGTGTAAACACAATACTGTCGGTGGCAGTGGGGGAGTGGGGACACCCCCCAGCATGCCCCAGGGCACTTTTAGCTCTGGCTGTTGTTTTATTATCATTCAATTGAGACATTCACCAGTCCCCAGCACATCCACCACATGATGGGAGAAGGTCTGCGTGTTGTGTTATCATTTATTTCATATGTGTTTACCACCCTGAGGGATGATGGATGTCTGTGGGGACCCCCCCCCCCCCCTCCCCTCCCCTCCCCCACCCTCCATCACATTCCAGGTGTTATAAATAAACGTGGTCCTATTCTGTCTAGGCTCTTCTATCACGGGAGAAATCCACTAGTCATTGCTATATAAACCAGAATGTGGGCAACTTTGATGATGGACAGGGGCCACTATATTTCCACCCTCACTCCAGAGGGCCACATTTCATAATACTGTCGGGCAGACACGTGACACGTCTTATCTCCGTATTTTAACTTTTTTCGTAAATGAATGCCGTACTTCGCCATGTCTCTCAGAAGTAGCAAAAACTGCCGATCTACAAGCTCAAAACGCGTTGCACCGCGACACGTTTTGAGCTTGTAGATCTGCTACTGTAGTTTTGCTATTTTTGAATTGGAATCCTGAAAAGCGATTTTCTTATTTAATTTCAAATGTATTTTTTATACTTATGTTAACTTTATGAACTTAAATACAAGCACATTGGACATAAAAAAGACAATATAGAATTGTAATACTAGTCATTAAGCTACTAATATAGACTGAAGTTATTAAAGTGGGGCATGTTTGCGGGTCATGTTCAGTATTCCGATATCAACCTGCGGGCCGCATTAAGCCATGTGCCCCCCGGGCCGCCAGTTGCCCGTGTATGTCCTACTCTGTCTAGGCTCTTCTATCACAGAAGAAATCCACCCGTCATTACTATATAAACATTGTGAAATGAACGTGTGGCTCTTCAGACGGAGCACCGGGCTCCAAACACAAGGGGGCATTTTAATACTTCAATAACTGAGCAACTCGCTGGGACCGAAAGCAATCAGCCATTACTTTCCCTGATAAAGTATGGTTCTTGAATGGTTCTTTAGATTAAAAAAAGCTATGTTTCCACAAAGAACCATCAACTATACTAACTAAAGAACCATACAATTTAGTCAATGATTCGTTATGTTCCTCTTAGCATCCCGGCTTTGGGCAAAAAAGGCTTATAAAGGCGAACATCTGTCGAAAATAGCAGATCTACATGTTCATATAACTGTTGCGTAGTGCGTAGTGTCTGCCATGAGATGTTTAGATTTCTGACAAAATAGTATTGTTCAAAGATGCAGATTCAACGTCAAATGAATGAACACCAATCAAGTACTTATTTTTGTTTCACTTCACTCCACTACATTTCAAAGACAAATATTGTACTTTTGACCTCACTATGAAGGGAAACATTACATTAGGAATTAACCACTTTAAGTAAGACCTGGAACTGTGTCATTTTTAGATTTGAGCTAAAAAGCATTATGTTATACTTTGGGCTATTCAAAAATAGCAGATATACAAGCTCATAGCGCGGCACCGAGTGCCGCACTACGAGCTTGTAGATCTGCTATTTTTGAAAATTCGTGAAAATGTGTGCAACCTTCTGAATATATATATTTTTAAAGCGAACATAGATTTACTCAAGTGCTGTACTTAAGTACAGTTTTGAGGTATTTTTTACTTTACTGGAATACTTTACTTTTACTCCACTACAATTATTTGAAAACCTTAGTTAATAATCAAAATATTTTGATTTCAATTTTGAATCCCAGACTTTTACTTGCAATAGAGTATTTCTAAGTTGTGGCATTAATACTTTTACTTAAGTAGAACATGTGAGTACTTCTTCCAACACTGTTAAACAAAGGTCCTTCTGTTGTGTGTGGTCTCCCGGCCACACACAAGTTCAAAGCAAGGGCCCAGCATTGGCCTTTGAAATTGAGTCCATATAGGAAGTGAGTTCAAGTGACAGTTCATATGAATGGCCTGTAGTTTTGCTGTTTTACCCCTGCTGGTGTCAGAAAGAATTTCTCTCAATGCAAGTGGATGGGTTTTTGCCGAACTTTAGACCTGATTTTATTACCTTAATGCACATTGTCATAAATACTATATGCTTCCAGTTCTAAAGTCTAGTTTAAAGTCTTCCTTCAAACAAAGCACATGATGTGCGTTTTGGTAAATTATGGTCCCATTTATTTAAAAATTGACGATAAAGTAGGATATGCTCTGAGGGGCGAGATGATTTGATTGACAAGCTACAAAACCAATAGCAGTCATTCCCCGCCCCCGCTCTTGATTGACAAACTACCAAAACAATATTGATCTGGTTGCGTTGCGCAGGATATGGCGCGATATAGAAAGATGGTGGATTTAAATTCTTGAACAATCGGCTTCATCTACGGTCTGTAGAAACCAATGGTGTCGCTTTGTCCATTCTTTTTTAGTCTATGGTTCAAAGTCACGGCTGTGGCCGTGACTGCTGCTACAAAACTAAAAACTGCCAAAAGATGAGTAAACAATATAACTAAAACATTAGAGAACAGTTAAAGGAGAAATTAAAGACACTAGAATAGAAAGGAAGTATTGATGATTCAGTTATCTCATGATTCAGGTTTCAGTCCGATCTGAGGCCTCTTTCAGAGACATAGTTCAGAACAGTGGGTTTGAGCACATCCAGTTTGTTGCTGGTGCTGGACAGATCAAAAGAATAAGTCTTCGCACAACAGCATTGCTCCTAAGATTTTAGCTTACTTTAAAACACAGAAAACGTGACATGGTACTGTAAATTCCGGCCACAGTTGGCCTTCAACACCAGAGAGCAATGCTGTTGTGCCAACACTGTCTCACTCCCCAAAATGCATATTGTGACTCCTTGGGACGGACATCCCAAGCAGTAAAACGATGACTGGAAGGGGGTACCGTTCCCCCTTCCAGTCCGTTTCTCACCGTCTGGAATTAAAAATGTACTTGAGTAAAAGTACAAAAGTATTGGTATCAAAATGTACTTAAAGTGCCAAAAGTGAAAGTACTAAAATGTTTGAAAATAGCAGATCTACAAGCTCACAACGCTTCGCGATGCGTTGTGAGTTTGTAGATCGGCTATTTTCAAATAGCCTATGTATTAAGTAGGGCTAACGTGGTTAATGTATGTTTTATCATGTAATCATTCATATCTGCGAAGTAACTAGTAACAAAAGTTTTCAAATAATTGTAGTGGAGTAAAAGTACTATATTTGCCTCTGAGATTAAAAGTAAAAGTATAGACAATTAGAAATACTCCAGTAAAGTAAAAGTACTTCAAAATTGTACTTAAGTACTGTACATAAGTAAATGTACTTAGTTACTTTACATCACTGGTGCGGACTTTTACTTTCTTGAACTCTATCGGAGACGTGCCATAAAAAATAACTATTAGATGGTCACACCTCCACCTTCTGCGTGCACATTGGACACGTCATCTTCATGGTCAGCCAGGGGTCCACACACATACTGTGGTGGGCATGAGAACATGCCAGGACCCTGAGCTGGTCTCCTTCCTCGTACCCTTCGAGACAGATTGCGCAGACATCATACGTGTCCCCCGTCTTATAGCTGTGGATAGGGACTTTCTTTAGCAGGGCTTTGCTTTTTCGGACCCGGCGGAAACGCCGGACAAACCTAATCGTGGCCAAAACAATAAATATTAAGAGATATGTAACAAGGAGGCTAATCATGGCCAAGATAACGATACGTAAAAATAAGAAGATATTTCTTATTGTGGCTTTGAGGATAGAGACATAGTCATTATTATCTCTGTTGAGGACAACATGCCCCCCCTTGTCTTGAGTGTAGTTCTTTTTCAGAGAGTTGGCAGTATCCTCACTCACAAACACAGCTGGGATGTGTAGCATTAGCTTGCTGAGGATATCCACATTACTAATAAACACAGGATCGATCAGCTTCCATATACTAACACGCCAGCTGTGACTCATACTGATAAGGTCATTGGAGTCAACGTTGTGAACAATGGCCGTCTCATAGCCGGCATTCTGAGCATTAAGGACCTGGGTGTCAAATTCACAGTCAGAGGTCTTCTTGATGAGGACGACAAAGCCATTGGAGGGGGCTCGGCCTATGGTACTACAGGCATCCTCTGGTCGTGCAACAATCAAGACCTTCAGTACATCATCATTGGGAGGAAGATCTGCGCCAAAAAGCGCTGGAAGCATCTTAAAGTTTTCTGTTTTGTTGTGGAATGATGAGTGAGCAGTGATGTCTGCTTCTACTGGCAGCAGGTTTAGAAAGGCAAAGAGCACGACAGTAAAGATGACAATCTTTCTGACAGACAGCATGATTACGAAGACTTATTCCATGTAAGCACATGGGAGACTGTTACAATGAAACTTGTGAGCACACGGCTCACACAGTTATATCCCCAAACTCTCCCAAGTTGGTGCCTCACATGCTTCAAGCTGATTGGACAGAACATGTTGATACTCCTGACAGGGAAGTCATGCCATTATTATACCCTGTCTTGTTATGGTGTGACACAGAGTACCATCCTTGAGCTGGGTGTGTTTTTCACCTCATCACTTGATTGTGGATCTCACACTAGCCGAGACATCAAACATCGGTGGTGAATAGAAAGCCGTTTGTGTGACGATGCGTGTCAGGTGAGGACTCAGAGGCAGAACAAGGCAGGCAGGCAGGCCAAGTCCAATATTTATTAAACACACAACAGGCTTACATCAGGTGGAGAGATAAACAGCAGGACACACACAGTAACATCAACTTGGATCTGGCAGAGTGTGAGCAGAATGAGTCCAGTATAATAGGCCACAGGCTGATTACGGAAGTGGCCACAGGGGAGCAGTTGTCAGGGAGCTGCTGATATGTTAGTGGAGACAGGTGTATAACAGGTAATGAGGTGAGATTGCAATGTGGGAGTGGCTGGAGTAGAAAGACAGAAAGCAGACAGAGAGAGAGAGAGAGAGAGAGAGAGAGAGAGAGAGAGAGAGAGAGAGAGAGAGAGAGATCGTAGCAGTTTGTTGACTCAGAGACCAACGTAGGGCTTGTTTTCTGTGCAGGAACTTAAAATGGACAGATCCTTCAGCATTGATTTGCCAGTTTTAATTGAACTCTGGGAGTGTACACATGGCAGCTCTTTCTTTTCGGCATCAACCATGCCAGATGTTGTCCGCCATCGCTGCGTTGTACCTTCTATGCCTAGACCTACACTTGGCTCAAAGCCAAAAAACATTTGGTGACCTGTTGGCAAGGGCTGCTGATAGGATAGCTCCGGTTGGACAAGATCTATGGGCACTCCATCCCAGCTGGGAAGCCAACACTGTCTCACTTGCCCAAAATGCATATTGTGACTTCTTGGGACGGACATCCGAAGAATTCAAACGGTGACTAGAAGGGGTTACCCTTCCAGCCAAATTTCCGGGCACTTCCACATTCCAGGAATGCGGAAGTGCAGTTCTCAAGCCGAAGACGTAAAAGGGTCCTCCAAAAAACTGTTAAAACGACAGAGGCGCGCCGTCTCAAGCGGACTTGAGCCACGTGAGGCACTGCCGAGCGAGCCTTAAGGCAAGCAAGTCCGATTGAGCCGACTCAGTGCTGTTTGAGTTATGTCCCGATAGGGACAGAATCGTATATCCTCGTCCCCCTAGTCAACATGTGCCATATTTGCCCCCCCCTTCCAGTCAACGTTTGACTTCTTGGGATGTCTGCCCCAAGAAGGGGTCACACGCTTGGTTTTTGGACAGAGCGGTTGGGCGGCTTCCAAGCTATACCAGGGATGAAATGTAGGGGACAGACACACTTCACGCTTCCTTAAATCTTTAAAAATATGAAGAAAAAAAAAGTAGTACACAAAAAAAGGGATTATCCACAAACAGGGGTTACACCTCCTCCACCTCCACCGTCTGCGTGCACATGGGACACGTCATCTTCATGGTCAGCCAGGGGTCCACACACATACTGTGGTGGGCATGAGAACATGGCAGGACCCTGAGCTGGTCCCCGTCCTCGTACCCTTCGAGACAGATGGAGCACACGTCGATGTACGACGCATGGTCCCCGTTCTTGTACCTGTGGAGGGGGACTTTCTTCAGCAGGGCCCTGCTTCTTCTGGCCCGGACAAATGTAAGCATACATTTACACATCCAGGTTAACATGAATACAACGGAGAGGATATCTATGAGATAGGCGAAGGCGAAAGCTAAGAAGAGGCCAGTTTTTATGGTCTCTTTGAGGATACAGGAATAGTCATCAATGGCTCTGGCAAGGACAACCTGTCCTCCTTTGTCATGAGTGTAGTTGTCTTTCAGGGAGTTGGCAGTGTCCTCACTCACAAACACAGCTGGGATGCGTATTGTTAGCCTTGTGAGGACATCCCCAATATTATTACTACCTATAAACACAGGTTGTATCATCCTCCACATCATAAAACTCCAGCTGTGACTCATTCTGATCAGTTCATTGGAGTCCACGTTATGCACAATGGCTGCCTCATAGCCGGCATTCTGAGCATTAAGGACCTGGGTGTCAAAGTCACAGTCAGAGGACTTCTTGATGAGGACGATGACGCCACTGGAGGGGGCTCGGCCTATGGTACTACAGGCATCCTCTTCTGGTCGTGCAACAATCACGACCTTCAGTGCATCATCGCTGAACGGAAGATCCGCGCCGAAAAGTGCAGGAAGATGGTCAAAGTGTTGCACTTTGCAGCCGGATGAAGCAGTGATGTCCGCTTCTACGGGCAGCAGGATGAGAAAGGCCAAGAGCCCGACAGTAAAGGTGGTGATCTTTGTGGAAGACAGCATGGTTTTGAATTGTATTTCGTGCGGACGTCCGCTAGACTGTTACAATGAATCATACGGGAGCACGGCTCAAACATTAGAGTATGTTGATGACGTCACAGTTTCTATGATGATGACATCAACATGATGTCTAAACTGCTCCAGGAACGGCTGGCCTCACAATACAATAATTGTCTCAGAGATTGTGTGTATTTATAGAAAGATTGCTTTACTGAGAATAAATAAAATAAAAATAAATACAAAATAAATAAAATAAATAAAATAAATAAAATAAATAAAATAAATAAAATAAATAAAATAAATAAAATAAATAAAATAAATAAAATAAATACAGTTAATCTTATGGAGCTTTGTCATACAGACAATGCACCAAAAATAGCCAATCATAGCGATAAGCGATTTAATTGTGTGTTTGGCATTGCACATTGGAACCTATGAATAAAAACATAATTTCTGTTTGCCTTTTAGGCTCCATAATAAAACATTGCAGACCTGCGGCAGATATGACAAATAACTGAAATAAAGAAATTACTGACATATTTATACATTTTCAAAATAGTAGAAATAGCAGGGGGGGGGGGGGGGGGATAAATATTGAACCAATAAAGACCTTGTGACTAAATAATAACTACATTGGATCCATTGGAACACAGGTTCTTTATTTTTTTCCCGAAAAGTTACGGTTTTGGACGTACGCGGTTTCCATTTGTTGATGACCCCCCCTGGCCCTGGAACCCTCTCAAGGACCCCTGAGGTACATCACAGTCAGAGTATGCACCGTATGGATTGGATTGAATTGAATCTACACACAACGTCTAAATGTAATGGTTCAGTCTAGCCTAGGATATCTTCGATACAAAAAGTACCGTCCAGTGAGAGTCGGAGGCGGGGGTGGGTCTAACGACAAGCCAATCAGCGAATATCTGCTAAAACAAGCTGTGCGATGACGTCAGATGTAGGCGGATCCGCGGCATGGATCTCTCGTGATTGGTTTAGGGAAATTCGAATCCCCTCCCCCTTGTAATCGACGACACTGCAGCCGATTTCAGACTGAAGCTCCACGCAGCTTCAGGCTGATAATCAGGCTAACAATTACTGCTGATTAAAGAACACGCAATCTAAGTGTTTTACCCTCTGTCTGTCTGTCTGTCTGTCTGTCTGTCTGTGTGTGTGTCTCTCTCTCTCTCTCTCTGACCTTGAGTACAATTTTAACAAGCATTTTATTTCCATTGTTCAGTGCTTTCTAATACTTCTACTCCATTACATCTCAGAGGCAAATATTGTATACACCTACAGAATTGTTTGACACCTTTAGTCACTAGTTACTTTGAAGATTTAGATTAATATTACAAAACATACGGTAACCGTTTGAGTTGTTTATTTATTTTTTCGGCTATTCAAAAACAGCCAGTCTACAAGCTCACAATGTGTCGCATCGCAATGTGTCTTGAGCTTGTACATCTACTATCTTTGAAAAAAATAAAATTGAAACATTTAGAAAAAGCAGAGTACTTTTATACTTTCCTACTTACATTTTTAAATTATTTAAGTACAACAAATCAGAGTACTGATTCCACCACTGCTTCGCTCTCTCTCTCTCTCACTCTCACTCTCTCTCTCTCTCTCTCTCCTTTGTTTGTTTTCCTATCCTTGGAGACCATACGGTGCGTTGTGTCGCTCCATAGCGCCGCTTTCACATTCCCGCTTAATTACGGCATAACGGCAGCTCAGGCGAACGGGGAGATTTCTTCTCAAACGGACTCGCCGGGCGCTTGGCTCTGATGAGCGTGTTGGTTGTTGTTGTTGTTGTTGTTTTTGTCGTCATGTGTTGGGAAATGCAGAGAGGAACAGAGATAATAGGCACATGTGTGCATCTCTACATGCTAATGAAAGCTGCAGCAGTGTTGTGTGTAAATGCATGGCCGCTCCACGGGGAATATATGCCGTGTATACAGTAGGCTATTTCGTCTATGTCGGATGGAAACCTCATATGTCCCAAACTGTTACTTTCCAGTATTCAAATTCGAAAGCACCAAAAGTAGCAGATCTACAAGCTCGAAACGCGTCGCTTCGCGTCGCGTTTCAAGCTTGTAGATCTGCTACTTTTGATGCTTTTGCCTGACGCTGTGGTATGATCAAGTACGCCGTTTATTTCCAAAAAACAAAACAAAAGTTAGAATATGGAGATAAGAGGTTTCTGCCCGACAGCAACGATTTGATACTCGTAGCACTGACGCACGCCCCTTAAGTGCCAGAGTAAATAAATAAATAAAGCCCAGACTTTTTTTATTTTCTTGCCTTTTCAAGTAGTCACAGAATATTAATCTCCTCTATGATCGATCCCCTGATTGGTTGCTAATCACGGGGGGTTTCACTGTGCTTCTGCAAAAAAAATGTCATCGCCACCTCCCGTTCGCTTGTTATACGCCGTTGAAAATAGCATGTCTCGCCAAATATACATAGTAAAACACAGGAGCCGAGATACAGGCTTTTTCCCAAATACTTTAAACAGGAAGTGAATGGAGCAGTAAATCTTCGGATCATGTGATCTCCTGGTTCTGTGTGAGAAGAAAAAAACAAAGTGAGGCCGTTTGGACGATGTCTCGTCTTAAGTCGTCCTTGGCAGTGAATGTGGGCTGGAGTCGTAACATGATGTTGTTTAAAACTGTGCGTCCGACCGTATTCTTGACACATTTTAAAATACTTTCAAAAATATATATATGTATATATATATATATATATTTAATATACATATATTTTTTTACATTTTCATAGCAAATAGCAATGGCAAAAAAATACACAAAACACGACAACTCTTCCACAAATCTTTAAAAGTTCTGCCGGAATATTTCATCTGTTTGCCATTTAAATTCACAGAAATATAGCACCATCGGTACTCCCCTGTTGCATGTTTTTTTCAACGTCCCCGGTACTCCCGCCCAATTTACCGTTCTTCTCACATTCCAATCCTTCCCCAACTTGTCACCCGTTACTGGATAGTCGTATGACAATGTATATCAGGGCTTAAGTTATAAAAGTTTACTTTAGTAGTTAAGTAATTCAGTCATGATGCATCACTGGCACACAGTTAGCCTATAGTTGTTTACCACAGAGTTCAGACCACGGAGACATTTTGCAAGGTCACTTGTCACAAAGCATTTGGAGAGAAGAAACCTCCCTGACTGCTTGAGCTCCTGGAGCACGCAGAGGAAAGGGGGGAAAAAAAGAAAAGACATAAACAAACGCTGTAAGATACCGCTGAGTGTTTGTCTTTGCTGGGAAATCACTGGAGACGATCGAGGCTTTTCACTGAAGTCATCTGAAGAAGATAAAGCTGCAACTCCAGACAAGAGAGAGAGAGAGAGTCTGAGAAGAAGAGAAAACGTACCGTGCATCCTGATTGGAAAGAAACAAGAAGGACTGGATGCTGTAGCAAACAAGCTGGTGTGTGTGTGTGTGTGTGTGTGTGTGTGTGTGTGTGTGTGTGTGTGTGTGTGTGTGTGTGTGTGTGTGTGTGTGTGTGTGTGTCTGAGAGTGAGAGAGAGAGAGTAATGTCTGATTCATACGGTATCAAACACTGAAAAATAGCTGATCTCCAAGCTCACAACGCGCCACCAATGCAGTGTGTTGCGATCTTGCAGATCAGCTATTTTTATTGCATGGCTCACGACCGAGCATATAACTCAGGCATTAAGGCCTGTGTGCATGTGTTGTGCATGTGTGGAGCATCAGGAATAGCCTGTACTAGATTTAGATGGTTTTACCTGCTTGTTTGTGAGAATGTGTGTGTGCGTGTGCGTGTGTGTGTGTGTGTGTAAGCGTGTTTGTGTGCAGGCCCTTTCCGGCGGTTCTTTCCTGGTTTTATTTTTAGGAAAACACGCAGTGCAGGATTCATGAAGGGCACTGTAAGCATTCATCAGTACTGATTATTCCTCTAGTCTCTCATTTGATTTCCATCAGAGGCTCTTGTTCTCCCCGTGTCTTTTGTGCTCCTTTTAATTGGCCTCGGAGCCAGGATGTCGTCGATAATGATGCGAAGCGGAGAGAGAGAGCAGACGGATTCCAATTTGGAGAACCGCCGCTCACCCGCTGTCAGACAAAGTATGATCCGCAGCGTTCATTTAACTCTCAAAGTGGATTTTTTTGTTCTCCCTTTTTTTCTTTTTACATTTTCCCTGTTAAAATTAATCCATTAAGACCGGGAAAGCATCTGTCATTTTAGATTGTAACCACTTTAACTTTAATTATTTTATACTTTGGCTATTCAAAGATATAGCAGATCTACAAGCTCATAGCGAGGCACTTGGTGCCGCGCTATGAGCTTGTAGATCTGCCATTTTTGAAAAATCGTGAAAAAAAAGTTTGCAAATCTTTAAATAAATATGTTGTTCCAGGGACCTCCAGAAGATTTCTGTTACATGTTTTTGTTTCAAAAAAATAAATGTATTCAAAGATTTGCACAAAATGTTGAAGATTTTTCAAAAATAGCAGATCTACAAGCTCATAACGTGGCACTGGTGTACCTACAGTAGCACAGACACTATATCAGGGATGTAAAGTGACTGGGAACACACAAACAGCCGCTCATAACCGTCATAACAACACATACGCGCGCGACCCGTCACGAAAACACACACACACACACACACACACACGGCCCGACCCGTCGCGAGAGCAGCCGAGCACGCACACAAACACACACACACACACACACACACACGCACACGCACACACACAGTATGTAGTTCTTCTTCTCTCGTTTTATTGGCGGTTCGCAACCAATTTTCAGGTGCATATCGCCACCTACTGTATGAATTAAGTATACTAAATAATAGTATTGTATTTACAAAAGCCCACCTAACTTAATCCCCTTCTCTTTACACTTCAGTCCATTCTACTACCCAGACCCAGTGGTCTGAGTTGATGGGGTGCAGTACGTTAGTCCGACAGCGCATTCCTCCGACAGCGCAGCGCTCCGACGTTTCAATACTAAACCCGAACCAAACCCGCACCCTAACCCTAACCGCACGCGGATGCCACATAGTCGGAGAAAAGGTCTGTCGGATTAACGCTTTGCTCCCGAGTTGATGTGCACCCTTCCCTCCCGCGTATTATCAAGATCCTCTCCAGTAATGTCCTCTATGTCCAGTAATCTCCTGGCTGCGTCCAACACCATTTTTATTCTCTCAGATTGTCCTTGAATTTCTGCCGCACAGTGAATCACCATGCATGGCGAGAAACGCTAAGAACTTTCTTTTGTCCATACAAATGTTTTGCCCATCTCCCTTTGTGTTTTCCTCCATTTTGTGTTTTGTTGCCCTTACATCGTTTCTCTCCATTCTCTTCACTGCTTCTGCATACGATATTCCCTTTGTATCTCTAATCCTCTTCACACTTCCTTCCTTTATCCTTCTAGGACACTTTGACGCCCCTACATAATGGTTTCCCTTGCAATGTATGCACACTGGTTCTTTCTCTTGTGAGCTACAGGACTCTTTACAATTCACTTCCCCACATCTCCATGAAAATCCTTTTCTACTTCTCTGAATCGATTCATTCGTGTGGCTTTCTTAACTCCGTCAATATCTAGGAATTGCTCCAGATCCATTGTCAGTGGCACCCCAGTTATAACTATTTTTCTCCCAGGTCGAAGCATATCACCCTGTGACCATCGTTTCTTCTTAATGCTCAACATCGCGTTTAACATCTGACCTACATTCAAACACAACGATGCTGCTTCTAGCAATCCTGATCGATTTAACCTCTCCAATCATTTTCCCAACAAACATTCCCACGCTGTGTTACTGTTGGTCCTTGAAGATCCCGTCCACTTTTGAAACTGTTTTTATTCCTACAACATACGTTTCTTCACGACTTCCATCACTTGTCGTGCTTTTTCCGTTTTCCTTAGCCCTTTTCCTTTTAATTTCGTTTCCCCTTGAATCCTCCTCCATTTGAATTTCGCCCTGCCTGTTCTCAACGCTCTCCGTCATCTCCTCTTCGTCACTCCTCCAGGGTTTCCGCTCCGCCATTTTCCGGTCTGATCCACGCCTCTCTTCTCTTCTTCCAACAAACACTTTCAAATGAGGAGCGCTGGAGCAGCAGATAACCGCAGTACGGTAGTGTTGGGCAGCAATCATCCCATAGCTTGTAGGGCTATCATCCCTATAGCTCGCGGGGCTGTAACCATGGCGACGGAATCTCCGGTGTTGACTTAAAAACGTTAATAAACAGTGTAAGGAAAGTTTTGGGAAAGTTAAACCTGGACACACTAAAACGTCTGGGAAAATCTAAACTCTATTATTTTTTTCAATTAATCAAAGAAGGGTGTTTTTGAATGAAAATCGAATTAATTTTCAAATTGATGAGACAACTTAAGGGATAGTTCACCCCCAAAATTACTTTTTCTATGGATTAGTCACCCCATGGAGACTTGAATTCGTGGATTTTATTTTTTGTCGCGTTCCTACCGGAACCGCTCCCTACCAGTCCGCTGGTCATCAAATGATTGGCTTAGGAATACGTCAAAAACAACATTCTGGGGTGAACTATCCCTTTAAGCCCTGTTTATGACAACAACAGTGTGATCACAGAACTAGCTTGTAGATCTGCTATTTTTGAAAAATGTTGTCACCATTAATGACAAGATTATACGTTTAGTATAGTGTCGATTAGTGTGATTTACTTTCATAAATGCATGCATAAATCTTATAATCCTCCATGTCTCCTTTGAAAGCTCTTCGTCAGCTCCTGGTGTGTGCTTTAAATAGCTACATAACTCATGTATACATCTTATATATATTACTGCCTCAACATAACGCATTAAGACCTGAGGCCAATTCTACAAAATGCCTTCTAAATCAGCAGTTCTCAAACCACTGATTTAGAATTGACGACCCTCAAATTTGATATATATTTGGTCGCGGACTCCCGTCTGAAAATGTTTTGAGCCAGGGACCCCCAGAGGAGAAGATGTGTACTGCGGCACAAAGTGACGAGTGTAGATCTGCTATTTTTGAGAACCACTGTTCTAAATCCTAAGAGTTTTCTGAAAACAACCTATGTTGCTATATAGCTCAAATGTAAAATGACACAGATGCTTATAACCCGGTTTTAATGGGTTAAAATATTCCACATAGTTCAGACAAAGTTGTTACGGCTTGTGCTTTAAGTGAGGCTGCGTTTTATACGTGGACATAACATAACTCAGTCCTTGGAGTGGCTAATTACAGAAGTGATACCAGGATTGATTGACAGATCAGGGGGGTCGTCTGCTAAGATGCAATTTATATGGAGACGGCCGCTATCTGGTTCACATGGATGAAGGGGGGGAGGGGAGGGGGGGGGGGGGGGGGGCGTTCCACGCCTAATCAGCTAATGGATCCTAAATCCTCTTCTTTTTTCTTTTTTATAAACTTTGGATACCGTCGCTGTCTGACAAAAACCTTGTATGTCCAAAACCGGTACTGGTGCGGAGATGAAAACAAAAAAAAATGTCCAGGACCGCGGACCCCCATCTGAAAATGGATTGTGTCAGGGACCGCCAGAATAAAAGATTTGTGTTAAAAAAAATGCTAAATGATTCAAATGTCCAAAACATTTTTGAGATTTTTCAAAAATGTTTCTAAAATAGCAGATGTGCAAGCTCAAACGACACATCACATCGCTTGTAGATCGGCTATTTTCGCTACTTTTGAGCGGGAGGAATGCGTTAATCCGACAGACCTTTTCTCCGACTATGTGGCATCCGCGTGCGGTTAGGGTTAGGGTGCGGGTTTGGTTCGGGTTTAGTATTGGAAACGTCGGAGCGCTGCGCTGTCGGAGGAATGCGCTGTCGGACTAACGTACTGCACCCCTTTTGAGCGACACTCTTGTACGACAAAGTAGGGCCAAGATTTACGGGAAAAAATATATATACAAATATGAAATATGGAGATACAAGGATTCTGCCCGACAGCGACGATATGTGAGCTGGACACAATGCCTGGCTTACAGCACTGTATACCATTGGTTCTCAAAGTGGGGTCCGGGGACCCCCAGTGGTCCTTGGGGGGTACCAGCGAAATTAGTCAAGAAAGCGTCACAATCATTGTAAACATTTTTAATCTTTTCTTCTGGGGGTCCCCGGCACAACAGATTTTCAGATATACATGGCATTTTGTGGGTCCTTGACAAGAAGAAGTTTGAAAACCACTGCAGTATACTATGGCTGGAGCAAAGGACAGTGGTCGTTATGTGAGTTGAAATCCTCTCTAAACTATAGAGTGGTTGTACAGTAGGCTACCGTAAATGCCAGCACTCTGCTCTATTGTTAATTCTAACACACTTAAAAGGAATTAGACCCTGTTTACTCAAATCCAACCAGATGGTGTTTACTAAATACAAATGTGTTGCTGTTAAGCTAAGCTATTTGCTATAGGCTTTTATTTAATGCATGTGTTCATTTATCAGAAAAACAAACAAACAAACAAACAAACAACTGATTTGGATAAAAATCGTTTGTTTGTGGTCAATGTCTGTGTGCAAATTCAGATCAATTGCTCCAGCCACTGAGGAGAACCGGGCAGACCGTTTTGGTCTCATCACCACCACCACGCCACAGAGGTTTCTGAAATGATAGGAGGATGCTGCTGTAATGACTGAAAGGAATCTAATGAAGGTGAGTGTCTGTTTGTGTTCAAACAATATGTGACTGCAAAACCAAAACAATCTACTGTATGAGAAACATATAGGCACTGTGAGTATGGCATATGGTAATAATAAAAATAAAACGTTTATTTACAAAACATGTGTTGTGAAGGTGATCTGTACAGGAGACGTAAAACATAAAAAGTTAAAATGATTTATTTAAAGGTAGGGTAAGTGATATTCTTTGGTTAAAACAAAAAGTATTTTGTTAAAAGGTTAAAATAGTATATTCTGATAGTAATCATTGCTATAGAGTGCTTTTTCAGTAACAGATGTCTCCCTGTCTCTCCAGCTCTTTAATAAACAGAAAATACATTTTTCGGTAGGTGTCAAAATCTCAGCCAATCAGGAGAAAGTACCATTTTTAAGCTTAATTTGTATAGTGTTCCAGTTCCAATTGTGTCTGCTCATTTCTTAGTGTCATCACTTCCAATTTCACTTGTATAATCTATATCCTGATTGAGTTCTCTGTCCTGGTTGGATAAAATTGGAAATGAAACTGAAACTGAAACGAAAATGCATTTTCTGTTTAATATAGAGGTGGAGAGACAAGGAGACTCCTGTTACTGAACAAACACTCTATAGCAATGAGTACTATCAGAATATAGAGCTTTTTAACAATTATTTTAACCAACGCAAATCACTTACCCTACCTTTAATAGAGATATGAGATTTCTTCCCGACAGCGACAATGCATTAGGCTCCTAATTAACATTATTAATGGGTTACACATATTTTCTTTATTCAAAAGAAGCAGTGTGAACTCCTGTATTTCGACTGAACATGAAGCTTTGTGATGGCAGATTAGCCTCAGCGGGGCAGGTCTCTGAATGCAGGGGGATCCAATGTGATTAACCCATTGAGACCGGGAACGCATCTGTGTGGCATTTTTAGATGTCTTTGGGCTATTCAAAAATAGCAGATCTGCAAGCTCATAGCGTGGCACCGAGTGCCGCGCTATGAGCTTGTAGATCTGCATTTTTTTTTTTATTATGAAAATGTGTGCAGATCTTTGAATGTATATTTTTCAAAGCGAACATTTGTAACTCAAATCTTTGCTTCTGGGGATTCTACAAATGTCTTCTAAATCTTAATAGTTTTTATTTTATTTTAAACTCATGTTGCTATAATATCAGTGGTTCTCAAACATTTTCATGTCAAGGACCCCCAAAAGGATATGTATTTGGCCGCGGACCCCCCCCATCTCAAAATGTTTTGTTCCTGGGACCCCCCAGAAGCAAACATTTGAGTTACAAAATGTTGGCTTTAAAAAAATATATAGTATTCAAAGATTTGCACACATTTTCAAGATTTGTCTAAAATAGCAGATATACAAGCTCGTAGCACGGCACTTGGTGCCAAAGACATACAAAATGACACAGATGCGTTCCCGGTCTGAACGGGTTAAAAGTGAGAATGTTCTCTCTGTGTTCCGTGAGGCATAATGAGACAAAAGAGGAAGTGCTTGATGCTGTGTGTTGCCTCTCTCATGCTGACTGATAGAACAATGATCTGATAAGCTGTCCAGGGCACCCGCCATCAATAACAAGTAGAGACTACATTTAAACACAAGCTGCACACACGTGTTATTTCATTCCACACATCAACACATCCCCCCCCACGCGTACACTCACGCACGCGCGCACACACACACACACACACACACACACACACACACACACGCGCACGCACAAACTATTTTCCTTGTTTGTATAATTCCAATTGCAATGTGTGCTACTGGGCAAGTGCAATATCTAGTGGATGGTTTCTCCATCTACTATCAAAAATACACAAAAGTACCTCTAAATTACATGACGTACCCGTTAAGACTGGCAGCCAAATCCAGCCTAAATCAGATCAATACCATATCCAGATTGGAACGCAATTTGTTTCATTAAGTCTGAACAGAGACAGGTCACATGGAATCCGATTTTTACAAATCCGACATGAGCCACATTCAGAGGTGGTTTCAAATCTGATTCAAATCTGATTTCTAAAGATGCGTCTCAGTCTGAACGCAGTAACCTGCTCTAAACCACACAAGTCACATATCAAACTGTGCCAAACGCCACTTGCAGCGCGACCCGAGCTCCACTGACGTCATCAGAGCGGGTGCAATACGTTAGTCCGACAGCGCATTCCTCCGACAGCGCAGTGCTCCGACATTAAACAGTAAACCCGAACCAAACCCGCACCCTAACCCTAACCGCACGCGGATGCCACATAGTCGGAGAAAAGGTCTGTCGGATTAACGCATGCCTCCCCATCAGAGCGCGAGAATTGATTTTGATTTAACAGAGCGCAAGGAGTGTAATGAAAACACAATAGTGCAGCATACGTTTTACAGAAGAAAATGAGCAGCATTCAGTGGACAGACGGAGATATTGGCTGCGTTTACATGCACAATATTTATTCATTCAGAATGAACTCATTCCGAATAGAAATGTATACCCAACTGTTTACATGGCACCTGAATAAAAGTATTCCTGTTCCTCAATCGTTTACATGAGCAAAGCATTCATTCGGAATAGAACTCTGGTCATGCGCAGAGTGCTTCGGGCCAGGTTGGGGGCGGGTGACGGGGGGAGGGGGCGGGGGTGTTTGACAGGTAAACATATTTATTATTTACCTCTGGCAGCCTTGGTAATGAATAATAACAATTAAGTCACGGCTGCCAGAGAGAAATAATAACAATCAATCAAAGCTGCCAGCTATTTAGGTAAATGAGGAAGAAGAGAAGAGAGACAATAAAACAAGTTAAGAGAGAGAAGGTAGAGAGAAGGTTTGATAATGGAAGCACACCACATCCTGGCTACGGCCATTGGTCTGCTATTGATGAGTTTAATGCAGCAAAATCAGCTCCTGTTATATTTGCTGCTGACCCGGAGCGCCAGACTCCACATGGCTTGCGCCTCTCCCCGTCACCGCGCTAGCCAATGACACATGCGCAAAAGAACAAATGTATACCAGTCTGATACCAGTGCGTTTACATGAGCAATGTAGCCCGATTCTATTGGTATATACCAGCCCTTCAAACCCGAATGAAATTTCATTCGGATCAGACCGGTATGGCCATACCGATGCGTTTACATGAGCATTTCTATTCTGAATGAGCATTCATTCCGAATTGAAGTGGAATAAACCTGTCCATGTAAACGCAGCCAATGTCTCCTAGCACTTTGGGGGGGATGCCTCAGTACGAGCCAAACTTGTAGGAATGCACATGAACAAGGCAATATATGAAGACATATCTCGCGGCATGGCAGAAAATGGGTTCACAAGGTCCTATCTGCAGTGTCAGAGGGAAATGATGAATTTGGAGAAGACATATAAAGAGATAAAAGTCATGACGCCTACGTCGTTACCACAGTAACCAAAGCAGATATGTCAACGCAGGGCGGCTTTGGGTTGACGTTGTTTAAAGCGGTCTGAACGCACAGATCTGTCACAGATCCGATCTGGTCACTTGCAAATGCAGTGTGAACAGCCGGGCCGAAGGATCGGATTTGAGAAATAAATCTGATTTGATTGGATTTGACTGCAGTCTAAACCGATTTATAATCTTAGCTACTTTCGGTCATTGATCACACGAGGTTGTTTCTCCACAGAACTCATAATTGGTGGCATTTAAACGGCAAAGTTTGCTTCGAGTATTCACTGCGGAAAAAAAAGGAGAAACAAATGATAAAATAATGCAATTAATCTCACGCAGAGAGTGCAGAGCTATACGGCAGGTGCAGCTGGTTGGTAATTAATATCATTGAAGAAGCGTTCCCACAAATAGTGGCCTTCTTATACCATGATGAACTCTCCTCATATGAAGAGCTGTTTTTATTAGATCATAGGTTTTAATGTCCGTTGGGAACGCAGAGACAAACTGCAACGACATCTGATAATCCATTAGAGTTGTTAACATGTTTGTGCCCACAGTAGAACATAAGATTCTATTAAAGACAATTAAAAACATAACAGAAACACCGAGTCATGATGGTGTGGACACGAAGCTACTGTATATGAGGTCTGTAACCCTTTTTCAGCTATTTATACTTTCACTTAAAGGTTTTCTTCTTCTTTACAACTCGGTGTCATGCAGTGGTGTAAAGTAACTATGTACATTTACTCAAGTACTGTACTTAAAGTAATACAATGCAGGTCCACAAATAATGATTTTAATAGCAATAGCTATTATAGAGCAACCTCTGCTGGTCACTACCGTCATTGCAGGCCTGTAGTGGATGCCTGCATTACCCAGAATTCCATTTGTTTTCAGGGTGGTGATTATGTGTCGTGAAGGTGGTCTGTAAGGGATAGGTGGTGATTATCTGTTGGGGGTCCTTGATTTTGACAGCAAATTTTGATTTAGTCATATTTTAGTCATCTGAAATGTTTTAGTTTTTGTCTAGTTTTAGTCGACTAAATATCATAAGATTATAGTCGACTAAATATTGAGTTGATTTAGTAGACTAAAATGTATTTCGGCGGTGCCTTGATGGCGTCGTAATGGCTGATTTTACACTTGGTCGCATGCTGAAAATGGCCGATCTACAAGCTCAAAACGCGTCGCAGCGCTACGCGTTGTGAGCTTGTAAATCGGCTATTTTCAACCAAACGCAAAAAGATTTGTCTTTTAGTTCTACTGGATCTCTTCTCCACTAGTACCTCCCTAAACAAAATGACGAAATTGACAATATATTTACAGTAGTCTCAATTTTAGTCATCGTAGCTTAGTTTTTATTTGGTTTTGGGCAGTGAAAAAAAAAGGTAGTCGAAGAACATTTTTCGTCATAATTTTAGTCAACAAAATCAACACTGCTTGACATGAACATTTTTGAGCACTGTCTGGAACGGTCTTTCTGTCCACACCTCTGCTGGTCTGGTGGAAACTGAAAGGACTTTCAGTCACATTTGCACAGAATAAGTCCCTATTGCTCCTAGTTGGAACCCTGCATGTTGTTGAGTCAACACAAAGTGATCAGCATGTTAATGCTTCAAAGGTTAATGCTTCAATTCTGGGTCTTGTCTCAGACACTGCGTGCAATTCCATTAACAGTGTGAGGCTGTTCACGCACTCATGTGCAGCCCACACACACACTGTCAAGTTCCTTCTTAGTTTTGCTCCAAAGGACACAAGGACGCAACTCAATGTTTCAAACTCAATCAACTTTTTATTTTTCCAACTCTGTTTTTCACATTGGTTGGCTTCTTTTGTTGATTGGTCTGGTCAGTTAGTAGTTAGGTTGTAAACCTTTAACATAGAGAAAAATAAAGATTAGCAACATTGCCATTTTACAACAAATCATATCATTTTTCAAACTCATTTTTTAACAACTTTGTGTTTTCAAACAATAATGTTTCAAACCAATAAAGTTTTAAACAATAAAGGTTTTAAACAATAAATGTTTTAAAACAATAAATGTTTTGAAACAATATGTTCCAAACCAATAAATGTTTTAAAACAATGTCTAAAAACAATAAATGTTCCAAACCAATAAATGTTTTAAAACAATAAATGCTTTAAAACAATTAAATGCTTTAGACAATTAAAGCCCCTAGACCAAACAATAAGTGTCTTTAAACAATGTAAATAATAAAGACACATCTTCAGAAATATAGCTGATCCACAAGCTTGTAGATCGTCTCTTTTCCACTTGGCATTTTCAACCTTTTTTAAAACATGGCAAATTCATGAATTTTAGTAGTTTTAAATCAAATAAACCACAACATGGTAATTGCATGAATTGTCTACATTTTAAATCATAAACAGGATGTTAGCCTTTTTAACTTTGTATTATTTTTTTGTATTCCACACTTTTAACTTTTCAAACACAAGAAATCAATGTTGCAATGTAATTAGTTATTTAACCGATGCTGCAATGTGTTCCTTAACTTAAACTTTAGCAGTAGCCTACACATGAACACATTTAAGCAGCATTGCAAACATTAAACAGCATTTCAAAGCAACATTAAATAAAACCATTTCACCGACCATTGGCATCTTTAGGCTGAACTCTTTTACTGGAACTTGGAATTTCTTCTCTCCTCTCTGGAGTTAGTTTGTTTGAATGAGCACCTCCATTCCTTTTCAGGTGGTCCTAATCTGATAATGAGCAGCCATTTTGCTGCTGCATTCTGGGAAGTGTAGTGCTGTTTGAGTAATTGTATTTTTTTGACCATATAAGGAAGAGGATCTGGCAATGAAGCTCCACTCCTGAGTCAAAGCTCCAGTTTTGACTTAACACACACGCACGCACACGCACACATACACGCACACGCACACGCACACGCATGTGCCAGATACACTCACACATTACATGCATGCATGCATACACAGACACAAAAAACACATGTGTGCATTAATAAGTAAATTTGCATGCACACTCATGCACACACAATACTACACACACACACACACACACACACACACACACACACACACACACACACACACACACACACACACACACACACACACACACACACACACACACACACACACACACACACACACACACACTAGAAGGCATAGACTGTGAAGAGGCAGACTGAAGGGGAAGATGAAAGGGAAAACGTAGCGTATCAAAGCTTTATGTACAGTCTAGATAACCTCCAGGCCCCTGATTCATTCATGAAGGTTGAAGACATTTCATTTCATGCTACATTTTGTTGTGTGCCAGTGGTTCTCAAAGTGGGGTCTGGAGGACCCCCAGGGGTCCTTGAGTGGTGCCAGAGGGTCCCATGCAGCAAAATGACTTAATGTAGCATTACAACTAGTTTAACCTCTTATATGCATCGGCCTGTTGAGAATGGCCGATCTACATAAGCTCACAATGTGGTGTGTTGCGATGCATGTTGAAGATCTGCTATTTTCGCCTATTTTAGATGAATAAAACCAGCTGTTCAGTAAGCCCCCAGGGCCGTGGAGGATCATTGAAGCCAGTGGTGTAAAGTAACTGAGTACATTTACTCAAGTACTGTACTTTTGTCAAGTACAATGTTTAGGTACTTTTACTTTACTGCAGGAGTATTTCCAATTTTCTGCACTTTTACTTCTACTCCACTACATCTCAGAGGCAAATATTATACTTTTACTCCACTACAATTATTTGACAGCTCTAGTTACTTTGTAGATTTAGATTATTATCACAAAACATAAACATTATACATTAACCACTTCAGCCCTGTATACATTTTGTCCATTTTAAAATAGCCGATCTACAAGCTCACAATGCTTCGTGATAAGACACATTGTGAGCTTGTAGATCGGCTATTTTCAAAAGATTTGTATACATTCTGAACTTGTGAAATGAGACATTCTGCACAATGAGAATACTTTAACTTTTGATTCTTTAAAGGACAACTTCGTTGTTTTTTTTTTACAATAAGGGTTATTGTATTAGTTTGTAATGATAATAATCAAAAGATGAGTGTTTAAAAAAAATCATGTATTGCTTTCTACCGGGGGCATTCGGTCCATTGGTATAAATGTTGTTGTTTATTTACACAATTAGCACGTTATTTGTATATCTGCAAGGCCAAAGGCACGGAGGTCAGGGAAGAACCTCTGGCCCAAATGTTTCACATTGGTCTGTTATAGTGCCACCAGGAGGCCAATTTTTGGATATTAGTCCTACACATTTTGTCCTACCATGTCACAAATCGGTACACAGTATATCTATAGTCATGTGATCAAGACAGATTTGTCTGATATTTCATATTCCATCCTGATTGGCTGAGATTGGCTTCCAAAGTTTGCAGGAGTGGCCCGTTTTGTACAAAATGCCTCAAATCATGAACGCAGCTTCCGAGATTTCAAATAATTGTAGTGGAGTAAGAGTACAATATTTGCCTCTTGAGATGTAATGGAGTAGAAGTAAAAGTATTAGAAATTGGAAATACTCCAGTAAAGTAAAAACATCTCAAAATTGTACTTAAGTACAGTACTTGAGTAGGACGGATGCCCCCCCCCCCCACCCAGTGGTGGGGGGGGGGGGCATCCGTCCTCTAGTTGTTATATAACTCTATGCTCTTCAGTGGCACATCATTACTGTCATAACAGAAATGGCAAAGGACAGGGTTGACTTTACTCTTTAACAGCGAACGGCTGCATTTTATGATGCAACATTTTGCCTGTAATCCAGTCAAATATTTACAGTAATATCGTTGCTGTTGGGTGGAAACCGTATTAAAAATAGAACGTGTATTCCAATGGATCCAATGTATTCATCATTAAGTCACAAGCTCTTGTTAATACTTTTTACTGTTTCAATATTTATAAAAAAAACACCCCCCCCCACACACACACACACACACACACACACACACACACACACACACACACACACACACACACACACACACACACACACACACACACACACACACACACACACACACACACACACACACACACACACACACACACACACACACACACACACACACACACACCCTCCTTATTTTTGGGCATGCCATTTACAGGCATAAAAAAACTGGCGATAGCGGAACATTGTGCTATTAATAGCAAAGATTTCCGGTGTAAGAAATAATGGGAAATACGCAGAAGGATCTAGTGCAGAGCCCTGTGGGACTCCGGTCAACTAAGTACATAGGGGGTGTGAGTGGATAACTTGGCTCTATACTAATCACTGATATGCAAATGAGTCTGTAATATTAGGGACTTGGCTCGCGCTGCTCGGTAAGACAAGGGAATTTATTTTTCCATCTGGCGAGTGGCTTTAACCCGTTTAGACCGGAAACGCATCTGTGTAACCACTTTAACCATTATTTTATGCTTTGGGCTATTCAAAAATAGCAGATCTACAAGCTCATAGCACGGCACCAAGTGCCGCGCTATGAGCTGGTAGATCTGCTATTTTTGAAAAATAGGGAAAATTTGTGATAACATTTGAATATATATATTTTTTTTAAAGCGAACATTTGTAATTCAAATCTTTGCTTCTGGGGTCCCTGGAACAAAAGATTTTTGAGACGGGGGTCCACGGCCAAATACATAATCATTTTGGGGGTCCTTGACATGAAAAAAGTTTGAGAACCACTGATTATGGCAACATTTCTTTCTTTTGTTTAAACTGTTAGGATTTAGAAGACATTTGTGGAATCCCCAGAAGCAAACATTTGAGCTACACATTTTTTCTTTAATATATATATATATATATATATATATATATATATATATATATATATATATATATATATAAATATATATATATATATATATATATATATATATATATATATATATATATATAAATATATATATATATATATATTTGTTTTTGAATAGCCCAAATGAATCTTAAAACGACACAGATGCGTTTCCCGGTCTCAGCGGGTTATTAAAGATGAAGCGTAGTGCATTCATTATGCATAAAAAGATAATTCATTTCCACTCTTTACCTCGCGCTATTTTTCATTAGTCGCTGCTTGTCCTCGAGCGACCTTCTCTTATGGATTAAAGTACATTTACGCGCGATTCCAACGCGGAAGAACAGAAAGTCTTATAATTGCCTCAGCTCTGTCAGAGATTAATACTCTAATCGTTTAATCCACTCCATGCACGGCTCCGCCGCTGCTAGCCGCTGGCGAAGATGTGATAGGAACCAATTATGGCCAGTGTCTCTGTACTCGCCCCCGAGATCTGTGCAACGATCAGTTCAAATGTTGTGATCGGTAGGCCTACGGTGTGTCAGAAGCAGCCGGAAGGTCAAGTCGTTGCAGAAAACATACATACCTACATATTTTCACTTATTGTGGTAAATGAACGCCCTGCTTTGTCATACTAGCAAAAGTATGTTGCACAAAAGTAGCGAATAAGCAGGGACGTGCACAGATAGACTCTAGGTGGTGCTAGAGCACCTGCCCTTTGCCCTCTTGACCAGAAGTGCCCTTTTGAAAAAAAGGAAAAAAAACGTTTTTTTTTTCCCAGTTTACAGCAGGGGTCTTCAACAGGGGGTCCGGGACCCATAGGGGTCCTCAGAGTTACTACAGGGGGTCCGCCAAATCTTTATGTGATATGATTATTTTTTTTTTACCATAACCACTCGAAACCTAGCATCCCTTTTCTGAGGAGAACTTTAGCCAAAAATAGCCGATCTACAAGCCCACAACGCCTCGCAGCGCGTTAGATCGGCTAACTTGTAGATCGAGCTTGTAGATCGGCTATTTTTGGCAAAGAGGTATAGGTGTAGAGGGAAAAAAGAGCAGACCAAATAAACAAAAAAAAGTATAATTTACTTGAGCACCTGCCCCTCAAAATGTCTGTGCACGCAACTGCGAATAAGTAGCCAATCTACAAGCTCAAAACGCAGCACATCATGATACGTCGTGAGCAGTGGTGGAAAGTAACTAAGTACATTTACTTAAGTACTGTACTTAAGTACAATTTTAAGGTAATTGTACTTTACTTGAGTATTTCCCATCTCCAATACTTTTAACTCTTATTTTTTTTCATCCCACGATTTTGTAACCCTTTTTCACCCAGTGACAATTTTTGTAAGTGATCCTGGGCACTACACTCCCCCCACCAGCCTAGGGAGCCCATGCAGGGCCGAGCTTATGCCTCCTTCAATGCATGAGAGCCAACTGACCTTCTTGTCACCTGACAGGGGGGAGTTTCCGGTAGGACGTAGCGCGTATAAGGAACACGTTATTCCAACCAGTTCCCTTCCCCTCCATCAGGCGCCCCGGCTGACCAGGGGGAGGCAGTATAGTGACCAGGATTACTGCATGTTTTTTGTGAAGGTATTAGCTATACCTAGGAGACACGGGGAGAACATGCAACTCCACACAGAGTAGGCCCTTTCGCCAACCCCACCTACACCTATTTATATACTTTTACTTCTACTCCACTACATCTCAGATCCAAATATTGTACTTTTACTCCACTACAATTATTTTAAAACTTTAGTTAATAGTTACTCTGTAGATTTTGATTATTATTACATTAACCACTTTGTGAGCGTGTAAATGTGCTATTTTCTTTTTTTATGTGTGTGCTTTTATAAATATTCAACAAGAGCTTGCCTACATGATCATCATAACTACATCGGTTCCATTGGAACGCAGGTATTTTTTTTCTTCTTCCATTTTCCTGAAAAGTAACATTTTTTCACGTGACGGCAACAACTGTATACCTGTGACGATGATTTGATTCTGATTGGTGGGCTGTGGACAGTTCGCAAACCTGCCTACCGGTGACATCATCGATCGCGATTCCAAGCTAATGGACTTCCTCTTCCTGGAAAGTTAGTATGTTGAAATAGAAGCCATAGTTCTTGGAACCATCTACACACAGTCCCCCCCCCCCCCCCCCTGAGACACAGAGCGTTTAGACAGAAATGACACAGTCCCATTGATAGTGAGGCATATCTGTGAAGACCCATACAGTATATGGACATGATGTTGTGAAAAGAAAATACAAAATGTTCCAAACGCATCTACAAATGTCTTCTAAATCCTAACAGTTTTCTGAAAAAAAACGTACAGAATGGTGCTATAATATCAGTGGTTCTCAAACTTTTACACATATTCGCTTAAAAATATACATATATTAAAAGATTTGTACACATTTTCACGATTTTTCAAAAAATAGCAGATTTACAAGCTCATAGTGCGGCACTCGGCGCCGCACTATGAGCTTGTATATCTGCTATTTTTGAATAGCCAAAGTATAAAATAATGGTTATAGGTAAAATGTAGGACGCATACGTTCCCGGGCTCAATTCACTTTGTCAAACGACCGTTATCGCTTGCCGAAAACAACGGCAGACCTCGTCGGCGAGCGACAAGGTCTGCCATGCGACGGAGTATAAATTGAGCAATTACATCATGCATGTTCTCATTTAGCTGTCCATCCACATGACAAGTGACTGCTTTCATAAGCATGGCTCGTGTTATCCGTCATTGTCAGGAGGACTATGGGGGCTTTATTGCAGGGCTAAATTAAGATCATGAAGGATTCCATTTACACAGCCGCCAGGGGAGGGGAGGGGAGGGGAGGGGAGAAGAGAGAGAGAGAGGGCTCTTTCAAACCCATCGGAGGTATTAATGAGGGAAATCTTGTAAGATTGTTGAATACATTTATAATTCCCGAATTTTGCCTTTTCTCAAAAGATTGTATACATTTTAAAACTTGTGAAATGGGACATTCTGCACAATGTGTACTTTCTACTTTTGGTACTTTAAGTACATTTTGATACCAATACTTTTGTACTTTTACTCAAGTACATTTTGAATTCCGGACTTTTACTTGTAATAGAGTATTTTTACATTGCAGTAATGAAACTTTTACTTAAGTAAAACATTTGAGTACTTTTTCCACCACTGATAGCATGGGTATTCAACAGGGGGTCCGTGACCCCTTGGGGGTCCTCAGAGTCATTGCAAGGAGGCCACCAATAACACACATAACATACATTTGCTAAGATGCATTCTAAAGAAGAAAAAAAAAACACGAAAGTGGACTGCTAGCACTTAAAGGCTGAACTGTCAGATGTTATGGACTCGTTCATGGAAGATGTCAATTTTGTCAAGAAGAGTGCTCTACCTGCTGTGCTACTGCAGGAGAACACCACACTGCTCTACTCAGGGACGCAGTGGGGGGGGTTTAGACGTATCCAGTTTTATGGGGGGGGTGGGTGATATCCCCCCCACTTATGGGACGAAGAAAAAAGAAAAAGAAAAAATCCTCCGTCGAGTGTTTCACGGGTGGAAAACGGACGCTCGTCCTAAAACACACAGCCCCATTTTTTTGCGCGGACCGAGGCCGCCGGATTAGACCCACGGGGCGAGGGTGTTTTAGGACGACGGTTCTTGTTATCCATTTCTGAATGGAGAGGTGCCCAAAACCCAAAATAAAAGGTAAAAAAAAAAAAAAGAATTAAAGCTCTGGACACGCATGCACGTGCACGTGTCCCCCTTGGTTCTCAAATGCTCTCTGCGTCCTTCGCTCTACTTCACCACTCTGAGTTTTGATGGCTTTCACACGGAACGGTGTTGTCATGAATGTAGCCGTTATCTACGGTGACGTTAAGGCTATTCAGAAACCGGCGCAATAACAAGAACACGTGCTGTGTTTTTAAATAGGGTGAGTGGTCAGTCCATTGCTTCTATTGGCGTGTAGGGAAGCTAAGAGGGAAGGCGTACAAGGAGCACTTTGTAAGCATGTTTTGCAAATTGCTTTTCAAAGCCAATCAGCAACACCGGGAAAATACATGTTTTTAAAATGTCGTACAAAGAACGGGAAAAAAGCACACTTCTATACATTCTCTCCTCACAGGAAGAAACCACTCACTTCCAACAATGGATGTACTGTATATTCAAAGCTCTCAACTTAACGATTAACCTTGCAGTCGGTGGTCATGGTGACGGAGATGTGACGGACGTGTGGACATTGTTACATGTACCTAGCTGTAATCATCCTGTCACAATAGCTTTTCTCTGCATACCTTTGAAAGCCTTTTAGCGCGTCTGGATTGATTCAACTCAAGAAGGGGCCGTGCCTGTGCCTGTCGACCACCAGCCAGTCAGGGTTGTTAGAATCCAGAATGGTGGGCGCTCAGGTGGCGCGGTGGTAAAGTCACTGCCCACCACCACCACGGGAGGTTGTGGGTTCGAATCCACCGTGGTGCATCCGTCTTTGTTGAGTGTCTACACAGAGTCAATAGGCTTTATGCACAGCAGCCATATTAGACAGAAATTGGGCCCCTTCCTTGCTTCCTTCACAGGTGTTACCAATGACACTAATGAAGGCTCTGTTCCATTTAGTGTAGCACAGTGGTTCTCAAACTTTTTTAATTTCAAGGACCCCCATAACTCTGAGAGTGTACAAATGGAACCAAATGGACCCGGGAGGGTCCATTTGGTTCCATGTGTACACTCTCAGAGTTACACCCTCTCAAGGAACCATGAGGGTCCCTGGACCACACTTTGAGACCTACTAGTATATCTAGTGAGCCAACATGCACAATATCAGCACCCTGACTAAGTTTGACCAGAATGGAACAGAGCCTTCATTAGTGTCATTGGTAACACCTGTGAAGGAAGTAAGAAGAGGCCCAATTTTTCTGGGCTATGCTGTGCATAGAGCCTATTGGCCCGTGTTCGCGGGAAGGAAGCCGGGCGGGGAGGAGGGTGACATTGGTCATTGCACGTACTGTACTCCTACGGGCTGGGGCGGCACCTGTCAGCGGGGAGTGTTGGGCGGGAGGAGTAGGACGAAGGCTCTACGTCCTCCTGGTGGGGGCTCCTCACTGGCAGGTGAGTCAGTAGGAGATGACAACAGTGACAACACAGAAATGTGTGTGGGGAGGAATTCATTGGCATAACGACTACATTGGGGAGAAAAGGGGGTAAAAAACATAATTGGCTACATCCGGTTTAGCTGAAAGTCTACACAAACAAGACGCCAAAGTCAAAACGTCAGTCACCCCTGCAAAATAGTAAATACGCGCAGACCGGTCCAGTCACAGTGCTCCAGTGTTTCATTTGGGTAGTCTCTCCTGAAGTGCCCATGGGTATTTATTATTCTATCTGATTCCAGTTGAGTCCCTGTTGAGCACCGACGAGCCCTTCTACCTTCAACTGGCTGAAGCGTACGTGTCGGACTTCTCTTTGTACACATTTGGCCAATTGTTTGTGGAAGGGAAGCTGGACAGGGAGGGTGATCGTTGTCGCTGTATACGCAGTGGTGGAAAAAGTACTGACATGTTTTACTTAAGTAAAAGTATCAATACTGCAATGTAGAAGTACTCTGTTACAACTAAAAGTTCGTAATTCAAAATGTACTTGAGTAAAAGTACAAACGTATTGGTATCAAAATGTACTTAAAGTACCAAAAGTAAAAGTACTAAAATGTTTGAAAATAGCAGATCTACAAGTAGATCTGCTATTTTCAAATAGGCTAGGTATAAAATAGGACTAAAGTGGTTAATGTATGTTTTATAACGTAATAATTATATATCTGCAAAGTAACTAGTAACTAAAGTTTTCTAATAATTGTAGTAGAGTAAAAGTATAATATTTGCCTCTGAGTGGAGTAGAAGTAAAAGTATAGACAATCGGAAATACTAAAGTAAAAGTACCTAAACATTTTACTTAAGTACAGTACTTGAGTAAATGTATTTAGTTACTTTACACCACTGTGTATATGTACTCCTCCTACGGGCTGGGGGCCCCCGGGCACCTCGTTTTGAGATGGTCAGTAGGCCTACAGTTAGTGCATTCATTAGGTAGCTTCAGAGACCAACATGGTTCTGCAAATGCACCGTGACAACAATACAGCAATGCGTCAATAGTAAGAAAAAAAAGGCCCTTTTGAATACAATTATTTATAAAAGGAAGTGCTGTAACTCAGATAAAAATCAATGCAACTTTCACTTGAAGTGGACCAGGAGCAACATATGCACAACATTTGCATTATCTGGTAGAAATAGTTTCTGAGCTCCAAAGACTTTAAAGCCACAAAGGTGGAAGGTTTTACAAAAACATACAGATGATCATAAAATGGAGGGACCGAGGCCTAGGTTAACAACATTTTACACAATATATAGTGTGGGGGGGGGGGGGGGGGGTCCCTGCTTCATCTCTCTATCAGCTATAGGGGTCCTTGGCCTGAAAAAAACGTTGGAAGGCCCTTGCGCTACAGACCAATTATTAGTTTACCAACATTGAGACTGGACGCACAGGTGATAGGCTCTATTCAAAGCAGCCATATTATGAAGACATTCACAGGTGTTACCAATGGTACTAATGAAGGCTCTGTTCCATTCTGGTCAAACAGAGTCAGGGTGCTGATGTTGTGTGCATGTGGGCCCACTGGAAACACTCTGTTACACCAGTGGGTCTACAGTTGGGGTCCAGGGACCCTGATGGGCTTCCAAATGCCCCCTTACAGGTGTGTAACTCTGAGAGTGTACAAATGGAACCATTACGGGTCCATTTGGTTCCATTTGTACACTCTCAGAGTTATGGGGGTCATGGAAACCACTGTGCTACACTAAATGGAACAGAGCCTTCATTAGTATCATTGGTAACACCTGTGAAGGAAGTGATAATATGGCTGCTGTGAATAGAGCCAATTCCCAACATAATTGTTTCGGGGTTGCGCTGGTTTCAGTTCATTCAACCTCCTCTTGTGTGTTGGCTAGTGAGGCGTGTCCTAGGCAGCGAGACCTGACAGAATGGGTTTCATTTGGTGCCGGCCTGCCCGCGCATAGTGGTTCTTATCAGTGTGACGTCGTCTGTTAAGGCGCCTATAGAAACAATTACTATCACAGTATAGAGATTTAACGCTTTAACTAAAGAAGAAACATTAGTTTTAACCACCCCAAAAATAATGAAGGCACGTACAAATAAAAATCAGCTGAAGCTTAAAAACGGCACATTTCCATAAGCCTAAATAACATTTCCCTCTCATGTGACACCGTAAGTGTTTGTGCTGTGAAATATAGCTCGTCTTTATTACCCCAATAGAGAATAAATTGCATGCATGAGCGAGGGAGGCAGACAGTATGGAGGAGAGGACAGTATCAGCATAAAGGCTTGAATTACACTTCCGTCCTTATGACGGCGCCGTGCAGCCCGGAAACAGCAGATCAGTAAGCTCAGGGCGCGGCGCGGACGCGGCGCGCCCTGAGCTTGCAGATCTGCTGTTTTCGTCTTTAATACGACGCAGCATAAATTAGGCATAGAGAGAGAGACGTTCAGTACACAGAAGATAGATGGTCCCCTGAGACGCCACTAGCTTGGCTCCCTCCGGAGAGACCTGTCTTAAATAAATCATTCCGTTTTCCATGCCTTTCCCCAACTTCTCTCTCTCTCTCTCTTTCTCTCTGCTTTAATCCTGTGGCAGTGAGAGAGAGGAGATAAGCTGTTTGCTTCAGCTCTCTCTCTCTCTCTCTCTCTCTCTCTCTCTCTCTCTCTCTCTCTCTCTCTCTCTCTCTCTCTCTCTCTCTCTCTCTCTCTCTCTCTCTCTCTCTCTCTCTCTCTCTCTCTCTCTCTCTCTCTCTCTCTCTCTCTCTCTCTCTCTCTCTCTCTCTCTCTCTCTCTCTCTCTCTCTCTCTCTCTCTCTCTAGCTTTTAGAAAACTCCGCTCTGTGAAACTTTTTTCTTGCTGTTGACCCACTTAAGTGCAACTGTAAACACCCAGAACTAGGTTGTATGGCAGCAAAGGCATTTTGTATCCCTTTTTAAAAATGTATCCTGTTGTTATTTTTTTTTGCCACATTTCTGCGGTTCTGTCTGTGATAGTGATATTGAGCAGAGAGACAGGAAAGGGGGGGGGGGGGCTGCGATATGCAGCGAAGGGCCTCGGGTTGGATATGAACCTGTGCCAAATGCGGGAAAGACTGTAGACTTTTCTCATCGTATGTGCTTTTACCAGGCTGTCCAAGTTGTATTCTTTTTTAAATATTTTTTTTTCCAATCATTCGATCAGGGTTTGATTGTTATAAAATCAGGTGTGTGTGTGTGTGTGTGTGTGTGTGTGTGTGTGTGTGTGTGTGTGTGTGTGTGTGTGTGTGGGTGTGTGCTATTTGTGGTGCCCGTGGAAGTGAAATTGCTTTTGGTATTCAAACGTGCAAATTAGAAAGTAGTAGTCCATGTTATTGTTAACATTGCGTTGCAGTATTGAAATGGAGACGTAAAAAATATCTTTTCCAGAAATGTCCCTAAAAATTGCAGATCTAAAGGCTCACAAAAATAGCGAATCTACAGACTCACAACGAATAGGGCTGAGATAGATCATTCAGCATGTACCTGCTGCTTCTTCTCCCTTCCCAGGTATGTACTGTAGTGCATTGGTTCTCAAAGTGGGGTCCGAGGACCCCCAGGGGTACTTGAGGGGGTTCCAGGGGGTCCCCAGCTAAATGATGGACAGGGACCAAATGGACCCTTATGGGTCTGTAACTCTGAGAGTGTACAAATGGAACCAAATGGACCCTAACGGGTCCATTTGGTTCCATTTGTACACTCTCAGAGTTAAATTAACATTGATTTTACAATATGAATTGGGCTCCCAGAGACATACATGCCATTAAATGGGGGTCCGTAGCCTAATGCATGTCCAACTGGGGGTCCTTTAAATTAAAATGGTTGAAATGGCACTGCTAGAGAGCCGTAAAAATCTTCTATTATGGGGGTCCCTGGCTTATCTTTTCAAATGGGGGTCCGCGGTCTAATAAGTGTCTATTTGGGGGTCCTTGGCACGAAAAAGTTTGAGAACCACTGCTGTAGTGGAGGCAAAAGCACGACATCTGTCTTTGAAATGTAGTGGAGTGAAAGTATCGGAAAAAAATACAAACACTCAAAATGTACTCAAGTATCACAGTACTCAAGCAAATGTATTTCGGTACTATTAGTGTCCACCCCCTGGTTAGTCTTACTCTGGGCGTACATGTTTCGTGACACAGACAGACAGTGCATGTCGCTGGTGGCTTGGAGAGTGAATCACCCGTCAGGTCGGTGCGTCTGGAGACCGTTTGATGTGTGATTCCATAAACAAGGCTCGGGCGTGTCGGCGGCGGTCCTGTGTGCTCAGAAAGGTCATCTTTTCATGTCCGCATCGAGCATCGTCCCCAGAGTCCGTGTGGAGAGAGCTCTGCGTCCTGCTCAACAAGAGAGCGTTTGACCTCATCAATGACACCTTGTACTGACTGACACGCTGCTCTCAGGAATTCCTCTTTGAAACCATTTTGCTGGTGAGAGCCTGCTACTGTATGTAAAATGATCTGTGTTCATTTGGTCCATTTGGTTCCATTTGGTTCCATTTGCACCAGTGGTGTAAAGTCACTGAGTGCATTTACTCAAGTACTGTACTTGAGTACAGGTATCTTTACTTCATTGGAGTACTTCCCATTTTCAGTACATTTACTTCTACTCCACTACATCTCAGAGGCAAATATTGTACTTTTACTCCACTTCAATTATCTCAAAACTTTAGTTACTAGTTACTTTGTAGATTGTGATTATTATAACAAGACATACATTGACCTCTTCAGACCTATATATATTTTGGCCATTTGAAAATAGCTGCTCTACAAGCTTTAAGATGCAACACATTGTGAGCTTGTAGATCTGCTATTTAAAAAAGATTTTCTATTTGAAAACATGTGGGACATTCTGCATAATGACTACTTTTACTTTTGGTACTTGAAATACATTTTTATGCCAATACTTTTATTCTTTTACTCAAGTACATTTTACGTTTCTGACTTTTACTTGCAATGGAGTATTTCCACCACTGATTTGCACACTCTAAGAGTTACAAATGCACTTGATATGACTACCATGCAGACATTATCTTGGAATGCAGAGTGCTGTCACTGAATGTGATACGTTCAAATGGCAATTCTTCTTAAAAGGATCCCTGGCTGATAAGCCTTATATGCCTTAATACATTATAATTGCCCTCTATAACCAACATTAAAAACATCTTAAATATTTAATTTAATTTAGAAATACTTTCACCTAATAGGACAACTCCTGTCGCAAGTTGATGATGTCATTTGTCCATGTGTGGTCCAGCCCGTAATGTAAAAAACACTTCATACTTCTTAAATTTAATATGAGCATCAAAGCAATGTTTTAAATCCTTTTTATTAGAACGTGCATTCCATACATTCCATAAGGCTGGACCACACATGGACAAATGACATCATCAACTTGCGACAGGAGTTGTCCCAATAGGCTCTATGCACAGCAGCCATATTATCACTTCCTTCACAGGTGCCACCAGTGATACTAATGAAGGCTCTGTTCCATTTAGTGTAGCACAGTAGTTCTCAGATTTTTGAATTTCAGATTTCCATGACCCCATAACTCTGAGAGTGTACAAATGGAACCAAATGGACCCGGGAGGGTGCATTTGGTTCCATTTGTACACTCTCAGAGTTACACACCCGTAAAGGGCCATTTGGGAGTGTTTCAGTGAGCCAACATGCACAATATCAGCACCCTGACTCCGTCTGACCAGAATGGAACAGAGCCTGCATTAGTATCATTACATTACATTACAGTCATTTAGCAGACGCTTTTATCCAAAGCGACTTACAATAAGTGCAATCAACATAGGTAGGGAACGAAAACTACTAATCACCAGAAGTCTTAAGAGCATTTTCTGCAAAAACAAGCAACCAAGAGTATACCTAGCGCTAAGGTAAAAGTGCAATATATCAGCTACCTATTTCCTTAAACAGATGAGACAAAATAGCAAAATCAAATGAGCAGGAGCTAAAACAAATAAGTGTATCGACTAAACAAGATCCATCCACTGACCATAATACTGACCATTACTGACCATGATACTGACCATGCTACTGACATGCTACTGACATGATACTGTATAACAATCAGAACCATAAAGTTGTATATCCGAGTTATATTAAAGAAATAAAGGTCCTGTACCTGCGGCAGTAATTCTTTATATTGTAAACAAACAGTATTGCAGCCCAAAGAGGAAAACACAACTGTTGAAAATCAAGTACATTCCAAAGTCATCAAATGAAAAGGCAATGCATTGCATTAAAAAGTCTGTTCCTCACCCAATCTTCAAGTCAGGAGGCCACATGGGTTCCATTGTCCAAAAGCTCTGTCTGGCTTCAGAGCTAAACCCTCAGAAATGTTCCTCCACCAAACTTCTCTCCTTCCAGATCCATAAGTTCTCCGGCCACACTACTCACTGGTTTATCAATTCCTGATTTTGGTTTAGTTTAGAATTACAAGAGTCTCTCTCTCAAACACCACCAAACACTATTTTGAATACCTAAAATGGCCCCCCTCGCCCGCCTCACTTCCTGTACCTTTATAGCTGTTCCTGATACCTCACTTCCTGTGGAAATTTTGCTACCTGTGCTGCTTTTTCCCCACAGCGCCCCCTATGAGTGAACCATGTCAACAGAAAATGAATCATAATGGCTATAATCACCTTACACAAAACATTTTGTTCCCCGTACACTACCTTTATATGTTAAAAATTCAACCATATTTTAACCAATATATTCCCGGTTATCACCAAGTATGTTATGTTTCTTGTGTATCTTTTTCTTTCAATACTCATCATACCTGGACAGGAAATACATTATTTCACACATTTATGCGGCAGTGTCACAAACATATCCATTAATTCAAGTCTCCATGGGGTGAATAAAAAAGTAATTTTGGGGGTGAACTATCCTTCTAATGCCATTGTTACTATGACACCTGCATTTCCCCCCAGGGATCGTCATTAAAGGTGTATCTTTATCTTCTATCCTCTTATCTAACTTAAAGGATGACAATATCTTTGTTCTGGTTGGGTGTTACTATAGCGGACCTTTCAGAGTCTCATTTTAAGATATTCTACATCAGGGGTTCTCAAACTTTTTCATGTCAAGGATCCCCAAATTGACACTTATTAGCCTGTGGACCCCCATTTGAAAAGATATGCAAGGGACCCCCATAAGAGAAGATTTTTACGACTCTATAGCAGTGATTCTCAACCATTTTAATTTCAAGGACCCCCAGTTTGACATGCTTTAGGCTACGGACCCCCATTTAATGGCATTTGTATCTCTGGGACCCCAATTTCTATTGTGAAATCTATGTTAATTTAACTCTGAGAGTGTACAAATGGAACCAAATGGGTCCATTTGGTTCCATTTGTACACTCTCAGAGTTACAGACCCATAAGGGTCCATTTGGTTCATTACATTACATTACATTACAGTCATTTAGCAGACGCTTTTATCCAAAGCGACTTACAATAAGTGTATTCAACATAGGTAGGGAACGAAAACTACTAATCACCAGAAGTCTTAAGTGCATTTCCTGCAAAAAACAAGCAACCAAGAGTATACCTAGCGCTATGGTAAAAGTGCAATATATCAGCTACCTACTTTCTTAAACAGATGAGACAAAATAGCAAAATCAAATGAGCACGAGCTCAGACAAATAAGTGTATCGACTAAACAAGATCCAATAAAACAATACAAAACTAAAACAAGAGTTCGTACAACTAGTTAACAACAAGTAGGCCAGGCAAAGAAGAAGGGTAGTGTTTCCTGAAGAGGTGGGTTTTCAGCCTGCGGCGAAAGATGGGCAGTGACTCTGCTGTCCTGACTTCAGTGGGAAGTTCATTCCACCACTGTGGGGCCAGAACAGAAAAAAGTCGTGACCGTGTCGATCGACCAGAAGGACCTCTGAGTGACGAGGCAATCAGTCGCCCCGAGGTGGCAGACCGAAGTGGTCGGGCAGGGGTGTAGGCATCAACCATAGCCCGGAGGTAGGAAGGAGCTGTTCCTTTCACTGCCCTATAGGCTAGCACCAAGGTTTTAAACTGGATCCGAGCTGCTACGGGGAGCCAGTGTAGAGAACGGAGAAGGATAGTTGTGTGGGAGAACTTGGGGCGGTTGAACACCAGACGAGCCGCAGCTTTCTGAACAAGCTCCAGAGGTCTGATGGCAGATGCCGGAGCACCAGCCAGGAGGGAGTTGCAGTAGTCCAGGCGGGAGATGACAAGAGCCTGGATGAGCACCTGGGCTGCCTTCTCCGTGAGGAAGGGGCGAATCCTCCTGATGTTGTAGAGGAGGAATCTGCAGGACCGTGTCACTGATGCGATGTTTGCCGAAAACGACAGTTGATCGTCCAGGGTCACACCCAGAATCTTCGCAGTCCGAGTATCATTGGTAACACCTGTGAATGTCTTACAATATGGCTGCTGTGCATAGGGCCAATAGGCTCTATGCACAGCAGCCATATTGGGAATGAATTGGGCCCCTTCCTTACTTCCTTCACAGGTGTTACCAATGATACTACTTATATTAAGGCTCTGTTCCATTTAGTGTGGCATAGTGGTTGTCTTATTTTCAAGGACCCCCATAACTCTCAGAGTTACACACCCACCATAAGGGGCCATTTGGGAACCAAAATGGAGTGTTTCTAGTGAGCCACCATGCACCATATCAGCACCCTGACCAGAATGGAACAGAGCCTTCATTAGTATCATTGGTAACACCTGTGAAGGAAGAAATTTATTTCCAATATGGCTGCTGTGCATAGAGCCTATTGAGTAAAAGATGAACTACTTCTAAAATACACGGTACAGGTGTTTTCAATTATCAGTTATAGAGGGCAATTATAATGTATTAAGGCATATACTGTAAGGCTTATTAGCCAGGGATCCTATAAAGGTTTTCTAACTTGACTTCAGTTCTATAAGCTGTAGTTTCCAAACTATCCATTCATCTAAATCAGGGCTCTTCAACGTTTTCAGGCCAAGGACCCCCTAGCTGAGAGAGAGATGAAACAGGGACCCCCTATATATTGTATAAAATGTTGTTTCAGATTCAACTTTTTTTGTTTACTTGGTCTGCTCTTTTTTTCCCTCTACACCAAATACCTCTTTGCCAAAAATAGCCGATCTACAAGCTCACAACGCCTCGCGTTGCGAGGCGTTGAGAGCTTGTAGATCGGCTATTTTTTTGCTAAAGTTCTCCTCAGAAAAGGGATGCTAGGGTTCAAGTGGTTAAGGTCAAAACTCATATCACACAAAGATTTGTTGGACCCCCTGTAGTAACTCTGAGGACCCCCTAGGGGTCCCGGACCCCCTCTTGAAGACCCCTGATCTAAATTAACCAGTATATCATTCTTTTGATATGATTTTCTGCTTTCATATGAAAAAAAAAAAATCATGCACAATGACTATAGCTGTTAATCAAAAATCACATTTGATCTCATGTCTTGGTTACTTAGGCTTGTGTTTTTATTGACCACAAGGTTATGTTTTTTTTATGTAGATTGCATGTTATTTATGATCATTGTTTACCTCCTAGTTTAAATGTACAGGTTATTATTTTGATAGTATAAGACTGATGCTAGGTTCTTGGTTTACCTGGGATTCTAGTTTCTTGAGGCACTACGCTGTCTCTCTGATGCATGTGTTTACCTCGCTTATTGCTTGCTTATAAGCCGCTCTGGGTAAGAGCATCTCCATTTTAACCTTGATAGATTCATCGAAAACACCCGTCCTTGGTTCTGGTGACTGATATTTGTCCATCTAATGTGTGAGGGGGGGTGTGTTTTTTTCAATAACGTTTTGCATTTATTTGGAAATTGTATTATACAAAAACATTATCACCAAAAATATATATGAAATGAATGAAAGAAGTTATTGAAAAAACACGGCCCCTCACACATTAGAAGGACAGTATGAGTCAACAGAACCAAGGACGGGTGTTTTCAATGAATCTATCAAGGTTAAAATGGAGTTTGAAGTTACAAATGGTTCATGGGAAGTGTACTGATAAAATAAATATAAAAAAATACTGAATCAAGCAACTTAAAAAACATTTTGAAAGTGAAAATGTGAAGTATACTGTACACTACTTTTGCTTCATTTGAGTATTTCCATTTATTGATACTTTATACTTACATCCCTGCACTCCCTTACATCTCACAGGGACATATTGTACTTTTTAAATCCACTACAGTTACAGTGTTTGACACATTTAGGTACAGGTTTTGATAAGGCTAATATATAAAAACATGAATGTGTAAATAATGGTATATGTTTGCTCTGTGTGTGTGTGTGTGTGTGTGTGTGTGTGTGTGTGTGTGTGTGTGTGTGTGTGCGTGCGTGCGTGCGTGCGTGCGTGCGTGCGTGCGTGCGTGCGTGCGTGCGTGCGTGCGTGCGTGCGTGCGTGCGTGCGTGTGTGCGCGCGCGTGCGTGCGTGTACTGTGTGTGCGCATGTGTACTGTGTGTGCGCACGTGCACAGTCTTATGCAAAGCGTTGTATGTGTGTGTGTGTGTGTGCGCGTGTGTGCGTGTGTGTGAGTACTGTATGTGCTTATGTGTACTGTGTGTGCGCACGTGCACAGTCTTATGCAAAGTGTTGTGTGTGTGTGTGCGCACGCGCATGTGTGCACTACGTGCATGTATGTGTGTGTGTGTGTGTGTGTGTGTGTGTGTCTTAATATTATGCAAAGTGTCATTATGCCAGTCTGCATGGTATGTGTTTAATTATTGAGGTGTGTGTGTGTGTGTGTGTGTGTGTGTGTGTGTGTGTGTGTGTGTGTGTGTGTGTGTGTGTGTGTGTGTGTGTGTGTGTGTGTGTGTGTGTGTGTGTGTGTGTGTGTGTGTGTGTGTGTGTGTGTGTGTGTGTGTGTGTGTCTTTGTGTGTGTCTCTACACACAGGCAGCAGACCTGTAGTGTCTGTTGTTCATAACTCGATTGCCTGATGGAATTATTTTTTCCCTAACAAGGTTATTGTAGTTTTGACATTCATGTTTATTTCGGGTTAGTTTATTTTTTATGTTTTTATTTTTTCTCTTAACCACTTGAAAACCCTAGAATGGTTGACCGGAGTCCCTCAGGGCTCAATACTAGTGTATTTTCAGTTATTTTGGGGAAAGTTTTCGCTGAAAATAACAACGTGTTGCGAGCTTGTCGATCAGCAATTTTCTTACGAAAGCTTTCCCCACAATGAATACAGGATGCTGGGGTTGAAGTGGTTTAAAGTTTGAGTTAGTTTTTATTAGTTAGATAGATATAAGTTCCTCCTCCATTATCCCGCCCACACAGCCTTCACGCAGACACAGCTTATTTAAAAACTTTAGTTTCCATAGTTACTTGAATTAGATTTACATTTTTATTACAAAACATAAGCTGAATAAATGAAGCCCTATGTTATACATAGAACAGAATCCTCATGACATTCCCACTAACTAAAAATATAGCAAAGATAACACTGGCAGGGTCACATTGGAGCAGTATTATTAATTCATCTTATTTCTGTAAGAACAGGACACTTATGATATTGTTAAGACTATTAGAATATATATTACTTATATTATATTATATCAGACATACATAGCTAATGTTCTGGAAACTTTATTTTATAATGTGAAAAATGTTCACATTGTTTTCACACATTCAAAACATTCTGATCAGGTCTACAAGAAATCTATATACTGTACACTGCGCTGCCAAGCCAAAGAGCAGTAACTACGTTTTTGGACACACCTACTTATTTGGGTTGCCCAAAGGTCAAATTAGCCTTTGTGATGTTGGGGGATAAACAATTACCTCAAGAACAGATCTACAATTAGTGTAATATCACTTATATGCCAATATCTCATTTGGCTGACCAGTTGAATCACTTTTAAACCCATTTTTCAGTGATTTTTGTTTTCGTAGTTACTGCACTCTGCCTTGGCAGTAACAGTACATACGTTTTTTTTTCCAGAAAACTCTTAGGATTTAGAACAGTGGTTTAGAATGGTGGTTCTCAACAAATAGCAGATCTACAAGCTCACAATGTACCACTTCGTGCCACGCTGCAAGCTTGTACATCTGCTATTTTTTAGAAAAAAATGAAAATCTTGAAAATGTTTTTTTTTTTTTACACAAACTCTTCTGGCGGTCGCTGGCACAAAATATATCGTTTTGGGGGTCCTTGGCAGCGGCACGAAAAATGTTTGAGATCTATCGATTTAGATCGGCATTTGTAGAATCGGCCTCAGGTCTTAAAGGGATAGTTCACCTTGCAAAAAATGTTCTATGGATTAGTCACCCCATGGAGACTTGAATTCATGAATATATTTTTTAGTTTTTGTCGCATTCCTATAAGCCAATAATTTGATGACCGGTAGCGGTTCCGGTAGGAGACACAAAGAGTCTCCTTTGTGTCTCCTACCGGAACCGCTGCCTACCGGCCTGCTGGTCATTAAAGTACCCTTAAATGGGTTAAAAATAAATCTGAGTATAGGCCTACTTTTCTCCCAGCACTGGTGATTTGTGGGTAATATATAAGTTCCTCCAGCATGGCACCTCAGCCCACCCACACCTATAACGTTCTCTCAGAGTCGTCTCGTTCAGCCGGAACCCGGCGGGTCTGCAGAGGAACGTTCATAACGACCCAGAGCCCAGAGGAACATTTCGATCCTCGCAGCATTTTCATCAATGTCACACAGGAATAATAATGGCACAGGTGCAGTAGATTAACCCATTGAGACCTGAAGCCGATTCTACATGTCTCCTAAATCTCAACAGTATTCTGAAAAACATTTGTTTCTATATCAGTGGTGCTCAATCTTTTTCATGTCAAGGACCCCCAAAATTATATGTATTTGGCCGCGGACCCCCATCAAAATATGTTGTTCCAGGGACCCCCCAGAAGCAAAGATTTGAGTTAAAAATGTTTTAACTATATTTAAAAATATATATATTCAAAGATTTGCACACATTTTCACGATTTTTCAAAAATAGCAGATCTACAAGCTCGTACGAGCAGTCCTTGACCACATGTTATAGCAACATAAGTTTAAAAAGAAAAAAAGTTAGGCTTTAGAAGACATTTGTAGAATCGTCCAAATTGCAAAAAAGGTTTCTTGATTTTTCAAAAAAATAGCAGATCTACAAGCTCATAGCGCGGCACTCGGTGCCGCGCTATGAGCTTGCATATCTGCTATTTTTGAATAGCCCAAAATACATCTTAAAATGACACAGATGTATTCCCGGCATTAATGGATTAAAAGTCCTCTATTTCTGGGGCAGCAGTTTGCTCCTAGCTTCATAACAAGGAGGGGAAGAGGCATAGTTAATGAACTTGAACAGCATGCAGCAGCAGCACTCAGAGAGTCCACATTATTAAAGGTTATATACGTATGTTACGAGACTATAGCGGTCTACAAGGCCCCCGCTATAGCTGGCATATAGAGATCTGCTCCTGACATAGTACACCCAAAATGGACCAAACACGCATGGTTTGAACTGCTGGCCAACTCTTATAGTGGGGCTTATACAGTGGTGTAAAGTAACTAAGTACATGTACTCAAGTATTGTACTTAAAGCACAATCTTGAGGTATTTTTGGGGCGGTGTAACCACCCCCTATAAGTGAGGTTTGGACACTGACCAATCCTGCACCGTGATTGGCCAATAGTCTACAACGCAGTCTACAACGCTAACCCTTCCACAGTCAATGCAAATCTATACTTTTGCAAAGTCAGCCAATCACATTACAGCTAGTGTCATCACCACTAGCTGTAATGTGATTGGCTGACTTTGCAAATTCAGGACTGTGATTGGCTAGCGAAACACATGACACATGTGCAGCCCTATGAATAGCAGTATGGACAGTATGGAAAAAACACATTTTTGTTTTTTTTAAGTGAGTCATGTTGTGATGACCACACACCGCCCACTTCACACTGGGTGTGATTTTTTTCTTTACTGGAGTACTTCCAATTTTCAATAATTTTTACTTCTACTTCTCTACTACATCTCAGAACCAAATATTGTACTTTTACTCCACTACTCTGCAGTGGCTCAGGGGTAGAGTGGCCGGTAGAGCGGCCGAAAGGTTCCCAGTTCGATCTCAGGTGTCAAAGTGTCCTTGAGTAAGACACTGAATTGCTAATTGACCCTAGTTGCTCCCGATGAGCAGGTTGGTGCCTTGCATGGTTTCCTCCGCCATCGGTGTATGAATGTGTGTGTTAATGGGTGAATGTAATGCACAATCTATGTAAAGCGCTTTGGATAAAAGCGCTATATAAATGCTCCATTTACTTTGCAGAGTTTGATTACTACAACACATATATACTTTCACCACTTCAACACAACTTTATATACTTCGGCTACCTGACAACGCGTCGCCATGTGACACGCTGTGAGCTTGTAAATCTTTCAAAATATTTCTATACATTCTGAAAACCTTCTGCCTAACGAGTATTTTTACTTTTAGTACTTGAAGTATATTTTGATGCCAACACTTTTGTACTTTTACGCAAGTACATTTTGAATACTAGACATTTACTTGTAACAGAGTATTTCTACCTTGTGGTATTAATACTTTTACTTACATAAAAAAAAGATTGTACCTCTTCCAATACTGGGCTTGAGATAATGAGAACCAGAAAATGTCATTTGTTTTACCAAGAGCAAGGCTGGAGAGCAACAACCTATCCAGTGGAAGTTGGCTGGCTCTTTGTCGCCTCTTTTAGTTCCCATTGTTACTTTGTAGATTTACATTATTATAATATCCACTCAGGGTGAAGTGTTGACAATTTATTTAAGATTCAAGCATAAAAAAACCTAAAACAAATCAAACAGTCCAGTATTAAAAAAAGAACACACAGCTAAAATGAAGTGCAGCACATGATATATTCATACGAATGTTAAATGGAAAATAAAATGAAACCAAACAGTGGTAAAATGGTGGGAAATGGATGCATAATAACTTTTGCAATCTCTGTCATTTTTGTTATTTCCATAAAAAGAGAAAAGGAAGACGATAGGGGGAGGGAGGCGAGGGAAGTCCCCCTCCTCCATCTTCTTTATTTTCTCTTTTTAAGGAAATAACAAAAAGGGAGAGAGAGAATACAAAATACATAGGTTTTCGGACACATCACTGCATGTTTTATGATAAGGTTGGTTGGTTGGTTGGTTCTTCCTTGCAAAATCCCCCCCCCCCCACACACACACACACACACACACCAGCTATACAGTACATTGTAAAATTGTGATTTCAATAGACAATTCTTTCACAGATCCAGTGGTTGTATTCATTACACGACCTGTCGTTCCATCCTCTATCAGCCTTGTTATAAAACTCAACGCAGTCTTCATTGTCAAGGTCATCAGGCTGACCGGTGTACCAGTACCTGGAGAAGTACGAATATTTTAATCCATTACAATATAGGTTCCACAAGGATGATTTATCTCTCTCTAATCATAACCTCAAATGGTATTCTAGAATATAGATGAGATACATATTGACTGGATAGTTAAATAGAAAACAAGCGTAATTGTCTTTGTGCCAGCATGGTAGGTTTGTAATGTAATAAAAACAAAGAACAGAAGAGTGGAGATAAAGTCTTACGTTGGTGAGGTTAGTGGTGTTCCATCCACCCACTGAAATGATCCTTCTCTCGATCTGTCAGTCAGACCCAGCCACAGTGTCCGGTCTAAACGCTGGACAAAGTCCTGGACAGAAAAGCTGCAAGGTTACTTAAACCATACATTGTTGTCCTCTACAGGCATAGAGAGGTCATTGTAACTGTTCACATTCGAGATTGGAACCTAATCTGCCCATCTCTATGGGGGAGATATTAGGCTTAAGAGCTACAGGCAGTGCTACTTGTCACCCATGGGTGTCCTACCTGACAGGGTCTAAAATGTCTAAAGAAAAGTAGGGAGACCACCTCCAACCACTGCAGATGTGCCATTAGTTATGCAAGGGATAATCAATGGGGAGCGGGTCGTTCGGGGTGATAAATCACCCTGTCAGGGTTTATTTCTCAATAATGACCGGCTCCCCATTGATTATCCCGCTTATTACATGGCTACTTAGTAAAACAAATTTAAAAAATTGACCCAAAAGTAACAACAAAATAATTTGATTGAGTTCAAAAGGATTTAATTGCTTACAATTATTAAATAGTCCATACATTTATGCCAGGAACGTGGTTGGCTCGGAAAACAACGTGAAGTTTTGTTTGAATAGAATAAATATTTGGTTACTGCATTGTCTATTTCTCAACAGTAGTGAGCACACTGTTTAGCTGTAAATGACATTGTGTGTTTAATTACACATGGCTGTCACTATGGCAAAAATGAAGCATTGCAGATTGATATGAGCCAGGTGCTCTGAGTCTGAGTTGTGTAATATAATAACAACATAACAATTAATTACACGGCTTGGTTGCATGCTTGATTCTGATTGGTCAATCACTGAATCAGTCTGTTATTTTTTAATAATGAGAGCTGAACTCAGAGCACCTGGCTCATATCAATCTGTCTCACTCCGAAGACGGCAAACGGGCAAAAACGGCACATGTTGGCTAGAGGAGATATGAGTTAGGATTATGTCCCTAACGGGACATTAACTCTTAAACTGCCACAGTTTTTCAGAAAAATGTTAAGCCACTGCCAGCAATTCCGAGTGATTTTATTAACCTTTGAAAAACCATGGAATATTTTCCTTGATTGCCGTCCTCACAGGAATCGCCTCATTACACGCACGTAGAATCGTAAAAAACCCGTCAAACTCGTCAGTGGCAGGCAAAGGGTTAACTCGAACGGTGCTGAGTCGGCTGAAGCGGATTTCGCCAACGCTCTGCACGGCGACTCGCTCGTATGGCAGTTTGTTTGTTTTTTTAGCGGTTTTAACAGTTTTTTGAGAAGGGCATTTCCGCATTCCTGGCGGAAGTGCCCTTCCAGTCAAACGTTTGACTATGGTCATATTTGTCCCAATAAGTCACAATATGCCTTTTGGGGAGTGAGAGTGTGTTGCAATGTACTGTCTGTACAGTAGGCCTTAACAAAGTGGAGCAGGCTACAGCATCCACTAATGTACACATAGCAGCACACAGACACAGAGACACACGCACGCACACACACACGCGCACACACACACACACACACACACACACACACACACACACACACACACACGCGCGCACAATACCTGTTTTTCTTTGCTGTTTATGACCAGCAGGTCTGAGTGGTTGTCTCTACAGTATTGTCTGCTCTCTGTCCAGTTTCTCTCCTCAGTAGAGATGTAATAACACACACCACCATCCCCGAACGTGAATCCATACGATTCTATCAACAACAACAACAACATAACGTTACTGTTGTCACTGTAATGACATAATGACGATCAACATGACATAACGATGAAGGTCAAACAGGGATGATGTCTCACTGACCACACAGCCTCCTCTTCAGGTCATCTCGTTCCACCAGGGCGCTATATCTGGACTGCAACCGGTCAAAGCTGGACCGCAGCTCGTCCAGGTCTTTGACCAGGTTGTCTTTCTCTTTAGTCATATCGGAATCTGCAAAGAAAGAGAATCAACAACAAGCTGATGAGTTCACACAGCTTTGTTCGCATCTCCTTAATGAGGTTGTGGTACACAGTATAGCCTGAAACTAAGAGGATCGCATACTTTTTCATGTGACCTTCTCAACCATATTATATACCATGGCTATTCAAAAACAGCAGATATACAAGCTTGTAGCTCCGCTATTTGACCACCAATTGCAAATCAAAACCTTTTCAAAGGGGGTCCACATCCATATTCATATCAATGTGGGGGTCCATTGGCACAAAGCATACAACACGTCACTTTGTGAGCTTGTAGGTCTGCCATTTTTTGGCTATAATGTTCCCTCCAGAATAATGGATGCATGGGGTTATTGTCCAACTACCAATGTTGCTACAACTTATGTTGCTATACTATACTAAATGTATTGCTACAGCTACTAATATAATGTTATGTGCATCATATGCTAACGTATAGAAAATAAAACACTTTGGATTATTGTGGATCTATAAAAGATTACGCAAAACATACGTTATGAAAGTTGACTTACAGAGAGAGAGTCTGAGACCGATGTTGAGGAGAGCTTGAACTCCACAAAGCAATCCCAGAACCATCCCAACTGTCCTGTACCTTCCTATGACACACACACACACACACACATGCACGCAGGCACGCGCACATCATGCACGCACATGCACACACACGCGCACATGCACGCAGTGCACAGTGGCGTACCCAGGAATTAAATTTAGAGCAGGTGAGATTTTTTTTGCACCCCCACTATTACACCCCAAAAAAGAATTTTCAACTCAATCGAAAATCGGCGATCGAAAACCGGTTTTGGTCATTATCTCTGGAACAGAAGGTCCAATCTGCTCAGTTAAAGCTTGTTGGATGCATGACTTTGAGGACATTAAGCACGCATGAGTCATGACACCTTTTCGGGTGATTTGGGTTTTCTAGGGGAGGAGAGACCTTAGTTGGGCAGGCGACCGCCTGCCCTGCCTCTACAGTGCACCAGTACACCACTGGAACATATAGAAAGAAAAATTAGGCAGTGAGGTCACCTCCATTCTTAGTGAAAAACAGACCTGAGTTACAACTGTACTTCCACCAATTTGTTTCTATACAGCAAATATTTTTTTCCATTATTAGCAGATGTACGAGCTCACAATGTGTGCTGTGAGCTTGTAGAGCTATTTGTACCCCCTAGAATAAGGATGCTGGGGTTGCAAGTGGTAAATGTTTTCAACCACCTTATTTGATGTGTATAGTTTTAGTGAACATCAACATTAACCCATTAACACCGGGAATACTTTAACCATTATAAGCTTGTAGATCTGCTATGTTTGAAAAATCGTGAACATTTTGTGCAAATCTTTGAAAAAAAAAAATATATATATATATATATATATATATATATATATATATATATATATACATATATATATATATATACATATATATATATATATATATATATATATATATATATATATATATATATATATATATATATAGGCTATATATATAGGCTACTTTTTAAAGCGAACAGTTTTACCTTAAATCTTTGCTCCTGGGGGGTCCTTGGAACAACATATTTTTGCGATGGGGGTCTGCGGCCAAATACATATAATTTCGGGGATCCTTGACATGAAAAAGTTTGAGAACCACTGATATTACAGCAACATGTTCGGATTTAGAAGACATGTGTAGAATCCCCCATGGAAGCAAAGATTTGCACACATGTTCATGTTTAAACTATTAAGACCCATGAGGCCGATTCTAAAAATGTTTTCTAAATCCTATAAAATTTTGAAAACAAATATAAAAAATATTTTTTCACGATTTTTCAAAAAATAGCAGATCTACAAGCTCATGGCGCGGCACTTGGTGCTGCGCCATGATCTTGTAGATCTGCTATTTTTGAATAGCCAAATAAATCTTAAGTGACACAGATGCGTTCCAGGTCTTAATGTGTTTTTAAAAAAAAATCAGATCTACAAGGTCATACTTATAGCTCGGCGCAGCGCTATGAGCTTGTATATCTGCTATTTTTGAATAGCCCAAAGTATAAGATAAGTGTTAAAGTGGTTACAATGTAAAATGACAGATGCTTTAATGAATGGGTTAAAAGATAACCTGCACACTGCCACTTGCAAGGTACTCCTATAGGGGTGCATTTCGCCTTTCCGACATGTTGCCTTTCCGACGTTAACGAACCCTATACCTAACCCTAACCCTAACCCTAACCGCACGCGGAAGCCACTAGTCGGAGTGGCGAGATGTCGGAATGGGAGGAGCACCCCCTCCTATAGGATGATTTATTAAAGCAACATTTCGGTCACACATATAACCTTCCTCAGGCATGATTCAAACTAACATTTCGAGTTCCTATATACACCCCCCACTGGGTCAGGATCAACCAATCAGGGTTGAGCATAATAATTAATCCAAAGACATACAGCTTGTGGTGATAATCAGTGGCCAATGACATCATTCAATATGACACAATATGCCTAAAGAATACTCATACAGTGGGTGGCCAGTGACTTTGACCAGTTTCACTTTCAAAACCTTTGCATCATGCGTGTCACACAAACAGAATCTAGCACACAACACCTGTGTGATGACCCCGATGAACCTGGCGTCTATGGAAGAAACAAGCAACCTGCGTCATCTCGTTCTGCACGAATGGTCGCTCGTTCGCGACATTCAGTGCATGTTTGAGTATCATGAGACTCCACGATGAGCAGTAGTAGAGAAAAAACTAACTTTGCATCGGTTATAATAGACAATTTTCACTCTTACACGGGCTCCCATTATGCCAACGGAGGGGGTCGCCAGACTGGACGACAGGGGACTCTCTGGAATAACTCAACGTCCCTTTCAATGTTGGTGAGTGATTAGCGACACATCAAAGATAACACTTAAAATGTCCGGATCTCTCTATGCTTGGGGTCATCTGTTTGTTCTGGTTGTAATTGGTCCTAATGGTTTGTTTTCTGTCCTGTGTAGGAGGAGAGGGGCCAGCCTGCCAGGGGTGTGTCTATGAGACGAGACACACCTGACTCCACTCATCCCTGGAGTATTTAACCCATTAAGACCTGAGGCGATTCTTAAAAATGTTGTCTAAATCCTAACATTTTTTTGAAAAAAAAAAAAAAAAAATCAAGATTTTTCAAAAATAGCAGATCTACAAGCTCATAGCGCGCGGCACAATCTAAAGTGACACAGACGCGTTCCAGGTCTCAATGGATAAGCAGGCTGGCCAAGGCCATTCTCTCTCTCTCTCCTACCAGGCAACAGTTTTGTTTGGTTGTGTTTGCACTTACACATACACTAAACTTTCTGATACTACTGACTACTCACACTACTTTGTATATTTTTGTAAAGTTTGTTGTTTTTAGTTAAAATAAAATCACTTTTAAGGTAAATCCTGTGTGTCGTCTCCCATTTTTGTCATGATTTGAGTCAGTTCATGACACCTAGGTGACATGCATGATGCAAAGGTTTTGAAAGTGAAACTGGTCAAAGTCACTGGCCACCTGTGCATCATTGAGTGAAAACACATAATTACAATGCAAGAAAATATAACAAATAGCCTACATATATGAACATTCACACACATTATTTACAAGGATGACAACATTAAAAAGACAAAGTCCAATTCTCATTGTGTAGTTGCAGTAACATCTCTTACCAGACTGCCGTGTCTTCTGTGGATGTTTGTGCTGAGCTGTAGTCTTGGTCTCATCATCTTCCTCTTGGATGTCAACGTTTACAGAAGGTCCAGACACAGACATTTTTTCTGCCTTCAGTACTTTCATTCTACTTGCAGGTCTTTGATAACCCAAAAGTTCTCGGATAAAAACGGGAGGGGCGCGAGAAACAGGTCTCTGATAGTTAACGGTCCACCTCTTCACGACAACACAGTGAACAAAAGAGAAAAGGGTGGTCTCTGTTTTTCTGTTTGTCGTCACTGTCTGTCTGGCAATGAACCTCGTATCTCCATATTTCAACTTGTTATGTTTATTTTTTTCCCTGAAGTTAATGCCTTACTTTGTTGTACGATAGTGTCACACAAACGTAGCAAAAATAGACGATCTACAAAGCCCACAATGCGTAGATCAGCTGATTTTCTGTAACCTTTGAAAGTGAAGACGTGGTTAAGTGTGCCTGTGGGTTTTTGTGAATAACCAATATTCAAAAACGGGTTAGGGTATTAGCAAGATCTTTTGGCAATATAAGAAACTGCATTGGATCCACTGGAACATAGTTATTTTTTTCTCCATTTTCTGAAAAGTAATGGTTTTGGACATACAAGGTTTCCACAAGAAGATCGATATGAATTCACGAGTTGGCCCTCCACCCCCTCCTTCCTCCTCGGGTTTCCTCAGTCACAGACAGTAGAGGAGGAAGTGAGCCCACAACACAGTTGTCAAGAATCAAGAGGCTTTATTTGCCACTCACTCACATACTTGGTACAAGCAGTGACATGGTATTATTCTGCAAGACTGTGCAACAGCAGCAATACAATATATTCAATGATAATAATAATAATGATAATAATAGTACAGTATTGTATGTAAAATAAAATAAAATAAAATAAAATAAAATAAAATAAAATAAAATAAAATAAAATAAAATAAAATAAAATAAAATAAAATAAAATAAAATAAAATAAAATACAAATCAGCAACAGGGAATGTGCAATGGGGAATATGCAGTATTAAAGTGGCACTATGTAACTTTTTTTTTAAATTACTAGAATGAAATCGTGTCCAATATGTATGTTAATCCAATATAACTTCAGGGGTGATGCAACTTTGATGATGGATAGGGCCACTATATTTCCACACTCACTCCAGAGGACCACATTGCATAATAGTCGGGCAGACACCTCTTATCTCCGTATTGTAACTTTTTTTTGTAAATTAATGCCGTACTTCGCCATTCTATGTCACACAAAAGTAGCAAAAATAGCCGATCTGTAAGCTCAAAACGTGTCGCAGTACAACACGTTTTGAGCTTGTAGATTGGGTATCCTTGCTATTTTTGAATTGGAATCCTGAAAAGTAACATTTTTTATTAATTTCAAATGCATTTAGTTATACTTATGTTAACTTTATGAACTTAAATACAATTACATTGGACATAAAAAAGACAATAGAATTTTAATACTAGTCATTAAGCTACTAATATAGACTGAAGTAATTAAAGTAACTAGTCACTAAGTTTTCAAATAAGTGTAGTGGAGTAAACGTACAATATTTGCCTCTGAGGTGTAGGAGTAGAAGTAAAAGTATTCAACATTGGAAATACTAAGCAAAAATACCTCAAAATTGTACTTAAGTACAGTACTTGAGTACATGCACTTTTACGAGTTATTTTTCACCACTGCATACTGTGACAAACTTGTCTAGAATCAAGAGGGTTTATTTATTTGCCACTTCACTCACACAGACAGTGACATGTTGGTGTGACAACATGGTGTCTGCAAGACAGTGCAACAGCAGCAATACAATAGTGTTGCTGTCGGGCAGAAACCTCTTACCAATTTACACATTAACAATTTAATGACTTCAACGCCATCAACGCGTTTTCGAGTCAAATGCTACTTAACCCACCCACGCCATCGACGTGCTAGACGCGCTGATAGCTTTTTCATTGTTTAATCTGTGATCACGCTGTTCTGTGTAGGGTAGAACGGGGTCGGTTGACGCACCCATTTCTATTTCCCTCCCTGCACAGAGATTAATTCATTTCATGTAACCATACTTTTTTGTGAACAAGAGACACTTGTCCTCTCCCATTACCCGCAGTCCGTTTTAATTTTAGTGAAACGAGTCCAACGCAATCGGTAAGTAAAGTGACGTTGCGCTACTCTCCGCACACGGCCACCAGTCGGGGCGAACGGCGCATACATGGGGGGCGGACGGCGCGGTCGGATGAAATGTCCAATAACAAGCACATAAGTTACATTTCTGGCATCTAACTCTCATAGATGCTTCAGTAGAATCTTACGAGCAAATGACCATGCTGATAGTCAAATAAATGTATCCTGTTAATGTCGCCTCTGTCTGTTTCCTCAACTTTGTGCCAACACATGCGCCGTTCGCCCCTCCCTGTCTGTAATGCACCGAATGGCTTAATGCGCCGTCCGTCCCTCCCTGCCTTCCACGGATGTTTTGCTAGCTAGCACAAAAGCTAATGAATATTTTTCAATGGAACCTTCACTGAGAGTTAGCCCACAGATTAGCCTAACAGACAAAATCCATTTACACTCGGCACCAAATAAATACAGCAGTGGAATAATGGAAAACACTCAAATAGGGTATTTTTTACTACAGTGCGGAAATACACAAAAGTGGCTTCAACTCTGCCAATTTTGATCAGAACTGGGAAGAGGGTGACGTCGCCGGATGTGACGATTTTTTAGTGTAGCATGAAAAAAGGTCCGTGCGTCAACCGTCCCCCTGCGCCAACCGACCCCGTTCTCCCCTATTTTTCACCATCAGTTTCTCTTTTTGTTCACTTCACACTCACCCGGATCAGGATTCATGACGCAGATTCCGTTTCCGGTTCTCTAGAAGCTTGAAAGTGTCATTTTAGGCCAGAATAGGGAAAAACATGGTTTTTCACACGGTATAAAAAATGAACGGAGAGCTCCAGTTCTATTTTCTTTAGTCTGGATGACGAACAGTTATCGTCGTCGTGTATGCCAACGATCTGAAGCCCGATCGGCGAGCGGCGAAAACGTCATATCCGGATATGACGTTTGGACTGTTTGAGCCTGTTTGGGGGGAGGGTCGAGCGAGTGAGCGAATGATCAAGAGGTCAATCTGCTGCTCTCTGCTGGTCGATCTGTCGTGTGTGTTTAAAACCGCAGCCAGTGTAGTGCCCAGGATTACTTAGCAAATTGGCACCGGGTGAAAAAAGGGTTGCAAAATCGAGGGATAAAAAATAAAAAATAAAAAAAACAGCCAGACAAACGATTTGAATTTAAACTAGAAAAAGTGCTCCTCGGAGCACAAGTCTCCGCCAGCAGACTTGTGTTGGGAATGTTGGGAATGTTCTAATTCCTATGTTCTAATTCTTACAAAAAATAGAACATGTTACTGTGTCATAGTAACATGACACAAGTGTCCTATCCGTCTGTATAAGTGTCCTATCCGTCCTGTCTGTATAAGTGTCCTATCCGTCCTGTCTGTATAAGTGTCCTATCCGTCCTGTCTATGTACAGTAAGTGTCCTATCCGTCCTGTCTGTGTAAGTGTCCTATCTGTCCTGTCTGTGTAAGTGTCCTATCCAATTGTTACAGTATCCGCCATTTCTCAGCCATTTCGTGATTATTCCTGTCTTACCTCACTTTGAAAGAGGCACAGACTCTTTCAAAGTGACACATGTATTTATAGGCCGCTATACGTCACTAGCCAATCAGATCACACTATTTCACCTTATTGTCACGTGTCACGTGAGGCTTGACCAATGTTAGCTTGTTTCACGGAAAGTGAAAACAGTGTCTCCTGGCGGAGACAATAACAAAATAACAAAACAAAAAAAACAAAAAAATCGCTGGCACTGGGGGAGTACTTTATGAAAATACTCTGGCAGTCCGTTTTAACTCTTTAACTGAAGTGTTAAAACATCATCTACTGTATAGCTGTCCTTGCCAGCAAATTTGAGCGGTTTTTACTTTGAAAAATAGAATATTATTCTTCACTACAATACACCTGGCGATCGCCTCAGAAGACGTAGGGGGGTCTCGGGTAATCGGGGGGGGGGGGAAGTGGGGGGGGGGGGGGGGGAGCATGCCGTCACGATAATCCGTTCCATAGTTATGGGCAGTTGAATGTGGCTTGTTTTTTGCTAACAGAAAGCTGAGAAAATAAATATTTTTATAAATCCTATAATACTAAACGAAACCAGCTTCATTTTGGTGTGATCACGTGATTTATGGCCTGGGTGTACTCTTCATCATCATAATCATTCACAGGCTGCGGAAGAGCGCCCTCTATTGTAAAACCACAGAAAACACCACATTACGAGAATCTTGTCATTGGCGGTCAATGAGTTAATATACCACATTGGCCAAATTGTCAAATATTACGTAAGAAAGAGGCAAACATTGTGGAAAATAGCCAATCTACAAGCTCACAACGCCTCACACTACGAGGTGTTGAAGCTTGTTGAGCTTGTAGCTTGGCTATGTTCAAGATATTTATCTGTGGAACCGTGTCAAACTAAATGTAAATTTTTTTCAACTCCTACAATTCCCAAGTGCTTGTCAGGATGGGGTTTCCCCAGGTCAAATATGATTATGTTGGGGGGTCCCCAGTTCAAATATGATTATTTTGGGGAGTCGCGGCCAGAAAAGGTTGAGAACCCTTGCAGTAGCCTGAACTTTTCCATGTACTGGGTGCCGATATATCGTCCCGCGATATATCGCGATACGTTTTCGCGACGATATGTATCGTTTTGGAAGAAAAAAAATATCGTTTTTGATTTTTTTTTTTTTTTTTTTTACAATCATAATAATCAGGCATGCAAACGGCCCCGAAGTGAAAAGAGTGACAACATGTTTTTTTTTCGGGTCAGGTGTCATACTATTTGGATTCAAAACGGCTATTGTAGCTACAAGTTTGCATGTCTGAATAATGCAAAAACAGAATTATTTGTTTGCATTTTCTTTTTTTCTCCTCCATATATTTTCATAATAAAAAAAGTGTGTATCGTATCGTATCGAAATCGTATCGAAGTTGTGAGCCAAATATCGTATCGTATCGTTTCGTGAAATTAGTGTATCGGCACACCCCTATATAACCATAATATGTTATTTACAGCAGTGCTTCTCAAACTTTTTCATGTCAAGGACCCCCAAATTGGCACTGATCAGCCCGCGGACCCCCATTTGAAAAGATATGCCTCAGGGACCCCCATAAGAGAAGATTTTTACGGCCCCAGCAGTGATTCTCAACCATTTTCATTACAAGGGCCCCCAGTTTGACATGCATTATTAGGCTACGGACCCCCATCTAGTGGCACTTATATCTCTGGGACCTCAATTTATATTGTAAAATCAATGTTAATTTAACTCTGAGAGAGTAAAAATGGAACCAAATGGACCCGTTAGGGTCCATTTGGTTCCATTTGTACACTCTCAGAGTTACAGACCCATATGGGTCCATTTGGTTCCTATCCATCATTTAGCTGGGGACCCCGTGGAACTCCCTCAAGGACCCCTGGGGGTCCCCGGACCCCACTTTGAGAACCAATGATTTACAGACAGCAAGGTATAAGGTCGTGACCCTCATGCACACAGCAGGGTGCATTTTCAGTGGGAAAAGTAAAAGAAAAAGATAACTTCTGCGAGCATATTAATGCTGATGCATTTTACCACCTGGTGTAACTATAATGCAGCTAAATTATAATCATATTAATAGCTACAATCTGGATGACGTGTGCGTGATAAAGTCAGGTGTAAGAAGGGGAACAAAAGCGGAACGACCAGAAAAAGAAACCAGGCCAGCCCAGTGTTTTCTTCTAGGAACATCCCCATGACTTTGACCATCATGCATGCACTGTAAAAATGTGTGTTCATTTAACTCTTTGACTGCCGAGAAATAAAACATGGTTTGCAGTGGTGTAAAGTAACTATAAGTACATTTACTCAAGTACTGTACTTAAGGACAATTTTGAGGTACTTTTACTTTACTGGGGTATGTGGTCTCTAAGCCCGTTAGAAAGACGGAAAAAGAGCGATGCTCCCGGTGGAAATAATCACAAGCTTGCGGACGTCACCTTATTTTACTAAAACAATGTACTTTATATAATATTTCATATTTGTTGTGGCCTTCAGTCTTGAATTACACCACAGGTATTTCCAAAATGTCTATACTTTTACTTGTACTCCACTACATCTCAGATGTAGTCGCGGCAGTGTTGATTTTGTCGACTAAAACTATGACGAAAAATGCTCGTCGACTACCTTTTTCACTGACGAAAACGAAATAAAAACGAAATAAAAACTAAGCTACGATGACTAAAACTATGACTAAATATATTGACAATTTTGTGAACAAATAAGAACTAGACTAAAATGTTAGTGAGGGACTAGTGGAGAAGAGATCGAGTAGAACTAAAAGACAAGTCATTTTATGTTTGGTATGTGCTCAGTTGTTTATGTGCTCAGTGCTCACTCTGAAAATCGCTGATCTACAAGCTTGTAGATCGGCTATTTTCAGCATGCAACCACGTGTAAAATCAACCATTACGACACCATCAAGGCACCATCAAATCAACTGTAGATTTAGTCGACTAAAACTAGACAAAAACTAAAACTTTTCAGATGACTGAAATATGACTAAAACTAAATGGAATTTTATTCAAAAGACTATGACTAAAACTAAATCAAAATGTTCTGTCAAAATCAACACTGGGTCTCGGTAATCCGTTGCATAGTTGTGGCCAGTTGAATGTGGCTTATTTTTGCCAAAAAGAAACAGAAACGGAGAAAAGGCCATTTTTCCACAAACCAATAAACAGGAAGCTGTTTTTTTTAACCAACTGTTGATCCTGAGCTTGTGATTGGCTACTGACTTCACCCCCTGCGATCCAACATGTGTTCCCTCACGCAGCAGGGATTCACATTGTATTGTAAACACCCATTAGTTGTGTCTACACAGCGGGCCTCGTTCCAATACTCACTGCTCTCTGAGAGAGAGAGAGAGAGAGAGAGAGAGAGCGAGAGCGAGAGCGAGAGGACACACAGGCTATCCCACCTGATCATATACATATAGTACTCAGTTGACTCTAGACTTCCAGGGGTCTATAGTATTGACTCATGGAGGACTAACAGTCAGGTATAGTATATGACTCTCACGTGTGTGTGTGTGTGTGTGTGTGTGTGTGTGTGTGTGTGTGTGGGTGGGTGTGTGTGTGTGTGTGTGTGTGTGTGTGTGTGTGTGTGTGTGTGTGTGTGTGTGTGTGTGTGTGTGTGTGTGTGTGTGTGTGTGTGCGTGCGTGTGAGAGAACGGGGGACACGTGTGGGAGGGCATGCTGTTTGAATGTGTGCAAAACACCATGTAAATGCATGCATCCTTGGAGTGTGATGCGAACACTAGTGACCACTTCATTTATTCATGCAACCTGAGCCAGGGGTAGATAGCCTGACACTCAGCCTGAATTTCCATTTCGTTTCACTTCATTATTCAGTCTGAAAGCCCTCTCAGGGCAGCCGTTTTCTGAGGTGGGGGCGTGGCCAAAGTGGGACTCTTTAGCGACTGGGTTGTTAAGACGTGACGCTGCGCCCCGCTAGAATAACTTCCGGGTCCCAGTGTGTATTTTTCCAATATGCGCAGTGCTTTGTCCCTCGCTGTTTTAACAGATCTGAGACTAAATAACGACTAAAGTGTCATTCTACCGCTTTCCTGGCAACGAAAAAAATAAGAGGAAATGTTTTTTTTTATATACATCTATATATAAATATATATATATAGATAAATAAATATAAAAAAATATATATTATAATGTTAATAATAATGATAAATAAATACAAATATAAATATGTATATTAGCCTACTTTTTACTGTCTATGATATTAGCATTAAGACCCTTATCAACCCTCAATGGTTCATTTCTGAAAATGGAGGTTATTGTAAAAAGATTTACGGGTTCCAACATGTTTGTTTACAATTGTAGTCAGTGGGACTGGTAACCGGTGCGCTTAGCGACACCGCCCCTTTAAGAGCACTATATGAGTCAGCTGGCCAGGCAGAGTGTCAGACTGCGTTTGTCCAGGTTCCCCGCCCACTTCCTTGTTCACGGCGGGTCGTTTGTATGTGTGCTCATAGCGTCGAGAAGACGTGCGTCAAAGAGCCGAACTAGAGCCCTGTTAGTGTGGGTGTGTGCGTTCACACACGGGTCTAGAGGCGGTGCTAGGACAAGGCATGGCCGTTTACACTGTGTTGCACCAACAACAACCTGGGCATTCCCTCACATGTTAACAGGCTTGTGCCTGTGTACTGTTGACCGCTGTTCTTTTAACCCTTTTTGTTTTTATGCTTTATGTTGCTACCTTTTTATTATTTGAGCACTGCTAGTGAGAGTGCTACAGCCCCTGCGGCTATAAAAGTTACAACAAGCTGTCTAACCAACCACTGGTTTAATTCGGCTACGGCCTGAGACAGATAAGATCCTTGGCTAATAGTTATACTGCAGATTGGCACTTAATGATTGCTGTCTCTTTTTGTGGTGTTCATGGCTTTTGGCCTTTTTGAGTGTACATTTGCAGTGATCTTTAATGCCAAATTACATATGGCTCTGAGTGTTTATATCTTGCTGATTTGCAGTGTTTAATTAGTGTGTGCAGACTTCAATGAGTAGGCCTACATTTCAGTACAGCTATTTGGCCAAGCCTTTTGTCTCTCTAGTAGCCCTATGCACTTTAGTACTGGTTGACATGTGGAAAGAGTTTTAATCATTAAATCTACTAGTACATTGTACTTTATCAATTGTGAATAAATACATTTTTGCATTCCAAACCGACCATTATTTGTTCACTCAAACTGAACGCTTACCTTTGGGGAAGTTAACTGGATATAATAACATGTACCTCGGGTCTCCCACCCTGTAATTGGGAGTGGCGTAGTCACACTGTGTATAAAGGAGTACTTGATGACTCCATCTGGTTACAATTGGCGTAGCCGGCAGGACTTTTTGTGCATGGTCGGTTTGAGAATTGTACAGTGTATTGGGTTGGTAGCAACATAGAGTTTTATTTTATTTTTTGAGTTTTAAAGAACAGCGGTTGGCAGTGGAGACAGCTCCCTCAGTGGACCATTGCATCTGGTGGTTTCCCCCTTGAGCGACGGTCACTATGGAGGAAGAGCTCCAGAGACTACGGGAGCAGATGGCACAGCTTCAAGCTGAAAATCAAAGACTGTCAGGTCAAATTGAAACTGAGAGACTGTCAGATCGAACATCTCCTAATAGTGATGTGCTTGCATCCCCACACCCACCGAGAAGAGAACAGACTGTCTACCTTCCTAGAGATAGGAAATGCCCCAAGTTTTCAGGGTCTTCACTGGCCGGGGCGTTAACTGTGGATGAGTGGGTGGAAGAGGTGGAAAGTTGTTTAAGGGCAAGGCACATGTCCATCATTGACAAAGCAGTATTTGTGTACGATCATTTGGAGGGTGCTGCTCGCACTGAAATTAAATTCAGAGATCAAAGAGTAAGGGAGGATTCCAGGCAGATCATTGCAATATTACAGGAGATCTATGGGTGCTCAAAATCCTATGTTTCTTTACAACAGAAATTCTTTGACCGAAAACAAAAAGAAGGAGAATCACTGCAGGATTTCTCCCATGCTCTTATGATGATAATGGAACGAGTTACATTGTGTGACACTCAAGCTATGTCCAATTCCCAGATTTTGCTGCGAGACCAGTTCTGCGAAAATGTGAGAGACCATATGCTGCGTAGAGAGTTAAAGAGGATGGTGAGGCAAAATGGAGACCTGTCTCTACTAGACATTCGCAAAGAAGCAATCCGATGGGTTGAGGAGGGCCAACCCACCAGAGAAAAGTATGTACGCCCCCTCCCTCAAACATGTGAAGCTCAGGCCACTGCTACTAGTGAATCCGTTGGTGTAGGTAAATCTGAACTGGCAGAGTTAAAGAGCATGTTTATCAAACAACAAGCGCAACTGGATTTGATTACACAGAGTTTAAATTCTAATGGGGGGGCCAGTAGAGACAGATCTTTCTCCAGGGGAAGTAGATTCCAACGAGCCCCCGACGGCCGACCCATCTGTCTTAAGTGTGCGCAGCCAGGTCACATAGCTCGCTACTGTACTCAGGGCAACTCACCATCACAGACTAGCACTGCCCCTGCACAGACTAGGCGTACCATGTCGGAAAACTAGAACCCTCCATTGTGCAGAGTCACACACTGGGAGGGGGGTTTCCTGACTCCAATACTGTACACCAAGAGGCAATTCGCAAGTTAATTGGGCCTTGCTCTGTGGTGGTGGTGTCCATGGGTGGTGTGGATGTACCCTGTTTATTAGACACGGGCTCCATGGTCACCACCATTACAGAAAGCTGCTTTTATGAACACTTCTCTCACCTGTCTAAACGTGAACTGCGTGATTGTAGGTGGCTGGGTCTCAAAGCAGCTAATGGGTTGGACATACCTTATTTGGGCTACATCGAGCTTGATGTGAAAGTACTAGACACATGTTTGACTAGCAGGGGTATACTGATTGTAAAAGATCCACCTGAGGGTGTCCTCACTAGCCGTAAGAAAGCCACGCCTGGTATTCTTGGCATGAACATTATCATTGATTGTTACCGTGAACTATTTGAACAGCATGGCACCAACCTATTTCAGAGTCCCCCTTTGCAGGCAGCTGCTCTGGCATGGAAGCAGGCCTTTCGGCACTGTGAGAGGGTAGAAGCCATAGTAAGTTCCTCTAATGCATTTAAAGTGAGGGTACAGGGTAAACGGTCCATATGTATTGCTGCTGGAACACTTTCAATGGTCCCCGTTACTTGCCCCCAGGTCCCACCTATGGAGTTTTTGCTGGAACCCCTGGGTCCATTGGATGGTTGCCTCCCGGAGGGTTTGCTCGTCTCCCCTGCTTTAGTCCATGCTGAGAGAGGTACCCTCTATGCCCCTGTTACAAATGTAGGACGGTCTGATATATGGCTGGTGCCACGTCGAGTAATAGGAACAGTACAAGTGGTTGAAGGGAGGGATGTTGTAACTGGTGATTCACCGCACATAGAACTCTCTCTGGATGAGTCCACCAGAGAATGTACAGCTTATGTCTCGGTACAGTCCGTGGACATCAACAGTAATGTCTCTAGTGAGGTAGAACAGTTTAACTTCCTTGGCCTTGATCCTGATGATAACGCTGAAGCTAGACGTCTATTAACTAAATACCAACATGTATTTTCTAAAGGTGAGGGAGATTTAGGATTTACTAATCTTATTACCCACGAGATCCCACTTTTAGAGGAGGCACCAGTACGACAACCCTATCGCCGCATTCCCCCTTCACAGTATGAGGCAGTCAGGGCACACATTAAACAATTGCTTGACAGTCAAGTAATAAGAGAGAGTTGCAGCCCTTATTCTTCCCCCATTGTGCTGGTGATGAAGAAGGACGGGGGACTACGCATGTGCGTTGACTACCGACAACTAAATGCAAAGACACGGAAGGACGCCTATCCGCTTCCAAGAATTGAAGAGTCCCTAGACGCCTTAACGGGAGCAAAATGGTTTTCCACGCTAGACTTGGCAAGTGGGTACAACCAGGTGGCAATGGCTGAGACCGATCGGGCCAAAACTGCATTTTGCACTCCTTTTGGACTATTTGAGTTCAACCGAATGCCCTTTGGTTTATGTAATGCGCCCGGGACCTTTCAGCGCTTAATGGAACGCATGTTCGGGGACAAACGGTTCCAGTCAGTCCTTTTGTATCTTGACGACATCATCGTGTTCTCCTCTACAGTTCGCCAACACTTGGAACGTTTAGAGGAGGTATTTTCTCGTCTTGACCAACAGGGTCTGAAAGTAAAACTGTCCAAATGCCACTTTTTCCAGAAAGAAGTCAAGTACCTTGGCCATGTTGTCTCTGAACAGGGGGTAGCCACAGACCCAGACAAGTTGGCCGCAGTGCGAGAGTGGAGACGGCCCTCGCATTTAGCTGAGTTACGCTCTTTTCTTGGATTCGCGTCCTATTATAGAAGATTCGTGGAGAGTTTCGCCAAGTTAGCAGCCCCCCTCCATCACCTGGTGGCCCGGTTGAGTGGACCCAACAAGAAGGGTAAGACCCCTAAAACCCCCTTGTCAGCATTCTGGGATGAGCACTGTGAGCGTGCGTTTCTTGCGTTGAGGGAAGGTTTGACTACAGCCCCAGTCCTAGCTTATGCAGATTTTCAAAAACCTTTCATCCTTGAGACTGATGCCAGTCATGGGGGGTTGGGGGCAGTCCTTTCTCAAGACCAGGATGGGAAGCGGAGGCCGATAGCTTTTGCCAGTCGAGGCCTGAAACCAACAGAGAGGAACATGGATAATTACAGCTCCATGAAGCTTGAGTTTCTTGCTCTTAAATGGGCCGTTACAGAAAAATTCAGAGAATACCTCTTGGGCAACAAAGTAACGGTCTACACAGATAACAATCCCCTCCGGCACCTTCAAACTGCTAAGTTAGGGGCACTGGAACAAAGATGGGCCTCACAGTTGGCCTCTTTTGATTATACTTTAGAATATCGGCCAGGTCGTAGCAATGGTAATGCCGATGCGTTATCCAGACAGTACCTTGATCGATTATCCACTGGCATGGATGTGCCCCCGGCTCTACAGGCCGACTCGCCTGTCCTCCGAGAAACCCACAGTCTTGAGATTGCCGCTATGCCTGGTCTTTCCTTACTTGAGTTGTCCTCATTACAACAGCAAGATCCAGTTATTGGCCCGGTGCTGAAGTTCTGGCGTGAAGGGCGGACCCCCGTACGGGAAGAACGTGAACGCTTGAGCCAAGAGAGCAGGGAGATACTTCGCCAGTGGGGACGCCTAGCGGAGAAGGAAAGGGTGCTGTATCGGAAAATCTACCCTCCAGGTGGGAGTAAAGAACTGCTCCAAATACTAGTACCTCAGTGTCTCAGAGAAAAGGTCTTCCAGAGCGTGCATGATGGCCATGGACACCAGGGCGTAGACCGCACCTTACAATTGACACGGGATCGTGGATACTGGCCAGGTATGTGAAAGGACATTGAAAAGTGGTGCCGAAACTGTGGAAGGTGTATCCTAGCAAAGGAAGGCCCTAGGATAAAGGCATACAGGGGAAGCCTCAAGGCATCACGACCTAACGAGCTACTGGCTATGGACTTTACTATACTAGAACCAGCCAGTGATGGGCGAGAAAACGTTCTAGTACTTACTGATGTATTTTCCAAGTTTACACAGGCTATACCAACCAGAGACCAGCGGGCGAGCACGGTGGCAGATGTCTTGGTGAAGCACTGGTTCCACCTGTTCGGGGTTCCCAGTCGTCTGCATTCAGACCAGGGCAGAAATTTTGAAAGCAAGATCATCAAGCAGCTGTGTGATACCTACGGCATCAAGAAAACCAGGACGACCCCATACCATCCGGAGGGTAACGGGCAGTGTGAGCGGTTCAACCGCACGCTCCACGACCTCCTCCGCACTCTGCCACCAGAGAAAAAGAGACATTGGCCACAGTATCTATCCCAGGTAACCTACTCTTACAATACCACTGCACATCAGACGACTGGGTTGGCTCCCCACTACATCATGTTCGGCCGTGAACCCCAGCTCCCTGTCGACTTTCTCCTTGGTGCTGACGAAGTCTCAGATGAGAAGGCCCCAGAGGAATGGGTGAAGAAACATCAAGAATCCCTAAGGACCGTGTATGACCATGTCCGACAACAACTGGATGCCAAAGCGGAGCAAAGGAACCAAAAGCATAATCAGCAGGTGACTGATCCTGGTCTTGAAGAGGGTCATCTCGTCTACAGGAGGAATCGCCAGGTCAGAGGGAGGAATAAAATCCAGGATCTCTGGCATTCCTGCCTTTATCGGGTGGTGAACAGACCCCAGGACCAAGGACAAGTGTACACCATCACCCCTGTCCACCAGGTGGGCCCTGCTCTGAGAGTACACCGGACTGAGCTGCGAAGCGCACCCGAGAGAGAGGGACCCGAGGCCCAGCCGGCAAATCCAGTACGTGTTGTCCAGGACTGCACGTCCCCCGTCTCTGCCACAAGTGACTCTGAAGACTCCATAATTCTGGTCCTTGAGGACAATGGGAGAAGAGGCCCAGGGGTACGAGCACCAGCAATGGAGAATCGGGAGAACCTTTCGCAACCTGGCAGTCCAGGACAAGACCAGGAAAGTGGCCCAGAAGCAACTGAGAGCTCAGACGAAAACCTAGCCCCAACTGCCCCTGGTCTACGCCGCAGCGGTCGACGCAACGCTGGTTTCCATCCCAACCCTCACCGGCTGCCATACCGACAACCGGTATGTCACCAGCACAGTGGGGGAGAATAAGTGGCTGTTAGTCTCAGTACCAAGTGGTCAGGTTACTCCGTTGGTACATCGTCGGGGCGACGATGCAATTTGGGGGGGGCGAATGTAGTCAGTGGGACTGGTAACCGGTGCGCTTAGCGACACCGCCCCTTTAAGAGCACTATATGAGTCAGCTGGCCAGGCAGAGTGTCAGACTGCGTTTGTCCAGGTTCCCCGCCCACTTCCTTGTTCACGGCGGGTCGTTTGTATGTGTGCTCATAGCGTCGAGAAGACGTGCGTCAAAGCGCCGAACTAGAGCCCTGTTAGTGTGGGTGTGTGCGTTCACACACGGGTCTAGAGGCGGTGCTAGGACAAGGCATGGCCGTTTACACTGTGTTGCACCAACAACAACCTGGGCATTCCCTCACATGTTAACAGGCTTGTGCCTGTGTACTGTTGACCGCTGTTCTTTTAACCCTTTTTGTTTTTATGCTTTATGTTGCTACCTTTTTATTATTTGAGCACTGCTAGTGAGAGTGCTACAGCCCCTGCGGCTATAAAAGTTACAACAAGCTGTCTAACCAACCACTGGTTTAATTCGGCTACGGCCTGAGACAGATAAGATCCTTGGCTAATAGTTATACTGCAGATTGGCACTTAATGATTGCTGTCTCTTTTTGTGGTGTTCATGGCTTTTGGCCTTTTTGAGTGTACATTTGCAGTGATCTTTAATGCCAAATTACATATGGCTCTGAGTGTTTATATCTTGCTGATTTGCAGTGTTTAATTAGTGTGTGCAGACTTCAATGAGTAGGCCTACATTTCAGTACAGCTATTTGGCCAAGCCTTTTGTCTCTCTAGTAGCCCTATGCACTTTAGTACTGGTTGACATGTGGAAAGAGTTTTAATCATTAAATCTACTAGTACATTGTACTTTATCAATTGTGAATAAATACATTTTTGCATTCCAAACCGACCATTATTTGTTCACTCAAACTGAACGCTTACCTTTGGGGAAGTTAACTGGATATAATAACATGTACCTCGGGTCTCCCACCCTGTAATTGGGAGTGGCGTAGTCACACTGTGTATAAAGGAGTACTTGATGACTCCATCTGGTTACACAATGAAGAGTGGACGGCGCTGGTGCCTTTTGGACCCGGACGTGACGTCGGACTACAAAATAACGTCAGACTTAAGAACCGAATAGGCTCTATATGCACAGCAGCTATTTTGGAAATGAATTGGGCCTCTTCCTTACTTCCCTCACATGTGTTACCAATGATACTAATGAAGGCTCTGTTCCATTCTGGTCAGGGTGCTGAAATTGTGCATGCTGGCTCACTAGAAGCCCTCCATTTTGGTTCCCGAATGGCCCCTTATGGTGCGTGTGTCACTCTGAGAGTGTACAAATGGAACCAAATGGACCAAATTTGGAAAATGTGCAACCAAATGGACCAAATTTGTACGCTCTCAGAGTTATGGGGGTGCTTGAAAATAAGAAACTTGACAACCACTGTGCTACACTAAATGGAACGGAGCCTTAATTAGTATTATTGGTAACACCTGTGAAGGAAGTAAGGAAGGGGCCCAATTCATTCCCAATATGGCTGCTGTGAATAGAGCCTATAGACGGATTTCCGCGCGACGTCATCACAGAGCAGAATGCGCAATCTGCGCATGCCTGGGGGTCAGTGGGGGAAAGGCGCGTTCGAAAATACAGCCCTGAGCGGCAGTGAGCGCACTGGCCAATACAAACTAATAGGCGAGTGTGCTCCGGTGCGTAATTTCCAAACGCACCCATAGGCTTACCCCCGCAGCTGCGCGGTCATATTCCTCTCATGTTTACTAACAGGAAACCTCCCTATTGGTTCATACTGGATTAAACCGATCCCGATTGGGCCTGGCCGAGAAAACTCCGCCTTCTGCAGCGTTACCAGACCCTGAATGCGAGGCTAGCGATTTCAGGGGCTGGAGCCAGGCTAAGGGGTGGAAAAAGTGGTGGAAAATGTACTGAAATGTTTTACTTAAGTAAAAGTATAATACTGCAAGAAGAACTCTGTTAGAAGTGAAAGTCCGGAATTCAAAATGTACTTGAATAAAAGTACAAAAGTATTGGTATCAAAATGTACTGTACTTAAAGTACCAAAAGTAAAATAACTAACATGTTTGAAAATAGCAGATCTACAAGCTCACAACGCGTCGCGATGCGACGCGTTGTGAGCTTGTAGATCTGCTATCTTCAAATAGCCTAGGTTTAAAATAGGGCTAAAGTGGTTAACTTATGTTTTATAATGTAATCATTTATATCAGCAAAGTAACTAGTAACTACAGTTTTCAAATAATTGTAATGGAGTAAAAGTACAATATTTGCCTCTGAGATGTAGTGGAGTAGAAGCAGAACTCTCTATTATATCAAAATGGACTTGACTACCTGTCAGTGGTGGAATGTAACTACTGTAGTACATGTACTCAAGTAGCCTACTCTACTTAAGTACACATTTGAATATGTTGTATTTTACTGGGGTATTTTCAATTTTCAACACTTTTACTTCTACTCCACTACATCTCAGCGGCAAATATTGTACTTTTCACTCCACTACAATTATTTGAAAGTTAGTTAGTTATTATTACAAAACATGCATTAACCACTTTATCCCTATATGCTACAGCTATTTGAAAATAGTCGATCCACACACTCATGGCGCGTTGTGTTAGCTTGTAGATCTGCAATTAAAAAAATATTGTGAAATAGGACATTCTGCATAATGAGTACTTTTACTTTTGGTACTTTAAGTCAGTGGTTCTCAACTTGTGGATCGGGACCCCCAGGGGGGCCCCACATGATTTTGGGGGGGTCCCCAGATGATAGTGAAGTGAAAATGTAAGGACTTTTAAGACCTTTTTAATAACTAAAAAGAAAAGACCATTTACTGCATCAAAAGTAATCAACAAACTATACTATAAAACATTGGCCAAATTGTCAAATAACATAAGAAAGAGGCAATAATTGTGAAAATAGCCGATCTACAAGCTCACAACGCCTCGAGGCGAGCCGATCTACAAGCTCACAACGCCTTGAGGCGAGCCGATCTACAAGCTCACAACGCCTCGAGGCGTTGTGAGCTTGTAGATCGGCTATTTTCACAACATTTATCTGTGGAACGGAGTCAAACGAAATGGTGGGTCCCCAGTTCAAATATGATTATTTTGGGGGGTCACGGCCTGAAAAGGTTGAGAACCACTGCTTTAAGTACATTGTGATGCCAATACTTTTGTTTTACTTTTGTTGTTTTAGTAGTACATTTTTAATGCCATATTTTTACTTTACTTTAAAAGAGCATTTCTGAATTGCAGTATTGAAACTTTTACATTTGAGTACTTTTTTCCACAACTGTCGATGAGCATTAAGCTTCTCCCCTGTCCCCGTTTTTCATCATCTTAGACTCTCTATTATGTCAAAAGGACTGGACTACCTGTACCATGGACCTGTTTGAGATTGTGCCGCCGTGGCACCACATTGCACGTTGTGTTCTCATTCTTAATTGTCGTACCCACACAGATATACGTATTCTTTGTCCAAAAATGCTGAAAATAAACAGAACTGAAAGGAACTGGTTGGAATAACGTGTTCCTTCCACTCGCTACGTCCTACCAGGGAAACTCCCCCCTGTTAGATGATAAGAAGCAGCTTGCTAGCTCCTCATGCATTGAATGAGGCATGAGCTCAGTTCTGGGCTCTCCCTAAGCTGGCAGAGGGAGAGTAGCGCCCAGGATTACATAGGTTCAATCAAGACCTCTTATCTCCATATTCTAACTTTATGTTTTTTTTGGTTGTTGTAAATTAACACCCTATTGATCATACAGCATCACACAAAAGCATCAAAAGCAACGTTTTGAGCTTGTAGATCTGCTACTCTTGCTATTTTTGAATTTGAATCCTGAAAATCAACAATTTTGGACAAAAAAATAGTTGCTGAGCGCATCCAGGCTAACCTGGAATGACTAGGACCATGTGGACCATGTGGTTGAATAAAACTATTATAACTATTATTGTATAAAAGTTAACAGATAAATGTTTGTTGTTTATATAACTGCATGATGATGGAACATGTTGTGGTCTGGTGTGCATGTGAGAATGATAGATACATTATTGTGCAGAACCTACAGCATAAGACAGACCACATCCTGCCTAGATGTACGTATGACTAAATTGTACATCCTGTTGAAAATGTACATCCTGTTGAAGATGTCACTTTGGGGGGGGGGGGGCCCACCACCACAGAGGTTGTGTGTGTGAATACATGTGGTGCATCCGGCTTTGTCGAGCGTCTATATGAACACAATAGGCTCTATTCACAGCAGCCATATTATGAAGACATTCACAGGTGTTACCAATGATACTGATGAAGGCTCTGTTCCATTCTGGTCAAACAGAGTCAGGGTGCTGATATTGTGTATGTTGGCTCACTGGAAACACTCTGTTACACCAGTGGGTCTACAGTTGGGGTCCAGGGACCCTCATGGGCTTCCAAATGGCCCCTTACAGGTGAGTAACTATGAGAGTGTACAAATGGAACCAAATGGACCCGTAAGGGTCCATTTGGTTCCATTTGTACACTCTCAGAGTTATGGGGGTCGTGGAAACCACTGTGCCAGACTAAATGGAACAGAGCCTTCATTAGTATCATTGGTAACACCTGTGAAGGAAGTGATATGGCTGCTGTGCATAGAGCCTATATTGGCCCGTGTTCGAGCGTAGCCTGTCAGTGGGGACAACGGCGGTCGCGGAAGCGTGTGGCGCTACCGTCCCGAGCGGCAGTCAGATTAGCGCTCAGTTCCGGAGCCTCGGAGCCGTGCAATGGTGTTAAGGAACTGAGTGCATGTACTCAAGTACTGTACATAAGTACAATTTTGAGATTTTTTTTTTATGTAGTATTTCCAATTTTCAGTAGCCTACTTTTACTTCTACTCCACTACATCTCAGAGGCAAATATAGTCATTTTACTCCACTACAATTATTGGACAACTTTAGTTACTAGTTACTTTGTAGATTTTGATTATTATTACAAAACATACATTAACCACTTCAGCTCTATTTAAACTTCAATTGGCTATTTGAAAATAGCGTTGTGAGCTTGCAGATCGGCTATTTGCAAAAGAATGTTTTGAAGATTTCATTTGAAACCTGTAAAATTGGACATTCTGCACAGTGACTATACTTTACTACTGGTACTTTAAGTATATTTTTATACCAAAACTTTTGTACTTTTACTAAAAATAAAAGTACATTTTTAATTCCGGACTTTTACTTGTAACAGAGTATATATTTCTACGTTGCAGTATTGATGCTTTTACTTAAGAATTATTATTTTTTGTCTTTTTCCACCACTGCATAGTTGACATAATGGAGACAGGACGTTTCTCCCCACGACAGCAACAATTCTTTCTCGGCTTCAACAAAGTGCATACACACACATAACGATACAGACGTCTAAGCGAAACAATAGGATCTTCTGTACGCCGTGATGATGAAGTATCGCTAAGATATTGTCATTCTGCACTGTGCGACAATGACGGGTTATGTTTCCTTTGATGGATTTCATTGAGCGGCAGACAGTGGCAGCCCTGGATGAAAGGTTACAGCGACAAAGAGGTGGGAGAGAGTGGCGCTCGGCATCAATAATGATCTCAAAACGCTTTGCCCCCGCGACCGCGCAGATCCACAATGGACGGGACCTGACAGTCAATTATCCGCGTCTCCTGCTATTATCCCGTTCAATCCGGGAACGCATCTGTGTGTAACCTACTTTATCCATACTTTGGGCTATTCAAAAATAGCAGATCTACAACGAGCTTGTAGACCTGCTATTTTTTTTAAAACATCTTGAACGTTTGTGCAAATATTTGAATATATATATAGCCGTAGAATACGACTCTGGTAGACGTATGTTATGATTCTGACGTTTTCTACCTCAAAACGTCATAAAACGACAAATCATAAAATGTGTCTATACGAGAGTCGTATTCTACGGCTATAACATATATATATATATATTTTTAAAGCGGACATTTTTAACTCAAATCTTTGGTTCTGGGGGTCCCTGGAACAGTATATTTTGAGATGGGTGTCGGTGGCTAAATACATATCATGTTGGGGGTCCTTGACAAGACAAAGTTTGAGAACCACTGATATAGAAACTATACTTAAAGAGTTAGAAGACATTTTATAGAATCCCCCAGAAGCAAATATTTGAGTTACAAATGTTTGCCTTAAAAATATATATAATACATTCAAATATTTGCACAAATGTTCACGATTTAAAAAATAAAATAACATAAAATAGCACATCTACAAGCTCGTAGCGCAGCACTTGGTGCCACGCTATGAGCTTGTAGATCTGCTATTTTTGAATAGCCAAATAAATCTAAAGTGACACAGATTCCCGGTCTCAATAGGTTATGACGGCCTGCAGTCTGCCCTGCATAGCACAGAGGGCGAGCGCTGGAGGAACTAGTGATGGATGCTATCACCTCAGTGATGGACGGCTGACGACTACATTGACTTGAGTGCCGTACTTATCAGTGGCGGAAAGTAACTAAGTACGTTTACTCAAGTACTTCTGTCGTATATGTCCTTAGACCTTCAGCTCCGTTGCAGCAAGCCAGTCCAGTGTGTCATTGTCTGGGTCAATTAAGCCACCATCACCATTAGGTGGTCGGTATTTGCGGCAGTTGGTCATCACGTGTCCACAGTCTGTAGTGGATCCCCACATTTGCACAGTGGTGGAAAAAGTACTCAAATTATTTACTTAAGTAAAAGTACCAATACTGCAATATAAAAATACTCTGTTACAAGTAAAAGTCCAGAATTCAAAAATTACTTGAGTAAAAGTACAAAAGTATTGGCATCAAATGTACTTAAAGTACCAAAAGTACTAAATATTTGAAAATAGCAGATCTACAAGCTCGACAGATATCAGATCTACAAGAGCTTGTAGATCGGCTATTTTCAAATAGCCTAACACATGCTGTGTCATTTTTGGGCGGTGTAACCGCCCCTATATGTGAGGTTTGGACATCGACATTCGCTGCACTGTGATTGGCCACCATTGTACCCCCCCAACCCTGCACCGTGATTGGCCACCATTGTACACCCCTAACCCCTACACATTCAATGCAAATCTATACTTTTCTGTAAGTGAGCTTCCATCACTGTGATATGATTGGCTGACTTTATTGGCTGACTCTATTCAGGACTGTGATTGGCTAGTGAAACACATGACACATGTGCACAGCCCTATAAATAGGACTATGCACTTAAAAAAAACACATTTGTTTTTGAATCACCCATTGTGGACCAACCATTGTACACCCCTAACCCCTACACATTCAATGCAAATCTATACTTTTCTTTAAGTGAGCTTCCATCACTGTGATGACCACTGTGACCACACCGCCCACTTCACACTGGGTGCATAGCACGGCACCAAGTGCACCAAAAAAATGCTGATCTACAAGCTATGAGCTTATATATCTGCAATTTTTGAATAGCCAAAGTATAAGATTAATGGTTAAAGTCTAACATGACACAGATGCGTTCCCACTTCCCAGTCGTAATGCGTTAGCATGGAGGTGCCGTTCTCTCCAGGAGTCATGGAGGTGACTCTTTTCTGAGGAATGAGGATGATTGAACATCACTAATGGTTGACCTATGTTCTGTACTGTACCCTGTACTGTATGTCCCTCCACAGGGACCCTAAGGTGCTCATTCCTCTCAGCCTATTTAATTATCTTTCCAAATTACCTATGATCCCACAGCCTCCATCTCCATGTGGTGGACAAAGTGCTCGACCCCAGTACGTGAGTCAGTATTACTGCAGATAATCAGTTGTGGAAAAAGTACTCAATTGTTTTACTTAAGTAAAAGTATCAACACTGCACTGTTAAAATACTGTTACAAGAAAAAAAATGTCTGCATTTTTCTGAGGCTAATTATTCAGAAAACCCCAGAGCACAGAAAATCTACTGAATGTTCAAAGTTCTGTTGTTTTGGGTGTAATTGAGGTCAGAAAACCCCCCCAAAAATTGATATCTGATGTCATGAAACCTTTAAGTTGAGTACATTTGGCAAGTACCGGTGGTTGGTAACCGCGTTCCATTTCGACATCCCACTACTCCGACTACGTGGCTTCCGCGTGCGGTTAGGGTTAGGGTTAGGTATAGGGTTAGTAACCGTCGGAAAGCCGACATGTAACCCCTGTGGTTGAGTAGCACCATGGGAGCGTCTTGCAAACAACAGCGTCTTGCAAACAACAACTCAAGTGCAGTCGTTTAAGGTAGCGGACCAGTGGTGCACGCTCATAACAACACCATCCCTGTGGATCTGTGTTAGTGTTGACTGGCTGCCTCTGTGAAGCTCTACCTGTTAGAAGAAGGTTGCTGAGCCATGGAGCCGGTAGGAGGCTCCCAGCATGTTCAGCTGAAGATGAGCTGCTGTGTTGTTGAACCCGCAGGTTAAATCCACAGACAACAGCACAGCGTGAGTGTTGGAGCGGTTTCCTGCCAGAACCGTGTGAAACTTGCCAGCTTTTCAAACATTTACTGGAGGTATGTGTTTGTCGTGAATGCCTCTGGCTTTGAAGCACATCAGTGCCCAGCTGATGATCCTCTCAAAGCCCCCCTTATGTCTAAACCTTTCTGGCATTTTTACTATGGATGCAAATTAGCGATTAATTCATTATTAATTGATAATCGATAACCTTGTCGATCAATTAAACGATTGATTGATAAGCAGCGTTTTTTTAGGACCAAAAGGAAAATTCTTGTCCGAAACTGAAAATGAGTGCAGAAACATAATTGCCTTGATGTAGAGAACATTAACGAGCGTCAACGAGCACCAGCTGGACACAGACACACACACTTCCACTCTGCAGTGCTCTATTCACCTGTTTCCTAGGCTGTGTGTTTTCCACTTCCTGTCGATTTGATCCAATGAAATCCAATGAAGCTGGTCAGATGACCAATGATATCCAATGAAATCGACAGGAAGTGGAAAACACACAGCCTAGGAAACAGGTGAATAGCTGAATAGCAATACCCAAAATCTCGGCCACTCAGGGTACATACACACATGTCCGTGCCGCAACCGTACGGACGGCCGGAAGTCCCATCCACTCCCATGTTAAAAAAAAAAAACGGAAAGACGGACGCAATCCGGTCCGGAAAAAGCACATCCGGTTTCCGCAATACATTTGTATACATAACAAAATTGCCGGATCCGGAACAAGAGCTTCCGTTTCGTAGCGACCCGTTTCACGCCAGCAAACGGAGATGTGTGTATGTACCCTCACTCACTCCCACTCGCTCACTCCAGCTTGACCTGGAAATAGTCTGGACCCAATTGTTCATTTGCTTTTTGGAGGAGGCGAGTGGAGTCGAGTGGAGGAGCCGAGTCGGCTCTCCGAGTCCGCATGGAGCGAGTGTACATGAAGTGTAGGCTCGACCACTCAGTCTCCACATCTCCTCGCGGAAGACTTCCGCATCACGTGTACAGGTTTTTTTTCTCCCTTCTCCCATGACGTATACATGGTCCACCTCCACATGTGGCCACACACACACTGCTTGAAACCCGAAACCACGAGCAAAAAGAGGGACGGGTCAGGATTTAATTCATAAATGTAAATTTCCTCATCCTGGCGCTTCATTCACTATTTCAGGAATAAATGGCTTTGCAAAACAATGTTACCAATAAAGATAACAATGTGGCCATCGATAAGGATTACTGTGATTATGGTAAGCTCACATTTCATAACACACACAACATACATGTAACTTTCAAAAAACAATTGGGTTCTATTTATTTTTTCAATTAATTGAAAATTGATAAATTTAATTGACTAAATTCCTAACGTTAGTTAATCGATTATAGATTAATTGTTAACATCCCAAATTTGAACTATTTTGAAAAACATTTTAAAATAGTTAAAATCTACCAATCTACAAGTTCACGAGTTGATGTAGAACGACTATTTGAACCACTTTAACCTGCCACCTATCCTGACTGATGTTCTTGTCACTGTTTGTTCTCAGCAGCCAGTTTAATGGTTAAATACAAATGAAGGTAATATATCTATATATATCAATTAATACATATAACCTGTCTGTCTGTCTGTCTGTCTGTCTGTGCGCGCGCGTGCGTGCGTGTGTGTCTGTGTGTGGCTAAGTTTGAATCCTTTTCATACAAACAGAAAGGAATGGGATGATTGTGCTGTGCTGTGGGGCAAGTATGTGCTGTATCCTGCGATTTCTCACATAAAAAGAAGTTTAAAAAAATAAAATGCAAACAGAAAGCTAGAGAAGTTACATAGTATACCTCTATCGATTAGAAAAAATACATATCATTTTGGAATCCTTGCCGTGAAAAAGTTTGAGCACCACTGATATAGCAACGTAAGTATTTTCAGGCATTTGTAGAATCGGCCTCAGGAACGCATCCGTGTCATTTTAGATTCATTTAGCTATTAAAAAATTGCAGATATACAAGCTCATAGTGCCGCGTTATGAGCTTGTAGATCTGCTACTTTTGAAAAATCGTGAACATTTGTGCAAATCTTTGAATACAAATTTTTGAATAGAACATTTATAACTCAAATATTTGCGTCTGTGGGTCCATGGAAAAAAAACATTTAGAGATGGGGGTCCGCGGCCACATACATAATCTAAAAAATGTCTACATCCTAACAGTAGTTGCTATATCAGTGGTGCTCCAACTTTTCCATGTCAAGGACCCCCAAAATGATATATATTTGCCAACCCCCCATCTCAAAAAATGTTGTTCCAGGGACCCCCGCAGAAGCACAGATTGGAGTTAAAAATGTCCGCTTAAAAACACACATGTTCAAGATTTTCCCCCCAAAAATAGCAGATCTACAAGCTCATAGCGTGGCACTCGGTGCCGCGCAATGAGCTTGTATATCTGCTAGTTTTTGAATAGCCAAAGAAATCTAAAATGGCACAATATGCTTTCCCGGTCTAAAGGGGTTAATAACAAAGCTCTACCGATCTACGTATCATCCTGTGAGACTTTTGAGTCAGAAATGATTCCATTATCTTTTTTTCCGCACAGAAGCACAGAGACATTAGGTTAAACCATGCTCCTGACCTCCAGTCGGTGATAATAATGCACTTCAAACACATTTCGTTTTGATCATGATTCTAGAGTTCAGCCGAAACTCCAATCAAAATGAAATAATTCATTGATCCCTCCTGGAAGATGAATAAGTGTGTGATTCAATATGATCACAGGGACCGCACTATTGACTTTGCATAATGGTCCCCATTTTGTCACCTGGCCAAAATTAATTAACTGATGGACTGCCAGCCATCCATTATTATAGAGCTGCAGCACTATCCATCAATGAGGTAACTATAGGAACAGGAACATGCACGAGCACACACGCACCCACCCACACACGCACGCACGCACGCACGCACCCACGCATTCACACACACAGCAAAGGCACCATAAATTACAGTGCACCAATTCATACAGTGGTGGAAAAAGTACTCACATGTTTTACCTGAGTAAAAGTATCAATACTGCAATTCGCACGCACAGGTTTGTGATACTGCAAAGCTCACAACGTGTTACGCTGCAACGTGTCGTGACTGAGCACTAAAACTGAACTTTCTTTCCAAACTGTGGGCAGTTTAGAAAGAAAAGGAAATATTTGCAAGAAAAGACACAAAAGTATAGCACAGTGTTGATTTTGACAGCAAATTTTGATTTAGTTATAGTCTTTATATAACGTCCTGTTTAGTTTGTCATATTTTTGTCACCTGAAATGTTTTACTTTTAGTCTTGTTTTTTTGTTGACTAACATAAGATTTTAGTCAACTAAAACTACAGTTGATTTAGTGGACTAAAATGTATTTTTGGCGGGCCGTGATGCCATCGAAATGGCAGATTTTCACTTAGGTGCATGCCGAAAATAGCCGAAGGTCAATGCGGGCCACCGAGCGCCACACTATGAGCTCGTAGATCTGCTATTTTTGAAAAATCTTGAACATTTGTGCAAATCTTTGAATATATGTTTTCTAGTCTCTGGAACAATATATTTTGAGATGGGGGTCCACGGCCAAATACATATCATTTTGGGGGTCCTTGACATGAACAAGTTTCAGAACCACTGATTATAGCAGCATAGGTTTTTTTTAAAAACCTGTCAGGATACGAGAGAAGAGAGTAATCCGTCCGTAGCACACACTAGAATACAAAGGATGGCGACCGGACTGATTATTCCTCTCACCTGTCACCACTAGAGACATTATGATTGCACCTCATGTGGGACATAGCTGTCACAGTAAGTATGCAGGCTAATTGTAACGCTGTGGACGTTCAGGTACCTCTTTGTAGAACAGATGATCACACTTCGTGTTCGCCTGCGTGAGTAACCCATTAAGACCTGGAACTGTCTGCAAAAAAAAAGAGTGTGCAAAATATGTATATATTGTTTTAAAGCGAAATATTTTAACTCAAATCTTTGCTTCGGGGGTCCCTGGAACATTTATGTTTTGATAGGGGTCCGCGCGGCCAAATACATGTCATTTTGGGGGTCCTTGACATGGAAAAAAGAACCACTGATATTATGGCGACATACGTTTTTTCAAAAAACTGTTGAATCCCCCAGAAGCAAAGATTTGAGTTACAGATGTTCACTTTTGTAACTCAAATCTCAAAGATTTGCAAAAAAATAACGATTTTTCAAAAATAGCAGATCTACAAGCTCGTAGTGTGGCACTCGGTGCTGCGCTATGAGCTTGTATATCTGCTATTTTTGAAAAGCCAAAGTGTAAAACAATGCTTTTTAGCTCAAATCTAAAAATGTGACAGACGTGTCCCAGGTCTTAAAGGGTTAAACCATTCTTACTGCTCTTGCAGAAACCGTAAGAGTATGTCAGACGCAGTGTTAGTTTTGACAACACTTCGATTTAGTTTTAGTCATAGTGCTTTGAATAAAATGCAGTTTAGTGTTTAGTGTCATATTTTAGTCATCTGAAATGCTAGTCGTAGTTTTAGTCTTCATAGCTTCGTTTTTTCATTTTGTATTTATTTTGTCAGTGGAAAAAGGTAGGCCATGAAAATGGCAAGGTTAGGGTTGTCAACTCCCAGAGACTAAAATAAGGGACACCTATCCTGGGCATGGCTAAAGCTATGCATTAGTACAAACACAATGGTCTTACACCTGCATTACGCTACTATTCATGATTGTGTTTTAGTATTTTAGTTGACAAAATTAACACTGGTAAGACGAAACAAAACATTGCTGCTCCTCTTCTTGCCCACATCATCACCAGTGGTGTAAAGTAACTAAGTACATTTACTCAAGTACTGTACTTGAGTACAATTTTGAGGTACTTTTGCTATACTGGAGTATTTCCAATTGTCAGTACTTTTACTCCACTACATTTCAGAGGCAAATGGACGTTTACTCCACAGCAATCGTTTGAAAACTTTGGTTAGGGGGAGACCGGGGACAAAAGTAACACTTTTTGTATTTGCCTTCATAATTCACAGACTTCTTGAAATATCCTAGTCATCTTTTGCTATAAGAAACATATATATGTGCCCTAATTAATTATACAATTTTTAAGCTTTCACTAATACGGTCAAGACTAAAATATTAATTTGAATGCAATGAGTCACAGTGTTACAATTGCCCCCGTGACGGGGGCAGTTGTAACAGTGGTTGGGGGCAATTGTAACACTGTAGAAATAAGCCATATTAACACACTTTATCTCAAATAAAAGCACATCACTAAATAATGATTTTTTATAATTTAACATTTTTACTTATAGATTTTTTATATACATAATTACAATTATTTTGGATTTTTATTCAAATTCTTTTTTCCCCATTTTTTTTCATTTGTCTATTTTTTTAAATGTATTTTTACTTTGAAATGTAGTGACATTTAGTAAAATATGTTCATGTACTAACATAAAAGTATGTAATCCAAGACAAAAATCTGCTTGCATTGAAAACACATTGTTACAATTGACCCTGGCCACTTTGTTACAATTGCCCCCGATGGGTCAACCATGATAAAATCCCATATTCTAGCTAGAAACACCTATACTAGCAAAGGCTGCTGACGTTATTTTGTGACCAATAACATAGAGATACAATTCATCTAAGTTTAAATCAGCTGACATCTTATCTCTAGATAGCAGAAGGAAAATACTGTACACTCAAAATTGTACGTTTACACCTCAAAATCATTTTTTTGTTGAAAACTTCTGCTGAGATGAACTGATCATTCTATCCTTCCATAGGCAGATAGAGGACCCTACTGAGCATGTGCACAAGAAGTCTCACCCCTCTAACTTATTTCCAATTAGAATTATTGAGTGTGTTACTTTTGCCCCCTGTTACTTTTGGCCCCAGTCTCCCCCTACTACAGTATAGTTACTTTGTAGATTTTGATTATTATTACAAATCATACATTAACCACGTCAGCCCTATATACATTTCGTCCATTTGAAAATGGCAGATCTACAAGCTCACAATGTGTTGCATCGCGACGCATTGTGAGCTTGTAGATCTGCTATTTTCTAAAGATGTTTATACATTTGAAAAATTGTGAAATGGGATTTTGATACCAATACATTTGTACATTTTTCATTTTAAATTCTGGACTTTTGCTTGTAACGGAGTACTTCTACTTTGCAGTATTGATACTTTTACTAAAGTGTAGCAGGGCTGTATAAAGCAATGACTACGCCACCCACACATATAGGAGTGAGGGATCCTTTAAACACATTAACCATATATATATATAAATATACATACACATATATACATATACATACATATATATAGGACTGAACAAGGTAAAGTTCCCCATAAAGGTACGGGTTCGGAATGAACAGAACCAGAGGCTGATATATCAAATGTGTCAAGTTTATTCAAACAGTTCGTATAAAAAATAATCAAGTTAAAATACAGAAAGGAAGAAAGCGGTTAGTATTACTGGGAGTTCTGCAAAGGGACTAAACCCAAGAGGCAAAGGGGCAATAAGGGTAAGGGCTTCGGGGTCTACAAAACTAAATACAGAAATGAAACAAATCCAATCCAAATAATACAAAACCAAAAGGCAAATAAAGTAAATAAGCAAATCAAAACAAAATACAAATACGCAAAACCAAACTCATGCAATGCTACTTAATGGCCCAGTATAGCTCTGTCCTCAGACAACCCTATTGCACACAGTCCAATAGCAAAAACCCAGTCTAAATAGTATATATGGCACGGTGGGAAAAACAGTGATGGTTAGTTCAGCTCCTACAAAAAATCAAATAATAAAGCATTAGACCAACCCTCCAGCAATTCATCCCAGACATTAGGCCCCTATAGCAAGATGACAAAATACAGCAAAATAACAAACATAGGCCTACCCAGTGAGTCAATATATGCTCATGGCTCCCATTGATATAGGCCTGCACAGCCACAGGGTACTGCTGCTCAAAGGACCTGGAGGCTTCTGGAAATACAGATATATTAGTATAATTAACAACAGGCCTAATATTGTCAGCCTATCTAACTCTTATATATATATATATATATATATATATATATATATATATACTATTGCTATAATGAGTTATAAAAAACCTTGTCATTTGTTTCAGATTGTCTTACCGAGAATTAGTCTGCACCCCTCATGCCTCCAGGTCTCTCTCACAAACAAACACTGCAAGCCAGGCTTCTGGCTAGACAGGAGGCCACAAACCTGGCCACCCCTCTTTAAGCACTTTCCTTAAAGGGCCAGTGCTACAAAAGTAAGAAATGTGAGTACTTTTTCCAACCACTGATCATCACAGAGTTTGATGTCGAATTGACTTGCCTAGAGACGCAGTGAGCTCCTCAACCCGGCTTAAGCTAGTTCCATCAATCCATCTGTCTGGTGCTAGGAGGGTGTCAGAGCCGACATGTTCAATTGAAGTTATTAAAGCTGATCTGCCATTACCAGTGATGGCTGGACAGGAGCAGACATCACAGGAACAAAGAAAGGCCAGGCAGGCTTTTCTCATGAAGTGTGATCTCTTGAAGGGGGGGATGTTCACAGGTAGCCGGAGTGTGTGTGTGTGTGTGTGTGTGTGTGTGTGTGTGTGTGTGTGTGTGTGTGTGTGTGTGTGTGTGTGTGTGTGTGTGCGCGTGCGTGCGTGCGTGTGTGCGTGTGCGTGTGCGTGTGTGCGTGCGTGCGTGCGTGCGTGCGTGCGTGCGTGCACAACGGCTGTTTTCTAGTTTGTATAGCCCAAAGAAAGAATGACCCCCTTTTTCTCCCCAATGTAGTAGCTAATTAATTACACACACACACACACACACACACACACACACACACACACACACACACACACACACACACACACACACACACAATCCGCAACACATTTCTGTGTCGTCCCTGCTGTTGTATCCTAATGACTCGGAGGCCAGCTAGGAGCCCCCACCGAGAGGACGTACGGCCTTCGTGCTACTCCTCCCTCCCAACACTCCCTCTGACAGGTGCCATTTTAAATACTATAGTATTTTTGAAAGCAAGTACCCCTGTGTTTTAACACCAGTCCTTACTAATTATTGAAATATCCTCACAGTTTTGGGATGGGGATAAATAACTATATCAATTACATATATAAATAAACAATAATAAAAGGGGGGTTGGTCTGTCTGTCTGTCTGTCTGTCTGTCTGTCTGTCTGTCTATCTCTCTAATCATGGGCCTACACGAGCCAGATAGCCAGCCCAGGAAGCGAGGGGGTAATTTGTATGTATACAAATGTCACAATGTCAGAGCATGTAATCCTTTCACAGGCTGATAGAGGTCATTGGTTAAAGCTTGGCATGGCTCCACTCTCTCTCTCTCTCTCTCTCTCTCTCTCTCTCTCTCTCTCTCTCTCTCTCTCTCTCTCTCTCTCTCTCTCTCTCTCTCTCTCTCTCTCTCTCTCTCCCTCCCCATGGGCCTGGTTCCAACAGTAATTCCTCTTGGCTCCCACACCTAGCAGGTGCTGCACTCAAAAGTATATTGTTCAGGTATCAGCAAATATGGAAATATGACTGGGATGTTAAGCCTCCCTGTGTGCCACGCTGCCTGCTTTAAATGCCAACACATACAGTATACTGCAACGCGTGTTTTCCTGTAAATACTAACATACATACAGTGCTGCAACGCATGTGTTCCTTTAAATAACAACATACACAGAGTACTGCAACACATATGTTCCTTTAAAGGGGAATTTTGCCCCACGGTTTTCTTACCTTTTCTATATGATGTTATTATATCCTGCTCCTAGGATGAATGGTACGGTAGAAAAATGTCATAACTCCATCCCTGGTCCGCCACAGCTAAAAATGCGCGCCAATAGGCCTTGCGCTAGATCGCATATTTGAATAGCTTTTTTGTGTCGTTTTTTTGGTGAGATCTGACGTTCATAGTGACAGAACACTATGCAACGTGATTGTCTTGAATGCGCCCCACCGGAAGTCTAGCTAGACGAGATTGAAATCTCGAAATGTCATTCTCGTCTAGCGAGACTTCTGGTGGGGCGCATTCAAGACAATCATCACTCATGAAAAAAAAAAGAAACAAAGATATTAAAATACCTGATCTAGCGCAAGGCCTATTGGCGCGCGTTTTAAGCTGTGGCGGACCAGGGATGGAGTTATGACGTTTTTTCTACCGTACCATTCATCCTAGGATATAATAACATCATAGAAAAGGTAAGAAAATTCCCCTTTAACCCATTAAGAACGGGAACGCATCTGTGTCATTTTAGATTTTAGCTAAAGGCATTATTTTATAACATGGCTATTCAAAAATAGCTACAAGCTCATAGCGCGGTACCGAGTGCCGCGCTATGAGCTTGTAGATCTGCTATTTTAGAAAAATTGTGTAAATATTTGAATGTATGTATATTTTTAAAGTGAACATTTGTAACTCAAATCTTTGCTTCTGCGGGGGTCCCTGGAACAACATATTTTGATGGGGATCGGCTGCCAAAAACATTTAATTTAAGTTTGAGCACCACTGATACAGCAACAATAGTTTTTTTTTCCAGAAAAATTAAGACATGTGTTGAGACATTTGACAGTTACATACGTATATACAAAGATTGGCACAAATTTTCACGATTTAAGAAAAATAAATAGCAGATCTACAAGTTCATAGCGCGGCACTCGGTGCCGCGCTATGAGCTTGTATATCTGCTATTTTTGAATAGCCAAAGAAATCTAAAAATGACACACAGATGTGTTTCTGCTTGGTCTTAATGGATTAAATTACAACACGCTGTCATGACCACGGCCTCTACAATGGGCCCATGTGACCATGTGTTTGCCTCTGAGTGTGCCTCTGCCCCTCCCCTTGCTCTGCTCGGTGAGTCTGATTGCCCTGAATGCCGTCACCCATGATGAGGAACAGCTGAGCCTGGTTTGGTGACGACACGGGTTTCATGTTTGTAAACATTGAGAGGATATGACCGCGCAGAGGAGGGGGTAAGCCTATGGGTGCGTTTGGCAATTACGCACCGGAGCACACTCGCCTATTAGTTTGTATTGGCCAGTGCGCTCACTGCCGCTCAGGGCTGTATTTTCGAACGTGCCTTTCCCCCAGGCATGCGCAGATTGCGCATTCTGCTCTGTGATGACGTCGCTCGGATACCCGTCTATAGGGCATAGCAGTGGCGGCCATTTTCTGGTTCCACTTCAAAATACTCAATGCATTTTTCCCATTGACATTTCCAAAAAATATTTATATCAATTAATTTAAGCCTAGAATCAAGTCATCCAGGATCCTGGTGAATCATGACCATAAAACATTTTTTTCTGTGATTTTTTTTATTTTATATTTAATTATAATGATATACTATATTTAATAAATACCTTTTGTTTTGCCGTTTTCAAAAAAGTTTTTTCACAGAATCAAACGTTTTATGGTCATGATTCACCAGGACCCTGGATGGCTTGATTCTAGGCTTAAAATAATTGATATCAATATTTTTGGAAACGTCAATGGGAAAAATGCATTGAGTATATTTTGCAGTGGAACCCGGAAGTGGCCGCAACTGCGATGCCCTATAAAGACTGTGTTTCTGTGAGTGTTCAGTGCTGGTTCATAAGATGTGTGTCAGGTCCTCTGTTATGTTGCCAGTATCTCCAGGCTTTTATTGTTTAGTTTTGCTAAAAAAAATAAAAGCCTGGACCAGCGCGTCGGTGTGCCCGGTATAGGAAGTGTTTCATTTCCCCAACCAACCAGAGTGCAGTGCATGGGCGTCGCTCGTAATGTTGTGTTGACGGGGCGGGGGCTGACGGACAGATCGGTGAACCAATGGGATCACACGCATTCTCTCGCCGGAGATGTTAAATCCGCCCCTCTATAGGCACGAAAGCAGGAGGGCTAGTGCAGCCAGTGTCTTGTTATGAGTTCAGTTTATTGTATTAGATACCAGAGTGTTTCTGTGAGTTATCGATGTTATCACGTGTCTTTATAAATACACTTAAAGAGGTGGTGCCATGTTTTTGCACTTTTTCTGTTTTTCATGTGTCTATGAGGTTGATAGAACTTCATTAAGCCCCCTGGTGGTGGTTTTATGGTGTTTTATGTCTTCTCTGACTATTTGGAGTTTCTTCCTGGAGGCTGAAACCTTGAGGGTCAAACATGCCAATAGAGAAACAGCGCTTTAGTGACATAGTAAAAACATACCCTCCCCCTCATTATCATAACACAACAGGTGTGGGCATGAGGAGGAGGAGGGACTAGGACAGGTGGGTGGTGCTAAGGTGGTGGAGGAGGTGCAAAGGTGAGAACCAGGTATACTTAATGAACTGGAGGCGTGTCCACATAAAAACATAATTTTAACAATTTCTGTACACTTTTTTTCCCCCTCCTAGTATAACCATAATACCTGATGATTATGTTTTAGGGGGGGGGGGGGTGAAATCACTGAAAATCACGGCACCCCGTCTTTAAGTTTGTGATACTCATCTCCTGCGTTTGTCTGAGTTCCTTGGGTCCTACAACACCAGTTCCTGACACACACATACAGTCTACTGCAACAACGCATGTTTTCCAAGAAAAGCACATACTGTCTCATCACTGTCGCGTGGGAACCTTGTATGTCCAAAATTGTTCCTTTTCATTATTAGAAAAAATAAATTAATAGACATTTTACAAAATAGCCGATCTACAGGCTCACAACGGGACCTGCTACTTTGACTGCTTCTGTGCGACACTCTTGTTTGATGAAGTATAGTGCATTTCCGAAACAAAATAGAACATAAAAAGCTGAAAATATGGAGGTTTCTGCACAAACAGCAACGATAGGGAGTGTGTGTGTGAATGTTACGGTGAAAGAGAAAGGCCTGACATAAACAAATAAAATGCATTCAGTGGTGGAAGAAAATACTACAATGTTGCACTTTGTACTAAGTAGCAAATAACACAGTCCTTCTTCCAGCAGTGTGTGTGAAAAGACTGTTATTACAGAGAAGGACAAACGGCATCTGTGGTAAGATTTATTTAGAAGGTCAACCGAGACTATGTTATTTTCTGTGATGTTTGTTGAGCATGTGTTATATCGTTGTGGTCAGGCAGAAACCTTGTATTTCCATATTTTGATATGTTTCTGTTTTCTTTTTTGTTTGGTTTTTATTTTTTTCATAAATGAATATATTTTTATACTTAGTTTATCCTATGGCAGTTTTACATAACAGTACCAAAAGTAGCCGATGCATTGCATTGTGAGCCATGTAGATCTGTAAATGTGGCTATTTTTTGGAAAATGTTGAAAGTTCCTTTAGATCAAGAAAAATGTCCATCTGTAATGACATGCCAGTAGGGATGACAGGTTGAACGTGGTTAAGTCATTCTGTGGGTTTTATAAATATTGAACCAATAACAAGCATTAACCAGAGCGTGTGACCAACCAATAACTACATTGGATTCGCTAGCGCTGTTGCCTCACAGTTTGAATGTCCTGGGTTCGATTCCCGCCGGGCACACTTTGTGTGCTCAGCTGGGGGCGTGTTCTCTCCTCCGTGTCACCAGTGCCCATACCCTAGGTGGAGTTGGCGAAAGGGCCTTTCTATGTGGAGTTTGCATGTTCTCCCCGTGTCTCCTACCTAGAGTAGGTACCCTCACAAAAAACATGCAGTAATCCTGGTCTCTATACTGCCTCCCCCTGGTCAGCCGGGGCGCCTGATGGAGGGGAAAGGATCTGGTTGGAATAACGTGTTCCTTCCACGTGCTACGTCCTACTGGGGAAACTCCCTCCCTGTCAGGTGATAAGAAGCGGCTTGCTAGCTCCTCATGCATTGAACGAGGCATGAGATCAGTTCTGGGCTCTCCTAGGCTGGCAGAGGGAGAGTAGCACCCATGATTACATAGGCAATCGGCACTGGGTGAAAAAAATGGGTTCCAAAAATCGTGGGATAAAAATTATGGAGGAAAAAAAAAATAGTAATAACTACATTGGATTCATTGCAACACAGGTTATTTGTTTTCCATTTCTTGAAAAGTAACATGCAGGGTTTCCACACGACAGCGACAATATGGAAAATGCAATGCAGTGATACAAGCACCATATTTCAACAGAGGCCGTTAAGAATTTCCATTACACACTCCACTTCCTTCCTTGATTAGAATCTAACAAGAAGACCATATGTCCGTCATTGTGCACGTGTCATATCTGTCATTTCCTCCGCAACTAATTTGAGAATTACATTTTAAGACACGGTTGTGTGTATTGAAAACATTCCTTGACCAATTAACACATTGACTGCCAGGAATTAATTAATTAATTCATCCGCCACCGCGAGCGTTTTTACTTATCTTCCGAGACCCACAGATGTTTTATTTCTCCAAAGAGGATGTAAACAACAGATGTCTGGGGGGGAGGATCTATCATCTAGAAAAGAAAACTTGCAACCGCGGTCTTCCGTTCTTTAGTTATCGGCAGTTGAATATGGCTTGTTTTCACCCAAAAAATGCAATCTGGGAAAATAAATCATTGATAAATGTATTTTTATGAATCTGATAACGTCAGACCGGACGGGCTGGATTTTTGAGTGGTGCCGAAGGCAACCACTCCTATACATGGCTTTGTCCGTGTGTCCGTATGTATGTATGTATGTATGTATGTCTGTCCACAAACATTGATGACAACATCAATACGGGGGTCAATACGGGGCTCATCAAAGGCACCACTCACTTCACACAGGGTGTGATTTTTTTTTTATCACGCGATTTCCGGGTGTTAGGGTGTTATCGTAATCACTGAAAGCACCAAATGAAGTCTATGGAAGTCGATGGCAGTCAAGCGTTGGATTTGAAATGACTTCTATGGACGTCAATGGCAGTCAATGTGTTTAGCTGTCTTTAATAGGGCCCTTAAATGCTGATTATCCAACTTATATCAAATCATTTTGGGGAAAAAAGGGAGAAGCTTGCTTCACACACTTGTTTCACAGCCTACTTCCATCTGGGACCTCGGTAGACCAACCGCTGCAAGACAGCGGCCCGTTTTTTCAAGCTACTTGGCAGGTGATTGGATGGGAGCGTCTGTCTATCACCGTCTGGGCGTGCTGACTCCAACCAATCATACCAAACATGACGTATAGTAGCTGCGCCAACTACAGCGCAACAAGCGCTTCTCGATGGCGTCACATCCGGTCTCGCCAAGATCCCGCCCCTAGCAGCCGTTGATTGGTTCGACCCGCCGCGGTTTGGTTTAGCTCCAATCTCTGAGCGATCCCAGATGGAGGATATACGTAGTATTATAATTATGCCGTTGCTACCTAATTCGGAAAAACACAGGATATATTTGTATCTCCCCTTATAGAGGTGATATAAATATTGCATTACAATGTTTCCATGGCTTAATACAGATACAAAGGAGATATCTATATCCAAGAGCCAATCTTAGGGAGTGTAAAATAGATATAGAATAAGGATTTTGCACCGCAAATGTCCCTGATATCATTGCTGTCGGGTGGAAACCACGTATGCCCAAAACCATTCCTTTTTTATTGTTATTTTTAAAAATATCTTAAAATAGTGAATATAAGCTCACAACGTGTCAAAATGTGAGCTTGAAGATCTGTTATTTTCACTACTTATGTGCAACATTCTTGTATGATGTAGGGCATTAATTTACAAAAAAAAGGGGGGAAAAAGGAAAAGAGTTGTGATATGGAGATGCAAGGTTTGTGGCTGACATGCAGCAACAATATGAAATGCTGCTCGGGAACTAAACTGTAAATATTGTAATCTTGTTATCGGATAATATGGTGCTTGTCAGATTTGCCTGCTGGTGCATTTTTGTAGTAAACATGCGCACAAAGCACCACAGATTATGGAAAGCAGATGCATCCTCTTCCTCCCTGAGGAATAGAAGACTTTGCTTCATAACATTGTTTGGTATTTAGTGGGGCTGGAATTTGAGGGAGGACACTTTGCAGGAGTTGCAGAAATGTGTTGCAACTTCACATTTCCCCCTCGCATTAATCAGTGAGCCGAATTGTTTACAACTTGCACTCGGCTAGCAGCCGCATGGCAAGCTGCACCAATGGTTCTCAAACTTTTTTTCATGTCAAATTGAAATATATCTGGCAGTGGACCCCCCCCCCCCCCCCATCTGAAAAAGTCTTGCCTCTTACAACTCCGATGTGTCCGATGCAACACGTTGTTATATTTTTGTTATTTGTTTTTATTTCAAATCATCATTAAACACTTTAATGGTGAACGATCAATAATTAATAGTCCAATAACAAGATACGTATGATTATGAAATGGTAAATTCTGCATAATGAGTATTTTTATATTTTGATGCTAACTGCAGTTGGAACATGAAGCACTGCAAATTACAAAAGTTACAGTATAAAGGAAACAGGCTTCCTATCTCTACTGCCAATGGAGTACTCTGTGTGTGAGAGAGAGAGAGAGAGAGAGAGAGAGAGAGAGAGAGAGAGAGAGAGAGAGAGAGAGAGAGAGAGAGCCAGAGCCCTATGTATGTATACATTTCGGCCATTTGAAAATAGCCGATCAACAAGCTCACAATGCGTTGCGATGCGACGCATTGTGAGCTTGTAAATCTGCTTTTTTCAAAAGACTTTTATACATTTGAAAACGTATGAAATGGGACATTCTGCATATTGAGTACTTTTACTTTTGGTACTTTAAGTACATTTTGATACCAATACTTTTGTACTTTTAGTCAAGTAAATTTTGAATTCCGGACTTTTACTTGTAACAGAGTATTTCTACATTGCAGTATTGATACTTTTACTTGATGAAGACCAGTTCTGGTCGAAACATGTTGGCTTTTAAAATATTGTAGACAAAGCCTGTAATTTTGTAGACGTTGCTCGGATCTTTCCTAGCACTCCTTCTGTGAACTCATAAAACCATAGTTACTGTATGTCTTCAGTTCTGTTCACATCCATGTGACGGACAAACACAGGTGTAACAAAGGCACAACAGACTTAATCTGCCATGAAATATATTGTAAAATCAGCATTTTTTTATTTTGTATTCATGTACATTATGAACTACAATCTCTGGTACTCAATTATGTGAACGTCCTCCACAGAGAAATTAACGTTTTGACTTTCCTTACAAGCACAGTCTCTTATTCGTCTTCTTTTTTCTTTTCCTTCTTTTTTTTTTCTTACAATTGAAGCAACATGTAAAATTATGGAATCTGAAAAGATTTTTTGCATGATGTTTTCTTTTTTGGAAAATATTTTTCGTAGAAATGTTTTACCGTTTATAGAGGATCGTTATCTCTCCGAAAATGAGAGAGAACGCCCACCTTCTGTCGCCCCTCCATCCCCACCCCTCCCCCAACACAGACAGTTGGCAGAATGAACACAAAAAGAAAGAACGTCGATCACCTTGGCTTCAGGATTTGCACCCAAAAGAAAAAAAAGAAAAGAAAAAAGTCCAACTCGTTCTTGCTGGTTTGAGCGAGTCCAACATTGTCAAAACATTTTAGTCCTTTAATTTCAATCTGGCTTTCAAAAAAAACAAAACAAAAGAAATCATCCGGCGATAATATTCAGCTGCATGTTCAACCGAACACAGATATAGATCAGAGATACATCATTCTAGAGCCCGACCGATCACACCTTTCTGGGTCCGCTGCCGTTTTTTGCCGAGTCCCCAGGCCACCGATTATTACCGATGATTTGACCGACACGTCGTCTAAAAGTGGAAAATCAATTTTAATCAATTTTTCAAAAACTAGAAAATTCAAAAATAGCCGATGTACAAGCTCACAATGCGGCATGTCGCGGCGTGTTGTGAGCTCACACGTCGGCCATGTTTTTGCCTTTTTTTTTGGGCTATAATGACATGCCCACGAATAGGGACGGCAGGTTCAAAGTGAGTAAAAATACGGCCACATCATCGGCTGCATATTTGCGGATAACAATGCAGACAAAAAAGTCAAATAATGGTCGATATATATATCGGCCGAACCGATAACATTGGTCTGGCTCTATCATTCATACCAAATAACCCTCAACCCTGTAACTCATATCCACTCGTATAAAATAGAAAAAAAAACTTCCATGGCCTTTTTTTGTTGGTTTGTTTGTTTTCCTTTTTTTTGTTCGTTTTTTTTCTTCTTCTTTTTTTTTTTTTTTTTACTTTAGCCTGCGTCAACATTGAGTCATTAAGCCACCAAAAGCATTTAAAAAGGTATTGGACATTAAAATGAAGTCAGCAGAAGGAAAGGGAAAGAATGGTTCACCCAAAAAATTGATGCATGGTCACAAATGTCCGCCGTTGATAACACGTAATCACTTATAACCCTCTATTGTCAGTGGTTTTCAACACTTTTCATATCAAGGTCCATTCATTTATTCGGCATTTGAGACACGGAACCACCGTTTGATGAGATCTAGCCTCTCAGACCCAAACCGTACAATATTTTGCTACCGTTGGATAAGATTTTGTCCAAAATTCCATTCTGTATAGATGTTGGTACCATAGGAGAGATGACAGGCAAACATTGATCAAAATAACAATTATTTAATTAAGTACTGCAGATGTTTAACAATAATTTAACTCTTGAGAGCGTAAAATGGAACCAAATGGACCCGTAAGGGTCCATTTGGTTTCATTCTATGCTCTCAGGAGTTAAAAGATCTATCTAATAAGGGTCCATTTGATTACCAGCTCTCCATCATTTAGCTGGGGACCACCTGGAACCCCCTCAAGGACCACTGGTGGTCCCTGGACCACTGGTTGAGAACCAAATATTGGTAATTTTACTTTGGTAATGTAACTATATTTTGATGTAGTACAGAAAGTACGATGCTTTTGTGCATTTGCTGAAGTAACATTCTGAATACAGGCCTTTTACATGTAACAGCGTATTTTTTTTACATTGTTGTATTATTGATACTTCTACTTAAAAAAAAAGAGAAGATCTGTGTACTTCTTCCACCACTGTAAATGCGTGTAAACCCTTTATCGTCTCTGTCGGGTGGAAACCTCGCATTGTCCAAAACTGTTACTTTTAAGGATTCAAATTCAGAAATAGCAAATCCACAAGCTCGTTTTGAGCTTGTGGGACGCTGTAGTATGGTCAAGTTGGGCATAACTTTTCGATAAAACAAAAAAAGTTAAAAACTGGAGAGGTTTCTAGCCCAACAGCAACGTTAAATGCTTGGTTGCAAGCCTGGCGTCACGCCTGGAAAATTGCTAGATCTACAAGCTGAGCTCGTTCACAGGCTGTTGCCCGTGCAGGACACGACACGCCGGTCGCAGCCAAGCATATAAGGGTGATGCAACAAGCCGTGCAGAGACTGGCATCACACCTAGCCTCGTTCCCAGGCTTACTCATCTGCGAAGAGAAAAGCCTGGTCACGACCTAATAGGGGTGGGACGATAATCTTTATTATCGTGATTAAAAACCCCGCTCACAATAATCGTATAACAAAGATTTGAATTTATCGTGGAATTGTCCTCCGTCATACACTAGGATGAATTAGCTTTTGTTGAGCTGCAAATTCAGTATCGTACTTGATAAAACGGACCTGTAAAGAGCGCATTTGGTAAGCTCTTATTTCACTCTACGCGAATCGATTCGTCAAAAATAGAAGATCTACAAGCTCACAACGCGTTGACAAACGTTCCCCCCAGAAGTGGTTTAACAAAAGTTGCATTTTACACTTTAAGCATATTTTGATTATCACAATAATATCGTTAATCACAACAAAAAAATCCACAATAATCGTGACGTATCATTTTCATATCGTCCCATCCCAAAGCAGAAAGTGTTTATAGGGGCGGAACTTAAGTTGTATGCATTTCCCCCGGAAACTATCTTTTTCGACCAATCACAACCACTTGTTTCATTCACGGAGAATGTAAACAGATTCATAACACGTCAACGTCATTTCCTTGGGCGGTACTTCCGGAAAAATGCTGATACTTCCATACCGGAATTCTACCGCGTCCTGTGAGGCCGTTCTTACCCAGAATTCAACGTTTTTTTCAGAGGGGTGTTTCATAGCGACCCCCAGCCCAAAAGCAATAACATTGTCGCTGTCGGACAGACACCTTGTACCTCCATATATCAACTTTGGAATGTTTTTTTTCTAGAAATCAACGCCCTACTTATAGTGTCACACAAAAGTCGTGAAAATAGACGATCTAGGGGCTGTGAGCTCATCCATCGGCTATATTTCCGCTATTTCCAAAAGAAAACGAAACGTATTAACCAAGAGCTTGTGACTATAAGACTATAAGAACTATAAGTAACGACTACATCGGATCCATTCTTCTTCCTCAAAAGTAACAGATTCGGACATACAAGGTTTCGGCCCGACATCAGACCGTATCCACCTCTCCTCACTTTGCCACAGGCACAGCGCAAGGTCACTGTTTCCATGACGACTGGCTGACGGCTATTTCCCCCCCCCCCCCCCCCCCATTGCTTATCTATCCCTCTTTCTATCCCCTCTCTCCTTCATATCGGCAATATCTTTGTTTGAACACACCTCATGACCGCTGTAGGGTTATGCCTCCCCCCGCCCCCCCCTCCTCGCTTAATGCTTTTTCGTCTTTGAACATCTAAATGGAAAAAAAAAAACACGTGGACAGGGGCGTGCGGGCCCCAGACCCCGAGGAGAAACAGCAGCGGACATTTTTTCGATTCGGCGATGTGAGTGAGGAGGCATCAAAGTGTCGGAGCTTTGATGAGAGATGTGCGTCAGTGTTTTTTTATTTATTTTTTAGGTTCCATATCAAAGGCCTTCTACCAGTTGGTGGAGAGTACATTTACTTGAGTACTTTACTTAAAGCGGCACTATGTAACTTTTCTATAATGAATAAAATGTCATTTTGATCAACCTGTATGGTAGGGTATGTTAATCCATTGAGGCCAGGAAAGCATCTGTGTCATTTTAGATTTGAGCTAAAAAGCATTATTTTATGAAAAAAATGGCAGATCTACAAGCTCATAGCGCTATGAGCTTGTATATCTGCTATTTTGAATAGCCAAAGAAATCTAAAATGACACAGATGCTTTCCCGGTCTTAATGGATATAATACAACATAACGTATACAATTGGGGTGGTTGTATGTTGTCTCCCTGCTCTTCTATTGAGACATTAGAATGTGTCAATTAAAGATCATGTCTCATCTAGACACATGGATCTGACACCATTTTTTACCTGATGGTCAATATTCAATTTATAAGAAAATAAAAACATAAAACTGGCACATCCGCTGGACGACAGGTGCAAGAGGACCAACAGTGGATCAAGGCAGGATAAAAAAATAATAAAGTGATATCAGAACTAAAGACTTCAGGAACCTAAGTGGCTGTTCATTTTGCAGCAGCCAAACATCGCATTTCATCATTAAAGTATATTGGCATTGAAAAGGTCAAATTGACCCCCAGAGGAGGTGACATCAACACATTAATGAGGGCCGAAATGAAGCCCTTGATATCAGACCTTTCCTGTAATATGTATGAGAGAGCACGTGGTAGATTATTAATGGTTTCAGATTGATAGTCTCCACCTGACTTGACCATATCACATCCCGTGTGGGTCTTGCTTTTAGCCTATGTTATGAAATAAGTGTACAGGCCATTACTTTGTTGTGATATGGTTCCTGTTTTAATGTTATCTTCAATGTAGAATTATTGACCACCATCAATGGATTTAAATATTCGCTGTCTTAAATGTTCATGTACCTTTTGTATACTGTACCAAAAATCCCCCCAAAACATTTATACTTAATTACATTGTGTATTTCTTGTATTTGTATTCTGTATATTGTGTAAGTTTATAATTAATTTCAGTCTCGCTATAGGCAGTGGTGGAAAGTAACTAAGTACATTTACTTAAGTGAGGTACTTAATTACACTTTTGAGGTGTTTGTACTTTACTTGAGTATTTCCAATTTCCAATAGTTGTACTTCTACTCCACTACATCTCAGAGACACATATTGTACTTTGTACTTTAGTTACTAGTTACTTTGTAGATTTTCATTATTATTACAAAAAATACATTACCCATTTCAGCCATTTGAAAATAGCAGATCTACAAGCTCACAATGTGTCGCGATGCGACGCATTGTGAGCTTGTAGATCTGCTATTTTCTAAAGATTTGTATACAAATTTTGAAATTAATAAAAAAAAAGAACCTGTGAAATGGGACATTCTGCACAATGAGTACTTTCTACTTTTGGTGCTTTTACTCAAGTCAATTTTGAATACCAGACTTTTACTTAACAGAGTATTTCTGCATTGCAGTATTGATACTTTCACTTCAGTAAAACAGTTTTCCACCACTGGCTATAGGCCATTTGAACTTGAGCCAAGTCCAATAGGCACTGTGAGTTCATTTACTGCACCTGTGTGTGACCCATCGTGATCTTAATATGAGAGGGACGACACTAGCGTTGACTGCCATTGTAAGAATGGAATGCGGAAATGCTCTGTCTAATGTCTCAATGAGGAAGTTCCAATGTTTGGAACTATCCCATATAGCGGCCCGCTTTGCGGCGAGATCAAAGCGTGTCACAACTCTCTCTCTCTATGGGTCTGGTGTGACCAATGCAGCCCAGCTCTGATTGGTGGTTAGTCTGAGGCGTTACTATATGAGGAGTGTTGTTGTGTTGATTGCTGATCATTCTGAAGAAGACTGTGTGCCGGAACATCAATCAATAAAGCCTTGATTGGAAGCTTTTGACAAATCACCGTGTTTCTGCAGAGTTCTATTTTTAATCCTGCCAAGATTAACACATTGATTGCCAAGATATTAAACATAGTTTTCTATCCCCTTGCCAGTGTATAATTACCTCAATGTGATGATATTTGAAACGCTGTGGAACCGACATTGTGTCGCAAAAACACAAACAACATATAATTACAATTAGCGGAGGGATCTGTGTATCCATAGGAACGACAACGTTCCAACCGCGATCCGCCATTTTGGGGCTTCGGCCCGCTGAAAACTAGTGGTTTTCAATGCAAAAAAAATAAACTGAGTTACAGCTGTTTTTCTGAAAATCCCAAACAGGAAGCGGATGGCTTCCTGTTCTTTTGGAACGACGTCACATCCACATTCTACTTCTCTGTGTGACAATCGATCATTCCAAAGCTGTGTTAGGTCGCCCCTTGTGGAATTTTACCAACAAAAATTAAAGAATGCATCAATGCGATCTTGGCAATCAATGTATTAAGCAGGCAGGCTCTATTAGCTCAATGTTAAAATTAAAATAAAAACTTCTGCAGGCAACCAGGTTCAAATCCGGGGTAGAGGAGGAATGTTACCTAGTGCAGCTTTAAGTACATTATTCGATTATCTGTACATTGCGGTTGCCTACGGGGACGGAGAGTAGTAAAGTCTCCTGCCGTTTCCGGTTTTCAGTGGTGGAAAGTAACTAAGTATTGTTACCCAAGTACTGCACTTAAGTACAATTGTGAGGTATATTTACACTTTACTTGAGTATGTCCATTTTTCAGTGCAGGCAAATAATTGTACATTTTACTCCGCTACAATTATTTAAAAACCTTGATTACTGGTTACTTTGTGGATTTTAGATTATTGAATTACAAAACATAAATTAACCAATGTATGGCTTTATACTTCATCCATTCGAAAATAGACGATCTACAAGCTCACGATGTGCAATGCATTGTATGCTTGTAGATCATCTATTTTCGAAAGATTTTGACTAATTTTGAAAACCTTTGACTAACCTTATAGGAACATGGAAACATTCTGATTCTTTGTGTATATTTTGATGCCAATATTCTTTTGTCACTTTTACCCAAGTAAAATGTTGATGTTTTCCTACTTTGCAGTACTTCTACTTTTACTTAAGTAACACATTGTAGTACATCTCCACCACCGTCTGTTAGTCTGCAAATGAACCTCTGATACAGTTTAATGAGCTTACAACCCATCTTTGCCTTTTTTTTTCTTCTTGTATTATGTGTGGAGGCTTGGCTGGCCGTTTCCTCCAGCGTGTGCTTGGCCTCCTCGCTCCGTAGCGGGGGCTTGGCAGGGTCATGCGACATTACAAAGGAGCCTCATTTGTGTCTTTATCCGTGTTCACAGATGGAGCATTAGCGACCGTGCTCGCGTGTGACCCTGGGGGTGAAATGGAGGTACCGCCACGCTGGGCGAGACGCTGATCATTACTGGCCTATCGGGGGGAGGCTCGCCGAGCGGAGCCCGTACGCTTTGCTCTTTTCTGTTTCCCTGGAAAAAAAGAAAAAAGAGAAATAATGCGAGGTGGCGTCTGGCGGCATGCACCCACGGAGTAGAGCAAGATAAATGAGACGTGGCGAGGAGTTGAGCGATGTCCGCGAGACGGGCGTGAACGACGGGACAGCCGCTCGGTGGAAGGAGCGGAGAGAGAGAGAGAGAGAGAGAGAGAGAGAGAGAGAGAGTTGCGAGGAAGAGGGATTGAAAAGAGATTGAACGACGAATGGGCAGAGCGAAGGGGTTGCAGAGCGAGACTTCATCTTAATTAGCGGGGAATGTATGGGTGTTGTTGGGAGGGGGGAGGGTGGAAGAAGCACGCTAAAAGGCTTTATCTGCAGGTAGTGGTTTTGAGTGGAGGAACGCTTTGGATGTCATGTCCAGACTGCTCTCAGTCACATAGCGGCTTATTGACACCGGCGAGGTTCAGACCTAAGCCTAACCATTGCTGTGCTCAGACATCATGTCCTCCGTGTTACTGGCACAAATAACTTGGCTGAAACAACGGTAAACATTGTGAGAGACAGCGTGACTGAGCTCTTTGTTGTCCTAGTCTAGTCTTCTATGTCTGGTTTTTCTCTCTTCTCTTTCTTCGGACTGCACCGCGGGTGTAATAAGTGGATGGGCACTGCAAATCCCGAACCTACAAACCTATGAAACATGGACTTCGCATGGTGTCAGGTCTTACATTTCGAGGTTGTGAATCGGACAATATGTTAATACTGCACCTTTTACCTTGTCTGATCTCTCAGCATGCTGATATGTGACCATTAGGAATATAACAATACTGCTCGTAATAAAGCAATGCCCTCAAAAGTAAAAAAGAAACCAAAGTGGACGTTGGTTTTCTTCAAGTAACTGTTTGGCTTGGGGTTGATGTTCCCTATACGTCACTAGCAGCTAAACCATTCTTTCCCTTGTTCAGCGTCACACAGAAAGAGGAAATAAGAGGAGCTTAAAAAAAGCTATCACACAATGTTTTTTCTTCATTTAGTCACTAGACATACTTTTCAATAAATAATCTTTGTTTTCGTAAAGACACTTGTTGAAATTAGCGTATGCTTGTTGTCACCCCGTTCCTAGCGCTGAATGGATCGGCCGCGTCATCTCTCTGGGAGTTCATGTCAGTTTGTTCTCTCGCAAAGATCCGAAAGGAGAGAAAACTTGTTTTTCGAGCCCGATTTGGGCTTCATCGTACCATGGCGTCGTGCGGCAAAAAACAGCCGACCCACAAGCTTGCATCGCGTCGCGTGACGCAAGCTTGTAGATCGGCTGTTTTTGCCGCGCGACACGGAGCGTACATTTAAGCATTAGTACTTTGCAGAGACACATCCCAGTGGTTCATCTTCCCCACTTGGTCCATTGTACTCCCACTGTGAAACCACAAAAAAAATCGATATTTTTCGTCCCGATTCCGAATCAGATCTGGGTCTCCTGCACGTTGTCTTTGGAGCAGGCCTGGATCAGTAAAGGTTCCTGCGTGGCCGAGTTGTGTATGGTGCCCAGCATGGGGGCGTGGTGGTACGTGCTCTTGTACGTGTTGTAGTGGTTGTAGTGCTCCATCGGCGGCAGCGACAGGTGCCTCTCCATGGCCGCCACGCCCGCCAGCTCCTCCTCCACGGTGATGACCTCCATGGAGGAGGCGGGCCCGTCGGGGTCCTGCTGGTTGTGCTGCTTCCGCATCTTGTAGAAGATCACCAGGAGCACGGCGGCCATGAGCGTGATGGCCACGAAGCAGCCGATGATGATCTTGGTCGTCTTCATGACCTCGTCCAGCCCGTTGAGGGCGCCCTCGCCATCCAGGTCCAGCACGGGGACGGTGTAGGTCCGCTCCGTGGTCCTGGTGGAGAGCGGCGGGCCCCTGGTGGTGGAGGAGGACACCCAGCCGAACGGCGGGAGCGGCGGGGTCTGGCCGTCGATGTCGCCACCCCCCGGCGACTCGATGGTCTCCACGGTGACGGTGGTGAAGTAGGTGACGCCGCTGTTCTCCACCGAGGTGACGTTCAGCACGGCCGAGGCGGAGATGTTGCCCGCCGTGTTGCTCACCATGCATGTGTAGGTGCCCGTGTCCTGCATGGAGACGCTGGTGAAGTTGAGCGTACCGTCGTTGAGCACTGACAGGCGCACCTTAGATAGATAGATAGATAGAATACTTTATTGGCAATTTAAAACAAGTCACTACAGTGTCATTCATTAATAAAAGCCAACATGGACTGTACAAAAAAGCCGAAGCTTGTTTCCATTGTGATCCACCTTGAGACATGTAACAACACACAAACACACTGCACATACAACCAAGAAACCAAGATTTGATCCTTGTATATACAGCAATACATATAGGACAAGAGAGGTGCCCTGAGAGAAGAATCAAAATCAGAGGGGGCTATCCGGGGTAGGGGTCTAAAGGCCTTTGCAGACAAGGTGCGATTTTTCGCAAGGAAAAAACAGACCATATAATTGTTTAAAAGAACACATGGTCCTCTATGACCTCATGCACACCGGCTCCGAATTTGCCGTGCGGCAAGTGGCTGCGGCGGTGCGTATTTTTTTCCAATCGAACCCAGTTTGATTTGCGCGTCTTTTCGCATGCGGTAAAAACTGATTGACCGATCGCACCCTGTCTTGCAAGAGAATTTAGGGATTTTAGGGCTGGGAGGGAAGGGCATTCCACGAAATAGTGGCTGCGTGATAGAACGCATTTTCCCCTTTACGCGTACCTTGTAGGCGCCGTGCGTCACCAACGAGCCGTTGGGCGTCAGCCAGCTGATGGACGTCAGCGAGCTGGTGCGGCACTTGAGCTCCGCCGCCATGCCCTCGGTGACGTTCAGGTCGGCGGGCGGCTCCACGATGACGGGCACGTCGCACTGGAAATAGCTGTGGTCCAGCTCGCCGATGTAGCGGCCCTTGAAGCCGGCGGGGCCGTGGCAGCGGGCGCAGCAGCTGGTGTTGGCCGGCACCGTCTCCTTCAGCCACCAGCTGAGCCACAGGATGTCACAGTTGCAGCTCCAGGGGTTGTGGTGAAGGTGGACCCTCTCCAGGCGGTGCAGCGGCGTGAAGAGGTCGTGCGGCAGCAGCGTGAGGTTGTTGTGGGCCAGGTTGAGCTCCACCAGCGACTGCAGGTCGTCGAAGGAGTTCCTCTCGATGGCCTGGATCTGGGCGTGCATCATCCAGAGCTTCTGGAGGTTCCCCAGTCCCGTGAAGGCGTTGGGCTGGATGACGGAGAGCTGGTTCCCCGACATCTCCAGCTCCTCGAGCCGCACCAAAGGCAAGATGTTGGGGATCTCCTTGAGGTTGCACATGCCCAGGTTAAGGTAGCGCAGGTTGCTCAGGTCCTTGAAAGCCCCATCGGAGATGTAGGTCAGACGTTTGAGCTCGCCAAGGTCCAGCCGCCTCAACGAGGGCACACGGCTGAAGGCGTAGGACGGGATGCTCTCGATGGGGTTGTTCCGGAGCCAGAGCTCCTTCAGCTTGGACAGGTACTCGAACGCCCCGTTGGGGATGGTGGTGAGTCGGTTGTCGAAGAGCTCCAGGGTGTTGAGACTGGCCAGGCCGTTGAAGGCGCCGATCTCTATGTTGCGGATGTGGTTCTTGCTGAGCTGCAGGATCTCCAGATGCCGCAGGTGTTTGAAGCTGTCCACCTTAATGACCTGCAAGAATCAAGAAGTTTTATTTGTCACTACTCACATAATCTCTCAAGAACAGATTCTGCTCTGCGTTTGAATCTGTCGGGGGGGTTCGTCATATCGCGTACGCACTGGCCTACAAGTGGGCGTGCCTTCTGATCAGGAAGCAGGCCGCACTTTACCCAATCAAATGCAGTGGGCGGGATTTACGTGTCCGCCGATCCTTCCCCACTCGAAACAAACCGAAACTCATTTAACAATAGCGTCCTCGGAGCAGACAAAACCACGGAAAGATATTCACATTTTAACTTGCTCTTTCATCCTAGAAACAAGTGGGCTTATAACCAAAACGATCCATGTTCTCTGGGAGAAGTGGTGTTAGTGTTCCGTGTAGAAATATTGTTTAGTGGGAATGAAAACATAGTCGCACCACCGGAAGTGAAAGGCTGAAGGCAGACCAAAACTGAATTGAATGTTCAAAGTATACTTGCGGATTATACCAGTGTCAGTCTACCTTATGTGGATTATGTGGTCGACATGCACTGACATGTTGCACCTTAATCCCATGTATAACGCACTGACTTTTGTCTTTTATTGTGCTTTTTTTCCTAAGCACCTTAACTAACGCCCATAAGTATATCATGCACAGTATACATTGCTGCTTTGCCCACGCAACTCTTTCATATCTTATCTCAGGTACTAGTGTAATTATGTAGATAACTTGTATGGTTTGGGTTTTTTTGTTCTCTTGTTTGATCTCCTTTCCCACTTGCCCCCCCCCCCCCCCCTCTTCTTCCTCCCGCTCTTCTTTCTATGGAAATAACGTTACGATGGGAACTATGTACGAAACATAATTTCACCCACTTCTTTACTGTGATGTGACAATAAACCTGATCTGATTCTGATTCTCTTCAGTTTTTTTGGGGTGTAATTGAGGTCATAAAAATAAGAAAAAGAATGTCATGACACCTTTAAGTAAAATATCTGAGTACTTCTTCCACCACGTGGTTTTACCAGTGTTAATTTTGATTTAGTTTTAGTCATAGTCTTTTGAATGAAATTCCAATTAGTTTTAGTCATATTTCAGTCATTTGAAATGTTTTAGTTTGTGTCTAGTTTTAGTCAACTAAATATCATAAGATTATAGTTGACTAAATCTATAGTTGATTTAGTCGACTAAAATGTATTTTGGCCGGTGTTGATGGCGTGGCAATGGATCATTTTACTCATGGTTGCATGCTGAAAATAGCAGATCTACAAGCTCACAACGCGTCGCAACGCAGCACGTTGTGAGCTTGTAGATCTGCTATTTTCAGGTAGAAAACGACGGACATTTTCCGTCATAGTTTTTGTCGACAAAGTCAACACGTGGTTATTACTGACCTAGCCTCGAGCTCCAGGCTTTTATTGTTTAGTTTTGCTAAAAAAAAATAAAAGCCTGGACCAGCGCGTCGGTGTACCCGGTATAGGAAGTGTTTAATTTCCCCAACCAACCAGAGTGCAGTGGGCGTCGCTCGTAATGTTGTGTTGACGGGCCGCGGGGGCTGACGGACAGATCGGTGAACCAATAGGATCACACTTATTCTCTCGCCGGAGATGTTAAACCCGCCCCTCTATAGGCACGAAAGCAGGAGGGTTAGTGCAGCCTATCACTGACCTGGATGAGGTTGTCCTGGAGGTTCAGGTAGCGGGTGTTGGTGGAGATGCCGTCGGGGACGTCCCTCAGGCCGCGGCGGGTGCAGATCACCTTGCTGAACTGGTTGCTGCAGGAGCAGACCGACGGGCACGTCTGAGCCCGCACCAGGCCCGCCACCGCCAGGATCTGCAGGGCCAGCAGCAGCGCGCACAGGGGGTTGGACAGCGCCCCCTTCAGCCTAGGAGGACCTCTCATTGTCTGGCGCCGGAGCTGGAGGGAGGAGGAGGAGATCATGGTGTCCGGCATTCATAGTTCCATCTGCTGTTTTTTTCTCTGCAACACAAGAAGAAGAGAAGAAGAAGAGGTCTTATTATGGGCAGTAATCAGTAATGTGATTACTTTCTAATAATCACACATTCATTGTTCCATCTGCCGTTGTCCTCTTTGCAGTGGTGTGACAATAGGTGTCATGTTGTTGCGTAGTAACATTTGGGAACAACAGGTGTTGTGCGTCATTCATAACCCTGTTCTCCGGGTGGGCTAAAGATATACACTCTGTGGTGATTCTTGAGGAAAAGCACAGAATTGAACAAAGACGGAGGAGGAGAGGTGTTATTAGGTAGTAATCATCACACATGGAGGCGAGGGCGCCCTGGCCCTGTAACGGTGGAGAGGCAATTATTGGATTTTCAATGGTTTTCCGGGGGCCAAGGACCCCTACATAATGTATAAAGTTGTGTTGCAGATGAAACTTTTTTCATAAACATGAATGACCAGAGGGAGCACGAATGTACTTAAAGCCGTACTATGTGCTATTCTACCCAGATTTGAACCCGGTTTCCTGCGCAAGTGCTGACATTTGTACCATAATAGAAGAGCCTTCGCGCCGTTTGGTGCCCCCCCCCCAGGTTGGTGCCCTGTGCTTCAGCACCTCAAGTATCGTTGGATAAGCCACCACTGCATTTAGATCCTGTCTGTAGGTTTGACACACACAACCTTTGACACCATGCTGTTTCTAGTTTGACAAGATCAAAGGTCAAATTTCGATTCATCCCCTGAGCAAGCAGGCAGGCTCTATTAGCTCAGTGAGAAAGCACCCACCTCATGCGGCCGTCGCGCGGGGACAGATTTACATTACAGTGGCTCGCCCATTGGCTCGAACAACCTGTCCAACATAGCTCTGGTCCATAGCGTTAGAAGGAGTTCTCCTTAACGCTATGGTACTTTCGAGCCGTTGCGCGCACACCAGGCTGCGCAGCCTCTCGTCTTTCATAAAAAAAGATATAATACACATTCGCTATTCACCAAAACAAAGACGGTTTTATGGAGTTGAACGCCTACCTTCCTTAAGGGAGCCCCCCACCTCACGTCTAAAATACACTTTTTGACCAAAATGTAAAATAATCCACCAGATGGAAAACATTATTAGAGTAACTCCCCTGCGCCCTCTACAGATCCGGTCAATGGAATTTTTCTATTGGCTTTCAACATCTTAAAACCGTCTTTGTTTTGGTGAGTAGCGAAAGGGTATTTATGTATTTATTTACTAAAGACGAGAGGCTGCGGCCGCTGCGCTATACCGGGGGTGTTCGGGGCAATGGCTAGAAAGTACCACAGCGCTAAGGAGAACTCCTTCTAGCGCTGTGGACCAGAGCTAGTCTCAACACAACACACGGCTAGTGGTAAAACAAACAAACATCTTCTGCTGAGGCAACAGAATGCCTGAAACGGCAGAGTGAGATGTTAGGTATGCTAGGCTCACTCTACTACACGTTCTGCTCCAAATCAATACAGAGCCGACGCCTCAAGACGCCTCAGACGCATACAGATCACCTGCCTCTTCAAAACCTTAACCCATTCCATCCCGGAATTAATGAGAATTTATCCGGGAATCTGTGTCATTTTAAGATTTCTTTGGCTATTCAGAAAATTCTGAAAATGTGTGCAAATCTTTCAATATATATATTTATAACTAAAATCTTTGCTTTTGCATGGTGGTCCCTGGAACAAAATATTTTGAGATGGGGGTCCGCGGGCAATTATTATTTATTATTTTTAAACTTTTAGGATTTAGAAGACATTTGTTGAATCCCCCAGAAGCAAAGATTTGAGTAAAAAATGTTTGAGTTAAAAATAATAGCAAATCAACAAGCTCGTAGTTACGAGCTTGTTGATCTGCTATTATACTATTATTATACTAAGCCCAAAGTATAAATAATGGTTATAGCTATAAAACATCTAAAATGACACAGTATGCATTCCCGGATCGAATGGGTTAACCGTGGGCCCCTGAGAACGCTGAATAAATAATACAGTATGTATTTATTATATTTTATTTCAGCATCGATTTTACTCATGAGGCGCCAAATGCATATAACATCTTTATTTTGGTATTTTTGTATTACATTTAAGATTTCTACAGATGCTACAAATTAGAAATTACAAAAAAAAATCTGTGATAGCCAGTCATTTTGGGGATAAAGGTGTTGAAGGGTGCATTTATTTTGGTCTGATGAAGATGTATATACGCTACATTTTGGACCATTTTCCGAACCACACGTTTTTTTGACAGATACAAATAAAAGCCAATTTAACGTTGAGGTGCACACTCTTCCTTTATCCTTCAAACTACGGTAGTCTCCTTGTATCACAAACTCAATAAATAATGTCCCCCGGGCCCTGCCATGCTGCCACCAGTCAATTGTTTGTTCAACTCCTAACCAATTCACTTTTGTAACATCTTGAATCTGTCAAACATTACAGAGAAGGGTACTTTAGGGGCGGCATGTGGCTCAGGGGTAGAGTGCCCGGGAGTGAACTGGAAACCGCAAGGTTCCCAGTCGATCCCGGGCTGAGGCGCCTGTTTATTCCCACTAGAGGTGAGTGCCACCCATTGTAATTTATGTTTGTTAGAGTAGGAAGGATTTTGTTTCTCTTTGATTAGGTAAGATCTTTACTAGGGTTGTCCGATATTGGCTTTTTTACCGATAACCGATATACCGATATTGTCCAACTCTTAATTACCGATACCGATATCAACCGATACCGATATATGCGGGGATTATTGTGATTAGGGTAAGCTCAAATTTCATATCACACACACCATATACAGTAAGAACTCCTGTAACTTATTTATAAAGCAAAAAAAAAAAAAAAAAAAATCAAAAACCGATACCGATATTTTCCCGATATCAATTTTTATGCTAATATCGGCCGATAATATCGGGAGGCCGATAATATCGGACATCCCTAATCTTTACTTTATTTAGATAGTGAGTTTTGGTTTTGGAGGGGTGGGGGTTTAACCCAGCAACCCTATGTAAATTACACCACTGCTGAAAAACGTCCCAGCCCAACAGTAATGTAATTAATAATTGGGCCGCGCGACCCGGAAATTACCGTAATAATCCTAAAACGGGAGCAAAAAAAATGTCCAAAAAAACAAAATCCTTGTGTCATTTGGGTATATGTTATAGTCCCTCCTTCCTAGACCACCAACTGGGACGTAACATACATGTCATAATATGTTGTTGCTGTCGGGCAGAAACCCCTTTTCAACATTTTGTGTGTGTTTTTTTTTGTAAATTAACGTCCTACTTGATCATACTACACTGTCAGACAAAAGCATTAAAAGTAGCAGATCCAAATCAAACAGCTTGTAGATTGTCAATTGTTGCTACTTCTGTGTGTCGTATGACAAAATAGTGACATTCATTTACAAAAAAAAAGACGTGAAAAAGAAATTGATCTCGTATCTACGTATCTTTTTTCCTGTCTTTTTTTTTTTAATAAATGAATGTTTCTGCCCGACGACGTCAACGATATCCATATTAACCTTCCTTTCATGTATGATGAAGCATGTGGGTCAATGCTACGCTATTCAGGGTAGCTAATAGGCTGTTAGCAGCCAGAGACCATTCTTAGATGTATAGGTGTGATAATAAGAGCATATTATTTCTCCTGTCACTCATGTTTAAAAATACGTCTAAATAGCCCAATAAGACCGGGATCACATCTGTGTCATTTTACATGTTGAGCTATAACCATTATTTCATACTTTGGCTATTCAAAAAATAGCAGATATACAAGCTCATAGCGCGGCACCGAGTGCCGCGCTATGAGCTTGTAGATCTGCATTTTTTTTTTTAAATCATGAAAATGTGTGCAAATATTTGAATATGTCGTTAAGCGAACATTCTTTGCAAATCTTTGCTTCTGGGGGATTCTACAAATGTCTTCCAAATCCTTTTTTAAACTTTTGTTGCTACAGTATATCAGTGGTTCTCAAGCCTTTTCATGTCAAGGACCCCCAAAATGATATGTGTTTGGCCGCGGACCGCCATCTCAAAATATTGACACACACACACAGATGCGTTCCCGCTTTGAATGAGTTAACGCGTCCTTATACGTTTACGGTCGCGTCTCATTCAAGTTGATGTGCGATTAATGGTCTGTGTTGGCGAGCCAGTGGGAAGTTAGCCCATGTTGTGACAGCTGTTCCAGACTCTACTTTGCCTCTTCTTTGCCACCGAGCTCCCTAGCTCACAGTCACCGGTAGTGGCTTTGACAGGCTGTACAAGACCAGAGGACCTTTTATTTCATCTATTGTCGGGTGGAAACCTCATACGTACCAAACTGTTTTTTTTCAGGACTCAAATTCGCGCGACATGCTTTTTCAATCACCTTAGTCAAGGACCCCCGGCCCCACGATTATTTGTATTTGGCTGCGGACCTTCATCTCAGAAATATTTTGTGCCAGGGACCTCCCAAAGCAAAGATTTGAGTTAAAACAAATATTGCTTAAAAAAAAATATATATATTAAAAGATTTGCTAAAATGTTCACACGTTTTCTTTTTAAAAATAGGACTTTGTGCCGCGCTATGAGCTTGTATTTCTGCTATTTTTGAATAGCCAAAGTATAGCATAATGGCTAAAGTGGTTAGAATGATTGTGACGATATTAACTTGTTTGTCTGGGGACCCCCTGGTACCCCCAATGACTTAGACAGACAGACAGACAGACAGACAGACAGACAGACAGACAGACAGACAGACAGACAGACAGACAGACACATAGACACACAGACAGTAAGAAATTGTACTTTAAGTACTGCGCTTCAGTAAATCTACTTACTGTAGTTACTTTCCACCACTGCAAAATGCAACCTTCTATTTGCCACCTCTATCTGCTAAATGCAAGATATAAAAGCTTTCTTTTGAAGTTGAACTCCTCTCTCTATTCTCTAGTGCCATATCAGTCTCTTTGTATTCCAAGCTGCTTCACACAGTGCTCATGGCTATTGTACATTCTATACGCACAGAACAGGTGTTCTTGAAGGTTATGATTACAATCATAACAATGCTGATATAAAAGGCTATGGTGTTCACTTTTATTTATGCGTGATCCGCATTTCAAACCATTTTTTGCTCGGGACTGTTTATTTTGTCAGCAGGGGATCTTTATCGTACAAACAGACGTGGTTATTCTTTCATGTCAATCTCTCTCTCTCTCTCTCTCTCTCTCTCTCTCTCTCTCTCTCTCTCTCTCTCTCTCTCTCTCTCTCTCTCTCTCTCTCCATGCCGGTGTAACATTAAAGGGATTACATTTTTATCTATGCATGTAATGAGAGGATTCAGCCAATCGACATGCAGATCTACATCCAGCGTTGGACAACGTATACTCAGCCTAAGTAATTCAACCTATCTTCATATAACCGGTCCTCACTAATGCTCATTATAATACGGTACCATTTGTATCTACTTCTGTGTCTCAGAGGAGGGCTGTGGACAGTTCAGAAACCCGCCTTCCAGTGACATCATCGACGGGCTAGTCTCGCGTAGCCAGACCCCACAGAAAATGAAAAACAGCGACCTCTGCTTTTCTGATATTCTGTGGAGTCTGGCAGGAGTATAATGTTAGACTAGAGCGCAGGGAAACACCGGTTTCATGTCTGCCTATAGCGCATCACTTCCGGTTGGTGCGACCATGTTTTCATTCCCACTAACAATATTTCTACACGGAACACTAACACCACTTCTCCCAGAGAACATGGATGGTTTTGGTTATAAGCCCACTTGTTTCTATGATGAAAGAGTAATTTAAAATGTGAATATCTTTCCGTGGTTTTGTCCGCTCCGAGGACGCTATTGTTAAATTAGTTTCGGCTAGTTTCGAGGGGGGGAGGGTGGATCATGGTGGATGGACACGTGAATCCCGCCCACTACATTTGATTGGGTAAAGCGCGGCCCACTTCCTGATCTGAAGGCACGCCCACTTTTAGCCAATGCGCACTGGTTAGGACGAACCGCTCCGACAGATTCCACCGCAGGTCGGAATCTGTTCTTGAGAGATTATCGACGGGCTAATCCAAGCTAATAGAAACTGCAGGCTTTTAAAAAAAAACAAAAAAACTGCAGGCTAAATTCCTGGAAAGTTAGCATGCTAATGCTAGAAGCCATTGTTCTCAAATTAACCCATTCAATCCGGGAACGCATCTGTGTCATTTTAGAGTCCTTTAAATGGGTGATCCTTGAAGGACGACTTTGCCCATTTTCAACCTGTCATAATATGATTGGTCCTCACTAACGCTCTTATAATATGGTGCCATTTTTGGCTCCTCAATCTGTGTCTCAGAGGAGGGCTGTGTACAGTTCATAAACCCAGCCTACCAGTGACATCATCGATGGGGAATCCAAGCTAATAGAAACTGCAGACTTTATATTCCTGGAAAGTTAGCATGCTATAATGGATGACATTGTTCTCGTGTTAATACAAATCTAAATAAATAAATCAAATCTTGCTTGGAAAAAAAAAATCTGCCTAACGATGATGTCACTGTCACTAGAAAAACAATGGTACCATTTTATCATGAACATTAGCGAGGACTAGTTACATGTAGATAGGTTGGAAATGGGTGAAGTCGTCCTTTAAGAGGATTTCATAATGTATTTTTTCTGTTCATAGAAATGTAGTGGAGTTAAAAGTCCAATATTTATCTAATGATCTAGTGTAATGAAAGTCCTAAAGAATCCTAAAATAGAAATATTCAAGTAAAGTACAGATGCTATTCAAAGTAAATGTACTAGTACTTAGTTACTTTCCACCACTGCTTAGACCTGAAATCTAGCCAGCGCCATAAAAATCAAAACGCCTACTGTTTTACCTCGACACCCACACCTGGCATAACATCTGGCGCTAAACTGTCTGGGATGTTTTAAAGTAAAATTTAAAGGCACTCTAAGGTGATATTGATATAGGGCAGAGTACTTAAGGCTGACATCTTAATACGGGCGAGGTGATTAGCCCATTAGAACCGGGAAAGGATCTCTGCGTCCTTTTAGATATTAGCTATATATGTGATTTAAAGAATTGCAGATATACAAGCTCACAGCCTGTCACTTTGTGCCGCACTATGAGCTTGTAGATCTGCAATTTTTTTTGAAAAATCATGAAAATGTGCGCAATCTTTGAATATATACGTTTTTGCATTTTTACAGATTTCTTTGGCTATTCAAAATTAGCAGATATACAAGCTCATAGCGCGGCACCGAGTGCCGCACTATGAGCTTGTAGATCTGCTATTTTTGAAAAATCTTGAACATTTTTGCAAATCTATGAATATATATAATATATGATATATATTAAAGGGAACATTTTTGACTGCTTCTGGGGGTCCCTGGAACAAGATATTTTGAGATGGGGGTCGGCGGCTAAATTCGTATAGTTTTGGGGGTCCTTGACATGAAATCGTTTGAGCACCACTGAGATAGCAACATCAGTTTTTTATTTAGAAGATGTTTTGTATAATCGGCCTTAATGTGTTAGGATATAAAAACTGCAGCATGTTGCGAGTCACAGTGCATTGTCGTAATGCGCTGATGAATGGAGCTCTGTTTTTTTTTTTTTAGAGCTCACAGTCTATCGTCTATCTGTCGGGTGTAAAACCTTGTATGTCCAAAACTGTTACTTTTCAGGAAATAGGAAAAAAAAATAGCCAGGTGTCCTAATGGATCCAATGTAGTTATTGTTCCAGTCACAAGCTCTCGTTAACAACTTACGACTCTATATGGTTGAGTGGAGTACCACAGGGTTTTATTTATTTTATTTTATTACGGGGAAAGCTTTAGCTGAAAAATAGCAGATCGTCAAGCTCACAACGCGTCGCGCTGCGGCGCGTTGTAAGCTTGACGATCTTTTAGGGTTTGGGTTAGGGTTAGTTTAGGGTTATGTTATTTAGTTATTATTTTTGCCTGATTTTACCGATTTATTATCAAAAAATGTATTATAAAAAATTAAAAAAAAATAAAAACATTTTTTTTTTTTGCAAAATCGATTGGGTGGGCCAGCTTTCTATGTGGGCCCACCCATGGCTGCGTCCCTGGTCCTTGGAGTGGTTGGCACCACTGAAAAAGCGTACAAACTAACAAAATATGTGAGATACGAGGATAATGTCCCGACAGCAACCATAATGAAAGGAGAGGAGGCGGGGATAGAATAGACGACTGCCCAAAGAACATTATCTAACAGTCCAGCAATTCAACTTTCCAAAGAATAACGGCACAATAAACCACTAATGGTGGAGCTTAATGGTGAACGCAGTAGAAACCCTCGGTGCTTTTGTAACTCTTGACAGCGCACACGTTGTGAGCAAATGGACTCTCACTGGTTCATTTGCTTACATTTGTCCAATTTAATTGAATGTTTTTTTTTATTGCCATCGTTTAGAAGTACAAAACAACCATTAAAGGTGGGGTAAGTGTTTTTTTTTTGCAAAAATAAGTAGCTCTAGTAGCTCTAAATTTTGATATTAATCATTGTTATAGAGTGTTTTATTAGTAACAGTGTGTCAAATTGTGTTATTTTTTCAGTCAAGGGAAGAGGGTCGCATCAAACACGACTGAAGGACATTTTATATCGTTGTTGTCGGGCAAAAAACTCTTATCTCCATATTTTTGAGTTTTTTAGTCTATTAACGCCCTGCTTGCTTCATCACATTGCAGCTTCACAAAAAAAGCATTAAAAAATCAGCAGATCTGCAAGCTCTAAACACGGTGCAAAGCGACACGTTTTGAGCTTGTAGATCTGCTACTTTTGCTTCTGAAAAGTAACAGTTTTGGACATATGAGGTTTCCACCGTACAGAGACGATATATTATTATCATCAAGCCAAACAGCCAGTATAAACATTACCCAGCATGCATCATGATTGCTGTCAGATAAATAATAGCTTTACCCTGTGATCCGCTATATTTTTTTGTTCTTAACTGTGACCTAAGTTTATGTGTATATACAGTGTATATATATATATATATATATATATATATATATATATATATATATATATATATATATATATATATATATATATATATATATATATATATATATATATAGACAAACCCTATTTTGTATTACTTTTTAATTAGAATATTATTTGGTCTTGTTCCTTTGCGCATGCGTACTGTTTACCATCGATATAATGGGAATAGCTCTGAACTGTCCCAAACTCACGCTAGAGGGAGCCAAAACAAAGTCACATTTTGACGTTCAGGGCTCGCGATGCTGGAGGTAACTAGGAGGGTCATATCTGGACATAGGGCAGTGTTGACATGTCTTTTTTCTTTTTTTATCCCACAATTTTGCAACCCATTTTTCACCCAGTGCCAATTGCCTAAGCTTGTAATCATGGGCGCTACTCTCCCTCTGCCAGCCTGGGGAGAGCCCCGAACTGAGCTCATACTTCCTTCAATGCATGAGGAGTTAGCTGGGCGCTACCTATCACATGACAGGGGGGAGTTTCCCCTGGTAGGACGTAGCGTGTTATGAGCTTGTAGATCTGCTATTTTCAAATAGCCTATGTAGGTTTAAAGTGCTCATGTACTGCAGCCTGGTGGCTTCTTTTGGGCTTGTTTTCATAGACCCATGGCAGCTTATTCCTCTCACAAAAATCTGGCAGCAGTGGTTTAGGGGCTACTCTACGGACAGAGCTGAGAATGTGTTGCAACCACAACTCCGTGCTCAGTTTTCCCCGGGCAGTCAGCGGTTGGAGAAAAACACTCGGTCGGTGTGTGCTTTCGACAGCTTGACACACACATTATTAAGTTGAGCTGCGCGCAGCTGTGTTGCCTACTAGTCTGCCATGTTTTTAAGCTGTTGCAGTGTTTTAACCTGAACGGGACGACAAACTACAAAATGAACCAGTGCTGGATAGTGAACAAAGTACATTTGCCTTAGTATTGTACTTAAGTATTATGTGTTCTGTCAAAATAAGAACGTTAATTTAAAGTGAAAATGTTTGAGTGTGTGGGGGTTTGATAAACAATATGTTAACCATATTAACAAGAGCTTATACTAAATAATCCATTGGAACTAAGGTTCTTTTTTACACCCCGACAGCAACAATATTATGTTTAACAGTGTAGCCGTGTGTGTGTGTGTGTGTGTGTGTGTGTGTGTGTGTGTGTGTGTGTGTGTGTGTGTGTGTGTGTGTGTGTGTGTGTGTGTGTGTGTGTGTGTGTGTGCAGTGTGTGTGTGTGTGTGTGTGTGTGTGTGTGTGTGTGTGTGTGTGTGTGTGTGTGTGTGTGTGTGTGTGTGTGCGTGCGTGCGTGCGTGTCAATGAAGGAATTACATTGTAAAGTGCTTTGAATGTCCGCAAGACTAGCAAGGCTATATATGAATGCATTCCGTTTAGCATTTAAAACAGTTTTTAATACATTACAGGAATCTCCTCTAGAAGAAAGTAGGCCATCCCCACTGCCTGCATAAACAAGGCGGGTTGCTATGCAACCTTTTCATTTAGTGCATACGTGTATTATTTTTATTTCTATCGACAGTTCTGTGTGTGTGTGTGTGTGTGTGTGTGTGTGTGTGTGTGTGTGTGTGTGTGTGTGTGTGTGTGTGTGTGTGTGTGTGTGTGTGTGTGTGTGTGTGTGTGTGTGTGTGTGTGTGTGTGTGTGTTTGTGCGTATGTATACACCAAGGGGCTAGCATCCGGTTTCTAAATTGAGGCCATATAGGAAGTGGCAGTTCATATGAATGGCCGCTACTTTCGCTATTTCCCCCATGACTCCCTGATGAAGCAATAACTCTCTATTAAAGGGAATGGGTTTTTGGCCGGACTTTGCACTTGATTTTATTACCTTAATAAACTAATAAGCATAAATACTTAATGCTTTCAGTCTCTATAGTGTAAAGTCCATGATATGTGTTTAGTAAATTATGGTTAGGGTTAGGGCCATTAATGTTTTTAATGAATGATAAAGCAGGGTATGGTTCTAGGGCTCCTGCTGGTTCTACCGAGTGAAGAACCACCCTCGCTGCGGTTGCAGCCAATAGACTGTATTCACATGGCGGCCATGTTGGCATTTTGCATTGAAAAAAAAAACGGCAATGGGGTGGCATTTCATTAACCTGATAGCAAAATGGCCGCCATGTGATTATGGTCAATAGCAGTCGTTTCCGGTTTCATTTCGGGACGGGAAGTTCAAGGATTTCAATTTGCCAAAACAAATGGCTTCAAAACGATCTGTAGAAACCAATGGTGCTCCCTTTGTCCATTCATTTTACAGTCTATGGTACACACACACACACACACACACACACACACACACACACACACACACACACACACACACACACACACACACACACACACACACACACACACACACACACACACTGCAATGTCTTAATGGTCAACATATAAATGGATAAAGTGGTTGAAATTATTGTAATGCTACATTAACCACTTTTGCTGGGACCCCCCACCCCCCAGGACCCCACTTTGAGAACAAACGGCCTAGTTAGTTGCAAGTTTCACATCCTACACAAGCGTGTAGGCTACATGAAAAGACACCATGCTTTTTTCCACAAATTGCATCCTCGTCCCGCTATAGTCTTACCCTCTATTCCTGCTGACGTGTAAGGCTATATTTCTTCATTCATATTTATTGACGTAATTTCACATTGGAATGTTATTAACCGTAACGTATGCAATTTAATTTAATGTAGCGTTTCCATAGTTGTCAGGGTGTGCTGTCACAATCACAGCCTAATGCGTGCACTTGCATATACGTGCACATTATTATGGTTGCGCTCCCCCACTTCTAAAAATAGCACCACACACCTCTGCTTGTGTCTTTTGTCGTTTGTAGCTGAATTATTATTTTTTTCCCTCATGCACAGAGTGATATCGTCGCTGGCAGGTGGAAACGTTGTATCAAAACTGTTTCTTTTCAGGAGAAATGGAGAAAAGAACCTGCAGTGTTCCAATAGATCTAAAGGTGTAGTTCCAGACCAGTGGTGGAAAAAAAAGTAGTCAAATGTTTTACTTAAGTAAAAGTATCAATAGTGCAATGTAGAAATACTCTGTTACAAGTAGAAGTCCGGAATTCAAAATTTACTTGAGTTAAAGTACAAAAGTATTGGTATCAAAATGCACTTAAAGTACTAAAAGTACTAAAATGTTTGAAATCTACAAGCTCACAAATAGCCTAGGTATAAAAAAGGGCTAAAGTGGTTACTGTATGTTTCATAATGTAATAATTTATATCTGCAAAGTAACTAGTAACTAAAGTATTCCAACAATTGCAGTGGAGTAAAAGTACAATATTTGCAGTGCAGTAGTAAAGTATTGAATATTGGAAATACTCCAGTAAGGTTAAAGTACCTCAAAATTGTATACAAGCACGGTACTTGAGTAAATGTACTTAGTTACTTCACACTACTGTTCCAGACTCTACATCGCATTGGGAGTGTGGCATGGCGGTTTGGCTACGCTGGTTAAATGTTGGGGAGTTGGTGTGGTGATGAATGCTGGAGTGGTGGTGGGTGATAATTGGCAGACTGGATGCAGGCAGCGTTCCAGATTGTCAGAGCCAGCTTTCTGCCCCATGGGGAATTGATCCTCACACACCCTGATTGGTTGGCTCTTCTCACACCGCGGCCGCCGGTTGGCTGTGGTTCCGCGGGTCTCGTCTATTCAAAAAGCCTCAGTTTGCTCTGACAGCTCTGAGGATCGGCAGCTGAAAAAAACAACAGATTCCAATTCCTCTCATCCGCTCTGTAAGCTTTGTTGATACATTGACTTAATTGCCTTCATTAAACATGTGCCTTTAGTAACCGTTTGCCTCGGTTAATTGACTTTGTTTCCGGCAGTTCTATTGTGCTTTGATTAAAGCTTCTTTTCTTCTTCTCTCTCTTCTACCTGCGCAAGTGCTGACGTGTTTACAATCGAGCTACTGTAATAGAGCCTGCCTGCTTGCTCAGGGGAGAAATTTACTCTTGACCATTAATTAGGTCAAGATCATGTGTCTAGGTGAGACATGACCTTTGACACAATCTAAATGTCTCAATAGAAGAGCAGGGAGACAAAATACAACCACCCCAATTATATAAGTTATATTGTACTAACATACTCTAACATACAGATTGTATAAATACAATGTGAGTCACATAGTGCCACTTTAATGGAGTGTGTTTGCCTTGAGTTGCAAAAACAGTCTCTCTCTACAAGCTACTTTTCTGTGACACTGTGTGGAATGACAAAATAGGGAATTCATTTACAGGGGGCGAGTCCAAATATGGAGTAGTGTTGATTTCGTCGACTAAAACTATGACGAAAAATGTTGGTCGACTACCTTTTTTCACTGACGAAAACTAAATAAAGACTAAATAAAAACCAAGCTATGATGGCTAAAACTGAGACTAAATATATTGACAATGTTGTCAACAAATAAAAACTAGACTAAAATGTTAGTGAGGGACGAGTGGAGAAGAGATCCAGTAGAACTAAAAGACGAGTCATTTTATGTTTGGTTGCGCTCGGGTGTTGCGTTTTGAAAATAGCAGATCTACAAGCTCACAACGCGTTGCAGCGCGGCTATTTTCAGCATGCAACAAAGTGTAAAATCAGCCATTACGACGGCATCAAGGCACCGCCAAAATACATTTTAGTCGACTAAAATAAACTGTAGATTTAGTCGACTATAATCTTATGATATTTAGTCGACTGAAACTAGACAAAAACTAAAACATTTCAGAGGACTAAAATGTGACTAAAACTAAATCAAAATTTGCTGTCAAAATCAACACTGATATGGAGATACAAGGTGTCTGTCGGACAGCAACGATACAGTCCTTCACAAAGACATTATCCTTCATAGCCATGGGTTTATGGTTATTAAGCCATCAGGCAGCTACCTGTTTTGTAAATGTAATTACAGTCACCGCTAAGGGGGCTGTCACTGCCCTTCAGCTGTCACATAATCCCAATTTAAAGCACCCTGGCCTGTCAACAGTTATCTCTTAATTATTATCACAACTAACTGCCTTCCTGAACAACATAAGAATAATACTGTACAATTTGCCGGGTTAAATAGAGGTTTTAAGACTGAGAAAGAATCTGTGTCATTTTTTGATTTCTTTGGCTACTTAGCAGATCTACATTTTTTTTTTTAAACTGTTGTGCAAATCTTTGAATATATATATATTTAAATCAAACATTTGTAACTCAGATCTTTGCTTTTGGTGGATTCTACAAATGTCTTCTAAATCATATAGTTTTTTGTTCTCAAACTGATTCATGTCAAGGACCCCCAAAATAATATGTATTTGGCTGCGGACCCCCATTTCAAAACATTTAGTTCCAGGGACCCCCATGAAGCAAAGATTGCAGTTAAAAATGTTTACTTTAAAAAAAATACATATATATATATTCAAATATTTGCCAAAATTTCACGTTTTTTCCAAAAAATAGCAGATCTACAAGCTCATAGCGCGGCACCGAGTGCCGCGCTATGAGCTTGTGTATCTGCTATTTTTTTAATAGCCAAAGAAAGCTAAAAATGACACAGACGTGTTCCCGGTTTTAATGGGTTAAAGATCGATACTGTTCCTGCACACTAAACCGTGACTCTTCACAAAGCTTATCAGCTTTAGAGCAGGGGTTTTCAACGTTTGGTCCAGGGACCACCAGGGAGTCCAAATTCAGTGGACCCGTTAAATTAACAGGGATGATTTTACAGTGTAGATGTGTGCTGTTGTAACGACTGATTTGAGAGGTTTTAATAGTGAGCGATCCCAAGTTGTACTGGAAAAGGGGCTCAAGTAAATACAAAAACAAAACAGAGTATTTCTACATTGCAGTATTGATACTTTTACTTAAGAAAAAAAAAACATTGAATCATTCTTCCACCACTGCCTTTGTGTGACTTCAAATTCAGTGTTAATGCCAGATTACAGGTTGCAGATTACAGATTACAGGTTGCAGATATCAATGCAACCAAGTGTGTAAATTGCATATCACGAGTAGTGCTCAAATCAGATCTTGTTTTCCCTCGAATTATGCAACACATCTATATCTCCATAAGATTAGGGGCTTAGAGATGAAACAAAATGGTATCAAACGGGGGTCCCGTGTCCGAACAAACGCATATCAAACCGGGGTTCCACTGTGGTGCATCCGGCTTTGTGGAGTGCACAATAGGCTCTATGCAGAGCAACCATATTATGAAGACATTCACAGGTGTTACCAATGATACTAATGAAGGCTCTGATCCATTCTGGTCAGACGGAGTCAGGGTGCTGATATTGTGCATGTTGGCCCCCTGGAAACACTCCCAAATGGCCCTTTACGGGTGTGTAACTCTGAGAGTGTACAAATGGAACCAGAGGGTCCATTTGGTTCCATTCGTACACTCTCAGAGTTATGGGGGTCGTGGAAATCTGAAATTGAAAAATCTGAGAACTACTGTGCTACAGTACACTAAATGGAACAGAGCCTTATAGTATCACTGGTAACACCTGTGAAGGAAGTGATAATATGGCTGCTGTACATAGAGCCTATTATTGGCCCGTGTTCAAAGGCAAGGGAAGCCGGGCGGGGAGGAGGGAGGAGGAGGGTGATATTTTGTCCCTGCACGTATCCCTATACAGGCTGTGGGGGCGGGCGCCTGTCAGCAGGGAGTGTTGGGCGGGAGGAGTATAGGACGGAAGAGGCTCCACGTCCTCCCGGTGTGGGCTCCTCACACTCACACACGCACGCACGCACGCACGCACGCACGCACGCACGCACGCACGCACGCACGCACGCACGCACGCACGCACGCACACACACACACACACACACACACACACACACACACACAAATGTGTGAGGGGAGGAATCAATTGATGTAACGACTAAATTGGGGTGAAACAGCTAAACAAACAATTATTATAATAAACTGGTGTGGTTGTAACAGTCAGCTGGTACATGCAATGCCAGTTGGTACCACAAGGTGGTGCTTCGTTTTGTTTTGCTGTGTCTTCACACACCAGAGTGTGTATAATATTATGTTACGTCAATTCCATTATATTCTCCACTATATAGTATGTCGGCTCGCAGAGAAAAGGCACTACTGTACTGTATGTTGCTGTTGCTAATTAAATATATTAGTGCCGTGAGACCTGGCTTCATGGTCGATGTTTACACTATTGGCTGCTAAACAAACCAGCTGTGTTGTCGTTATATCCGTGGTCTGTCCATTAGGATTGACTGTTGCACCTACGTTATGCTGCTAATGTCTTCTACTCCTGTTCCAACACATTACAGGGTCCTGGAAATGAACAAGGCTAAGAATCATTGGCTCAGAGAACATGGTAGCTTAATTGCGAACGCGGAAGGAGGCGCCTCCGACCAAGTGGAGCATACTATGACACTCGGCTCGGCTTGTGTGTCTGTCTGTCTGTGTGCAGTATGTGTGCAGCCGCGCCCCCATGTCACTCACGCTCTCATTGGCTGCCCCCATGTGAGTCACGCTCTCATTGCCTGCATGCACTACAGTGTGGCTGAAATTCGCCTGTGCCCCTGGGTGACAAATTACACTCCTCTGAGAAAAATATAGCAGCGACAGTCAAAAATAACACATCTACAAGCATCTATACGAGTTCATCTATTGGGATATCTAAGAATTCCATGTCATTTGTGCATATTTCAGGCTGGATGGCAAGTAATTGCTCATTCCTTTCTATTCTTCTTATTGTTATTTTCGAGCTGCGTTCGCTTCCCGCGTTCGCGCGTCTTACTTGTGGTAAAACACTGTTTTGATGGATTTTCAAAAATAGCAGATACAAGCTCATAGCGCGGCAGCTTGTAGATCTGCTACTTTTTGCAAAATTGTGGAAAATGGGGGCAAATGTTTTAATGTATATGTATATGTATATGTGTGTGTATATATATATATATATATATATATATATATATATATATATATATATATATATATATATATATATATATATATATATATAAACAGGCATGTTTTATATATATATGTTTTATTGCAAACATTTTAACTCCGATCTGTGCTTCTGCGATATGTGCTTACATATTTTGAGATGGGGGTCCGCGGCCAAATACATATCATTTGGAGCACAACTGATATAGCGACATACTTTTAGGTTTTAGGAAACATTTTTAGATAATTATGTATCTGGCCGCGGAGCCCCATCTCAAAATGTTCTGTTCCAGGGACCCCCAGAAGCAAAGATTTGAGTTACAAATGTTTTCAGGATAAAAAATAAAAAAAGCAGATCTACAAGCTCGTAGGCAGCGTGGCACTCGGTGTGAGCTTGTATATCAGCTATTTTGTAATAGCCAAAGTATGAAATGATGGTTATAGCAAAACATCTAAAATGACACAGATGTGTTCCTGGACTGAATGGGTTAATGGTAAAACACTGTTTAATGTTTTGAGGCTGGGGGTGGCCGTTATGTACTGTATAATAAGACAGTAGTAGTACTTATCTATGTTATGTACTGTATAATAAGACAGTAGTAGTACTTATCTAATAACGCTGGAGAGCAGAGACAACATTGACATTCTGGATGTTTGGTCAAATTAATCTCTCCGGCCAAAATAGAATCCAAGGACATATTGGGGTACAGACTGTACTGTACTGTTACTTTACTGTACTGCAGTGGTTCTCAACAAATGTCAAGGACCCCCCAAATGACTCTGTATTTGGCTGCAGACCCCCATACAATATTTGTGTTGTTACATTTTTTTGAAAATATTAGATCTACAAGTTTGTAAGATCTGCTATTTTCAAATAGCTGATGTAGGGTTAAAGTGGTAAAAACAGATTTGGATGCTATATATTGTCTATATCAGGGGTCTTCAACAGGGGGTCCGTGACCCCTAGGGGGTCCTCAGAGTTACTACAGGGGGGCCACCAAATCTTTTTTTTTACATTAACCACTTGAACCCTTGCATCCCTATCCTGAGGAGAACTTAAGCCAAAAAATAGCAGATCTACAAGCTCACAACGCCTCGCGCTGCGAGGCGTTGTGAGCTTGTAGATCGGCTATTTTCGGCAAAGAGGTTTGGTGTAGAGTGGGAAAAGAGCAGACTAAGTAAAAATAAAAAGTGTTTAACCTGAAACACAATTGTATACAATATAGAGGGGGTCCCTGCTTCATCTCTCTCTCAGCTAGGGGGTCCTTGGCCTGAAAACGTTGAAGACCCCTGGTCTATATTATTAACTCATTTTGCCCCCTGGATCCCCCTCAGGGACCCTTGGGGGTCCCTGGACCACACTCTGAGAACCATTACTGTACTGTACTGTACTGTACTGTACAGGGGCGGCAGTGGCTCAGGGGTGGAGTGGCCGGATGGAAACCGCAAGGTTCCCAGTTCGATCCCGGGCTCCCCCAGTAGGGCGGGCCATACTCAGGTGCCAAAATGAATATTAAGGAAATCCAAAAAAGAGGGGTGTCTATTTTATGTGTTTTTTGATGGAGAGTTCAAATATGACATTATTTTTTGGATAGGACAACTCTTACCTACATCAATTTGCATTTTTAAATCGCTAATTGTACCCGTTCTAACTCATTTATAAGATATTAAAATCCAAAGGAAATCTTAACATGTGGGGTGTCTAAAGGATGTGTTTTTATATGGGGAATTCAAATGTAACATTCTTTTTTAGGTGGAATAACTCTAACCTACATCATTTTGTACTTCAAAATGGCTAATTTTGCCCTTTTTAACCTAATTTTAGGATATTAAAAGATATAAGGAAAATAATTTATATTGACAAAGCCAAATCAAACTTACATATTTATTCATAATGGAAGTGCATGTATATCACTGGATACAATTATGAAGATCAATTATCACTTCCTGAACTTTGCTAGGTTGTACAAGTCCTGCTTTGACGATTTGCCTTAGACATCAGTCTCCTGTTGGTCTCCTGAGTCCTGATCCCTCCATCCCTCTTTTCCTTAGAGAAGTATGTAGAAGAAGCCTCAGTCACCATTTTGACAACCCTCTCAATGCTCTGAGTGTGGCAGGGCCAGTTGGGCACCTTCATGGGATGACAATGAAGTTCTTCATCTCCGATGTGTTTAGTATGCAGGTGAGAGGTGGCTCTGACACTGTGACACACCTTTTGACCAGCTAATCAATCCACCAATGCTGGAAGCATCATAATTGAACTCAGTTGTCCTTATAGTTCTTACAGAGGAGTCCCCCAGCTGAGTGTCTGGGTCTCCTTCTCCCCTGATGGCCAGGATTCTCTCCACCCCCTCAATCCTCTCCTTCTGATCCTTTGCACTCAGCAGTGTTTGGAGGGTGGCTTCATTATGGGCATACCAAGCAGATCTTCTAACAGTTGGCATCACAATGTCCAGTGCCTACTTCCTCTGGGACTTCAGGCAGTCCAGCTGAAACAGGATGTGCCTAGGCCCTTCAATCCAGGTTTCCTTGACCTTCACATTGAACCAACATGGATAATACACTCATATGATGTATTCCACAATGAACTGCAGATTTTTCTGATTCTTTCCTCTCAGTCCATGCTTTGACACCCAGAGCCTGAGAAGTCTGTTTGCTGTGGTGAGCCAGCGGCTGTGGTTTACTGGCCCAATATCCAACAGATCCAGCCTTGCAGGAACCACTCTGTCTCCGACTGCACAAACAATTTGATAGCCATAGTGTTGATCAGTCAAGAGATCTTGAATGACCTTGTAAGGCAGCTTGATCAGTGAAGGGCCATCAAAGATACTGGTACATTTTGGATTGATATCCAACTCTGTAGCTGAATCAAGGAGCTTTAGTATTGGTCCAGATCATTTGTTGACAGAGTAGGACCTTCAAGTTCAACAATGAGCCAGCGGAGGGGCAGTTCACCAGTGTGTAAGTTGCACACCAACCAGACCAGGTGTCTTCCCATGTGCAGCTCCAGCTTCCTCATTACTCCAGCTTTTACACCACTGTTGACATTTGTTGAGTCTCCTCCAATGGCCCACAAGGTCTTATGAAAACCTTTCTCTCTCAGCCAAGCAAAAAGGACCTTAGCAATCTGCACTGCATGTGACTCCTCTTTAGTTGCTGTTTCTGGGGTAAAATGGAACATATAGTTGCTGCCAGGCTCACTGACAACACTATGTTCTTCCCTCATCTTTGCAGGAAAAGATTGGTCACTGCCCTCAGCTTCCATCATTACATTGGTCAGGTCAATCCGTCCATCAAAGAGGATGCAGGACTCACACGCCCCCCCCCCTCCTTCCTGCACTTCTCCTCAAATTCATCCCCAGCTCTCTTATCAACTTCTCCTGTGCTATCTTGACCTTGTTTTTATCAATCACTTTTCATAAGGTGTCTTCTGTGATGATTCAATCAGAGCCGCAGTTGCTATTGCTGCAGTTGGCCTGAGCGAATTAATCACAAATTAATAAAACATATACAATAATCAACTGCAAATGTATGTAGGTTAGGTTTATCAGAATTGAAACATTTCTTCAGATTTGTGTTTTACACACAAACAGCTGTTATTTGAACAGGAATTCTTTGTAAAAAGCCTCCCATCTTAAGTTCTGTCTTCCAGAAGAAAATCGCTAATTAATCAAAGAAATGGACAATAATCAATTGCAAATTGATGTAGGTTAGGTTTATCAGAATTGGAAAATTTCTTCAGATTTGTGTTTTACATGCCAACATCTGTTATTTTTAACAGGAATTCTTTATAAAAGCCTCCCAAAATATTTTTTTCTTCTAGAAGAAAATCGCATATTAATCAAAACATGTACAATAATTAACTGCAAATTGATGTAGGTTAGATTTATCAGAATTGAAAAATTTCTTCAGATTTGTGTTCTACATGCCAAAATCTGTCATTTGAACACCCCTCTTTTTTGATTTTCAAAAAAAAAAAAGTATGGCCCGCCCTACTCCCCCAGCGTTAGTGTCAAAGTGCCCTTGAGCAAGACGCTTAAATGAGCAATAAATTCATTGCTCCCGAAGAGCAGGTTGGTGCCTTGCATGGTTTCCTCCGCCGTCGGTGTGTGAATGTGTGAATGGGTGATTAATGCACAATCTATGTAAAGCGCTTTGGATAAAAGCGCTATATAAATGCACCATTTACCATGTATTGCACTGTACTGTATTGTACAGTACCTACAGGCATTTTATACAGGCTACATGAGTTGAACTACGCATTACAATGCAGAACATAAAAAGCCATGCAGAGCTGACTGTGTCTTAACTCATTTCCTGCCATACACGCATAAAGTCGCGCTGTTTTAGGCACCGTAACACAGCTCTGGGATGATCGATTCCCTCGTCAATCAGAGAAGAAGCATGTGGATGTGACATCATTCCAAAAAACGTCACTTCCGCCCGCCCTGACTATGGGATTTTCCGAAAAACAGCTGTAACTCAGTTGCTGTTTTTTGCATTGAAACCCACTGTTTTCAGCGGGGCCCAGCCCCAATATGGCGGATCGCAGTTGGAATGTTGTGGTTCGTCTGAATACACAGATCCCTCCGCTTACCCCTTCCCTCAGCCTTTTTTGTTTTTTTTTGGAATACAATGTCGCCTCCACGGCTTTTCAAATATCATCGGATGAAGGTAATTACGCTGGCAACAAACGTATGTTTAATACCTTGGCGGTTATTGTGTTAAAACAGAAAGACTGCATTATAGTTTCCTTTTGGTGTAAATAATACATGAACGTACTGTAGCAGCTGGTGGATATGATGCATTCTACGTCTGACAAGGTTTACTTAAAACACCTAAAGGAGCACTTTGTCCATTTTCAGCCTATCTTCATATAATTTATAAAATAAAAATAGCCCATCTGTTACAACCTCATCACGACTCGTTGTGAGCTTGTAGTTCTGATTAAACGTAGCATTTAATAGTGTCAGAGCTTGTAGATCGGCTATTTGCAAATGGAAAAAGTATAAAATAGGGCTTCATTGGTTAACGTAGGCCTACGTTTTGTATTATTATCTATAAATCTAAAAGGTAACTAACTATAAAGCTGTCTTGGCCTTGCCTAAATGTAGTGGACAGTGGAAAAGTACTCAAATGTATCCTTAAGTAAAAGTATCAATACCGCAATGTAGAAATACTCCATTACAAGCAAATTGAGAGTAAACAAATAGCAGATATACAAGCTCGTAGATCTGCTGTAGATCTGCTATTTTTGAAAAATCTTGCTTTTTTTTTTTAAATGATTTTTTTCAAAAAACTGGATTTAGAAAACATTTTTTTAAGAATCGCTTCAGGTCTTAATGGGTTAAGTGCAATACTTGAATAAATGTACTTAGTTACTTTACAACACCGGTATAGTAGAGTAGAGGTGAAAACAACTACAGCACTCTCATCTGAGCCTCTCCCCATCAAGGACGACTAGCGTACGTTGCAGTCAGCCCGGAGGGGGAATCAAACCTGTGGCCCTAACACTTTACAAGGCTGCTGCATTATCCAGTCAGCTAAAGAGCCAGGCTGGCTATAGCAAGCAACAATAACAGCCTATACCTACAGCCTATGCCAAAAACAAAAGTAAAGTAATAGCAACTCAAAATTATTCTTAAGTACAAAACCTGAGTAGACGTTTTTCAGCCTTGCATGTAGTCAGTGGTGTAAAGTAACTAATTACATTTACTCAAGTTCTGTATTTAAGTACAATGTTGGGGCACTTTTACTTTACCAGAGTATTTCCAATTGTCTATACTTCTACTCTACTACATCTCGGAGGCAAATATTGTACTTTTACTAGAATTATTTGAAAACTTTAGTTACTAGTTACTTGGCAGATATAAAAAATATTGCACTAAAACATACTATGTGCTATAGCTATACAAATGAAGTGTTAAGTGTTAAAGAGAAAGGTTGGTATCTATTTAGAGGGAGCAATAACCATCATGTAGTGACATCATCATGTACCCATTGACAGCTCCAACACGCAGAGTGTCAAAGTACCAGCACTATAAGCACTTCTAATCTATGCCTGT